>NW_025063357.1:600000-1054707 GCF_018153295.1 Drosophila grimshawi
TGTTGTTTTTAAATATTGAATATATCTTATCGGAAACTTCCGGAATTTAAGCCAATTTTGAATTAATTATCTTATAAGTTCTAAGCCAGTTTTAAACTAGATACTAGTTTCTAAGAATCTCGGGATGGGAGAGCTCTTAAATGACAATCAATATTACGGGATGGACCGGGATACAATACCATACACGACATTTGGAATAAGTCCCGATAATTGAGATACATCTTAATATATTCAAAATTTACTAAGAAATATATATATATATACATTATTTTTGGAAAGTATTTTCTTATAATAAAAATGTTGTAGATACACAGACACAGTTAAGGTATATAAACCATATGCAGGAAGAATGATCAAAATTCACAGATGTAGATAAAAAAAAAAAAATGTTTTTAAGGTCGGGATTGTCTCGATTAATGCATAACACAATTCATGAAATATTAAAAATACACTCTGAAATGCTATGAACGATAACACATATCGATTTGATGAAATGATTAAATTGAAACCATGTTAATTTTAAATAATACTCGTATGTATATTCATATACTATATGCAAAATGCGAAATTTAATTAGTTAATAGGCAAAGACAATCTAACAAATATATACATGAAATAGTTCATTGAAAATCCACAATAGAAAAATCAGGACAAAAGCTTTCTTAGTGCTGGATAATGTGTGTTTCCTTCGTGCACAATTTTTCAATTAGACAAATTCTCAAGCATTTCATTCAACTTTCAAATAATTGTCGAGTGCAATTTTGGTAAATACTCAACTTAGCCGGCATCTCAATCTTCTGTACAGTATAACCATTTTCATATGTCTGTATTAAAAATGGAAAACGGCTATGCATTTAAGTTCCGCAACATAGAAGAACGAGTATGTGGTCTTAAGTGCTGCTGGCCTGGCCAGAACCAGTTTTGTTCAATTACCAAATAGCCGTTTCTTCTTCTTCTTCGTCTTAATTTAGAGTCTCCATTTCAGTGTCGTCATTATCGCCGCTTCTAGTACTTGTCGGCGATGTTGTTCTTGTTATTGGATTGCATTTAACGTACAAATGAATGAATTTCGCGATAAGTAAATTCAATTATCCGTAGTATTAATGAATGCGTAAAATTTAAGCAGCAATCGCAGCATTTTCTCAGCTCACCAAAAACCTGCCGCCTAAGTGAATTCGTAATCAACTCTGAAGAGAAACAGACAACGACAGACAACAGTTTGCCAACCGAACCCACTGAATGGTTAATAAGGCGTTAAGTGTTTCGAGTGGGCTGTTGGCCAAGATATGGCTAAATAATTTAATGAATATTTTTAGATAGACAAAAGTGTGGCTGCTGGGTCACAAATAAAGTAATTGCAAAATGCACAGTGTCAATTGTCAAGTGCTTTTCAAAAGAGTGAGCTCGACTACTAGATACTGAACTTAGTGTAGCAGTCAAAACTAAATTATATTTCTTTCACAAACTCGTCTGCTTATTTCACTTTATTCACAACTATTTATTTATTCAGCTTCAAGCTGGTGATCTCATCAATTATCGATCACACCAAATATCGATCGATACCGTTATTATATATTAAGTTACAGATGTTATGTTACAGTCTTAGTACTACACTAGTGGCCTGCTAAATTAGCTGTTAAAAAGATTATTGTCTTATTGCCAAATTTAAGCATGCGTGGAAGTGATCTTGTTTCTAATGTAAGACGAGTAAAAATGAAACTAATTCTGTGCAAATATTTAATCTCTATTTATTTACCAACATTAAATATCAAGAAGTGAGCCTCTATCGATACTCGCAAAAAATGAGCAGTTACCCATAAAACGCAAAATAAACTTTATCTGCCCGGGGTGTACGAGAACTCATATTCCAAATTTAACACCTTTAGCTTTTAAAATCACATAGATAAATTGATTTCATCCTGATCAATGTATATCGGAGATGACTAATTTGCCTTTTTAATAGGCTCTCGTGTATATATGGTATACAAATTATTACTGCAGTATAGCTGACCATGTGCAAATATCGAATCTCATATATTTTGTTTGTTCTATAATTTATTAAATAATAAATCCAAGCCAGCTCATAAAGAATTCTTAGATTAATGACCGGGCTTCATCGGCTGTTCGCAGTTATCTCAATTGGTGTTTTAGACAATTCACCCAGCATGGCTTAAATTCTATTATTTTAACATCTTAATATATTTTGTATATCATCAGGCGTGATTTAATTGATAATTTGTATTCATTTAAATTGATTATAAAATATTACTGAACAGTGCAAATCTTTTGCATTTTTATATGAAAATTGTTATTTAGTCTGCATAGCCACAGCTGGACAGCGTTATTTTCGGATAGATTCTAATATCGATATGCAATGCAAACTCGAGAAGAATATTATTGTCACAGTCTGAAAAGCAAGATGGCATGCTAATTCCGTGGGCTGGCCATCCGGCAGCAGTATATATGCAAATCTGCTGGCACTCAATGTCGGAAGTGCTGGGCAAGGTGTTGACCGACCTGTGGAGCTGCGGCTGTAAACAGCATATTTGTAAAACAACAATAATGAATTAAAACTTCCGCTTACGCGAGCACCACATTCCCGAGCCCGAAAGCCATAACAAAAAAACCATCAAACCAACCAACCAACTAACCGACTGACGCGTCAGTCTCAACGATGGCGAAGGCGTCCAAGTGCCGCCATGGAGGTGGGCAATTGTGGGGGTTTTGACTCTGGCTGCCTGGTTAGAGACGCAGACATAGACATGACTTGGGTCTTGTTGTCCCCCACGTTGATAAGCCTTTTGGCAGCATTCATTTTGGGCAACGTCAAGAAACACTCGGAAAGTGTTGGACATGCTGGTTGCTGGTCGCTCGCTGTTGGGTGCCCCCTTTTGGAACAGGTTTTCCCATGATCTTCTGACATTTTTCGGCGACTATGGCACGTACTGAAATGCAGTCGGTATACTAATTTATGCGGGCCAAAGTTGCCTCAAATGTTCGTTTTGAATGATGCATTTAATTTGCTGTTGCCTGTTCAAATAGTCAGTCTTAATATGGGAACTCTGTGTGTCTAACCATTAACAGGTCATACACGAAGTCTGAATGGCCATTCTGAACTGCGCTGAGATTATTAACCAGATGAAGACTTTATTTGCAGTGTTTAAGAATTTTTTTTTATCTTATCCGTTATGAAGCGTAAAAGCGTAACGAATATCTCGATATTTCTAATAATTACAATATTACCTCAAATGTTATGTTTTTATGATTGTTTGTTTCATTTATTGAATGAGCGCTAGTCAAAATTGTGCTGGGATTAATAATCAGGTGAAGAATCAGTTTGAGGAAAAATTTATTGAGTTTTCCTTTACAAACGTTTTTAAATTTATTTGAAATCCAATTTTTTTCGGAAATATCTGAATATTTGTAATAAGAAGAATATTAAACGTAAGATATTATCTTGAATATTTTATAATTTATCATTGCTTACTTAATTATTTAAAATGTCCGTGTGAGCTCCAGACAGTACTACGCTGCAATTATTAGTCAGGTTAAAAATTCGTTTGCACAGATTGAGGAAATATTAGTTTTTAAGTTTCGTTCTTGAATTTAATTAAAATGCAAATTACAAAAATATCTGAATGTTTAAAATAATGAGAATATTAAGGGAAATGTGTTATCTTACATATTTTATTATTTATAATTGTTTAATTGTTATGGATGTGTTTTAATAATTATACTCAACGAGTATAAATGGCGTTTAAATTAATGCTTCAACATTATGCTTCAAATATGTTCAATTGTACATTTGAAGAGGTATATTTATATTTTAATGAAATATCTTTATTAAAGCACGCTTGAAATGATAAAAACAAAACTATGCACTTATTGTCCAATGAGCTTTTATCCAATTTATCGGTAAATCCACATGGAATAAATATAATAAAAAACTATACTCATTCCTGTTCGCATCGTCGATTCAATTCTAGCACAATTGAGTAGAACATCGCTGAGTATTTGTATTCAGCTACTCGTTCCACTCGAACCTTGCAACTTTTTTTTTATTATTTCATTTTATGGAGCAGCGCACAAGAAAGTAAAAATAAGTAAAAGGCAACATGGATGCATAAAACAGTGCAAATAATATATGTACATATTTTTGCAGTCAAGATAAAAATAAAAAATAGCACAACAAATTAACCCAATCTCAAAATACAGCAAATCAAATCGAAATTCGCGTCACATGCGACGGTGTGTCACGTACTACAACAAGCCGATACAAAAGTCTCGGTAATCGAACTTCACAACGGCAATAAGCCTGATAAAAAGTATGCTTTTGTGCTACTTATAATATAACAGACACATGCCCAGTAAGTAGAACGACAAAAATGTTTTTACTCAGTATACATACTTTTACAGAACATATGTACATAAAATAAAAAGAGTATATAATACACATGTGGATGATGTGTTGGGTGTTATGAATGAAATGAAAAATCATGTTTATCATGCTGGCCCATTTCATGGCGGTGAGTGCATTTCCCAATTGGCATGTAAAAGCCCAGCGACAAAAGCCAATTAAAACTGAAGCTGCCGGGGTCATAAACAAAGCTGGCAAGCCGACTTTATGAAATTATCATTATAAGCTCCAGCTCGAAAGTAGGCAGTGGTGCGTGGAAACAACAGTAAAAAGTCAACTTGGCAAAAGTTTAGTTGCTAACAAAAATATTGAATAACGAAGAGGAACGCTATTTTAGGCACAACGAATTTGAAATACCCTTGCTGACCGCAGTTGATCGGTTGACTTTTAATTTTGATCGGCAATTTGAAATATTATGTTTTTGTAAGATTAAAAAAAAAAACTTCTTTTCTGTTTTTCAATTGCCTGTTAACTGAATATTCATCGTTTGTGTATTTAGTTTGTATCAGAAAAGAGACATCGATGTCTATGGATACTTCGACTATCATTCTATATATATAGCGATATAGTAGTATGATGCGATGCGTAAAGCGATGAATGAATACTAAGTTTAATTAGGATAGTTTCAGAGCTGACGAATAAAATTATAATAGCCGCGACAAGGCCACAAAATGTCAATTTTCCAAGTCTCGACTGAGCATGCAAACGATGGCAATTGCGAATTCACAAGAAAAGTAAGCTTTTTATAATATATATACATATATGTGCTACATATACATATGCACTTTATTTTAATTTCAATCATATGTATGTGAAATTGATTCAATCAGTTTTCACTCAATATCCCATTCCATGGCTTTTATAGAATTTTTGAATAACATATGTGGGTATTATATGCACGGGCGTAGTAACTGTTTGGGTAAACGGAGGATAAAATTATATTTGTGCACTGGACCCATTAAAAATGGGGGAAAGGCTATTATATTTACGCAAATCTGTAACTTCAAATTAAGTCGGTAGATAGAAAACATATAAATGATACACAATAAAATTATATTTAAAACTCTGGAATAAAATGTAAATGTATGTAGACGAACTCCAAAATGTCCGAAGTACAAGGGTATGTAATCTTCGGTGTGCCTTAAATAGTAGTTCTTTCTTGTTAAAACTGTAAACATACTTATGTACAATTGTTTCAATTAGTTTTCACTAAATATCCAATTAAATTTTATGATATATGTACGTACGGCATAGTAACTTTTCGCAATATATTTTGGAAAATTATTATCTATATTCATCTAAAGTTCAATCGTATATATACGTATTTCAAACACTAATCGTTTGATCATTTGTGAACTGACGACCCCCCTGACTACGCCCTTGATTATACAAATAGAAATGTATAAAGTACTCGTATTATATCACGCTCATTAATCAAAACAAAATATATCCGTGCTCGTTTCTCTTTTATACTGCTACGCCCAGAATTTCAATTTTGGTTAATATTATTGTCGAATAATTAATGAATCGGAACGAGTACCCGTTTCTGCTTGCTGCTGGTAGTGTTAAGTCATTTACATCAGAGGAGTGATAGTGCGTTGTATGAGCGTTGCTTATCATCGAATTGAAAGCGCCAGGGTAGAGTTCTTTCAACTTTTCCATTTTTCTTGCTGATGTGCGTGACACACATACAGTACAGACACACACACACACACATACTCATTCGGTTGTTTACATATATGCATAGAGTACAAATGTACAAATATTTGTTACGGTAGTCTCTGTCAGTATGCATGTGCGTGTCCGTGTGTTGTGTGTGGTGTGGAACCAGGGAACTTTGCGTGTGGCTTGTGTTGACCCGCAACAGGCAAGGGATCGAATCAGCGGCACATGCCACAAGAGCGGGTGTTCAACAACAAACAAAATGCGGCGCATTGCCGTTTGTTATTTTGTTTACAATAAATACAAATTTTTGTATATACCCTGTACCAACAAGAAATGCTAAATATTTAATTTAAAAAAAAGCACAATTGTTCAAAAAAGATACCTACGTCCAATAAAACAAATACAACGAAAATACATACATATATATTTATTTAGATGTGTATGCATATATATGTATTATATAAGAAACAATATGTGAATTTTGGCTTTAATTGCACGCAATACTTTTTTTATTATTAAGATATTGTCATAGTGGAGGTTTAATGTGCAAATTATTAAAAGCTGGTTTCAATGCATGATTTAGCAAAGAGAGTTATTTAATTGTGAAATAAGAAGGGAATGAGCTGTAATAGGTTATATACTCTATGGTGTTCAACATTAATTGATTTGAATAAATTAAATTATTCTGAACAAAAGACAAACTTCACCATATTTTGTGGACAGTCATGAAAATAATTAAATTTGATTATCAGTCTTAGGAGTTGGTTCCTAGTATGTTATCTATATGCCGATATTTGAAGAACGCCACCAGAGATTCACCCTCAAAATTCGATGACTCTAGTTTATAAAATGTATGGTTTTATCGATTTCCCAGCTTCAACTCGAAAACGTCTAAATGTAAAATTTGTAGTTTCCGGACTTTGCTGAAAACTTTCGGTAACTAAAAACATGGTGCATACAGGGTATCGCCTAGCCGGCTAATTTCGTATCGGGCAATATTTATTTATTTTATATTTTCTCACTTAGCAGTATTCACAGTTCAGATCGATTGTTAATGATTGGAATCGTGTTTTCTCTAAGAAATAAATAACATCTACATCTATAAATGTGTGTGTATGCATTTGTACAGAGGTCAATGATATTTATATTTCTACTTTATAACAAATTTCACTATGCTTGATCTGATATCTTTAACGTAGTGTTCGCACTTTAAGCAACTTTAACATATCGTACACAAAATCCAATATAATTTTAATCTTTTTTACAATATATTTCATATTAATTTTCGAAATTGCAACGAACTCAATAAATAGTAGAAAATTCGAACTGTTGAATAAGTCAGCAAAGTATGCAAAGTCAAAAACAAACACACATTGAAGGGTACACACTTCACCACAGCACACAAGACAATTAAAATGCAATCTGAATGACAATCAAAGGCTTTTTTCTGTTTTCACTGACAAAACGGGGAGCAAACATTACGTTTTATGACATACAGCCCAACTTTTATTTTCGAGCGAAGATTATTTTCATATGCTGTCGGATCTGGGAGCCATAAAATGCCGATTTATTGTTTTTTAATTGAAAGCAATAAAAATGTTCAAAAGCGACAACAGACAAATCAGCAACAACAATAACCGCCTGTTGACGCTGTGTGGGCGTTATGGGTGTGAATTGTAAGCTGAAAATACCTGAACCTTGGAATGGAATCGAGAATTGGAGGAGATACAAAAGTCACAAAAGCGTGGATCGAAATAATTACAATTGTATTGTTGGTAATGACATCAGTCAGTCAGTTTCTCACTATTCAATTGAATCCAATTCAAGTCAACTCAAATTATTTATGGCAACAAATTTTTTATTTTTTTTTGCCTGTACCACAAGTATTCGGTATTCAATTTGCCATAAATTGTTATTGAAATTTAAATTATATAATGTACAGCTGAAAAGCAGCAACAAACAATTTCACGGTATTCATTTTGATGTTCAAAGGTTCTATTTCAGTTGTCACAGGTATTCAATTCGTTCTCAGTGATTCGGCTTTTCAACTAATACTCATGCAACGAATCTTAAATGAATAGAGATATGCATTTGCTTTTGACTAAATTTCTTTGTATTAATCGAGACCTTTTAACGATACTTTGCTGGCAAAACCGGTTAAACGCAGAATTTGTTAAAAGCAGATTAGTTTATTTTAATTTGTTTATTCAGATGACTGTTGTCATAAATTTGACCTTCGCATTAAAGTCGGAAGCAAGAGAAATTTGGTGACTAACTTTAAAATGTAAATTTATATTGATTTGCGGGTCTCTTCGTAGCTTTTCGTGTTGCTATTGTTACTGCTACGAATCTTAACAGAGCGTTTGCCTCACCAGACTGATACCACCATACTCTTTTAATTTTGGTAGTTATCATAAACTAACTTAAAACCAAAACAAGTCTTCGCGTATACTTGAAAAATCCCATACATAGTATCGCTAAATACTTATACATTTGAATATGCGAAATTGAAATAACCTAATCGATTTATATGTATAAATTTTCTACTCTCCATCTTCTATGTTGTTTTGATACTGAAGAATTATTTACATATATTTAAAAGGCACCGTCTTTTTAATTTAATAGAATTGTTAGGTAAACAAATAAAACTAGAGTTCTTAATTGAATAAAGATCATACTGATTTATAATGATAATGATGGGAGAATACTTTAGTCGAGAGAGCTATACACAGAAAATGCTTGTTATTGCAAGCGTTTAATAAATTTTAATATACGATTATCGTCATTTTCTTTTAACCGATTATTGTGATATTTTAACAGATAACTGATGATCAAGGTTATGATAAGGAATATTTCTACCAAATTGATAATAATTAAAAAGCTACATTTTTAAAATAGTATCATTTATTACTAACGGGAAACGATTTGTATCGGTTTATTATTGAAAGATTTTCAATCGCAATGTCAATAGTTAATATATAACTATCATATAAGTTTTCCATATTTATTCGTTAGGAATGAAGTTTTTTATTAGTGAACTCGTCCATTTCACAACTTTTTTTGTTATTAAAAGTTATCCTTTCTGAACTTGTGGCAACTTTATTTCAAAAGAAGACACGTATCAATAAAATAACTTGCGAATAATATCAGTGAACAAAAATTGAGTGAAAGACTTTTCCCAGAATCCGAATAGAATATAACAATTTCATGTAGCAGCCGAAAGCAATTTAAAAAGAACTTTGAAAACAAACAGCAATGGCAAAAAAGTGAAGAAATATAAATCCGAAAATATTTCCTAGTAAGCAAAAAATGCAGCTTCAACTCCAATTGCAATTGCAAATGCTGGAGGGGAGACAACGAAATTACGGTAATTGACCCTGAAAATGATGCTGCTCTATGCTGGAATGCTGATGATACAGTCTCCTCTAGTCTTCAAGTCATCAGTTTGCTGCTGCTGTGATGAGGCAGCAGTTTGTCATGGCTTAGTACATTTCATTTAATTGCCTCCGGCAAAGACATCTGCTGCTTGCCAGTTTCTGGAGAGCAAAGTGGTCGGTTGGCGAAACGTCATAAGCTCATTTAAGCTGTCTCTAAGCTCAATTAATGCAAATAATGGAATTTCATTTAATTAGCAAATGACACGCCAAAAACATTTCTCTACAGCTCCGCACCCACAAAGTGTATTAATTAATTGATGAGCAGCCATTGGAAATTGCTACTGGACCCTTGAAAGTACAACTCAATGGCAGCTTGCATTGAGTGAGGACTTTTTTACGTGCAATGTCATAGGCCATTAGCTGGAAACGTGGAGTCCTTGTCCTGGCTGGCTACGCACTTTACAGTTGGCCACACTTGTGGGTCACATTCAACAGATTGTCCGCCCCCAAATCCCGTCACTTGCAACGAGCTTGCAGCGCCGCGAAACGTCGTTCAATAAATATGAGTGTGCGTGTGGCATGTGTGTATGCATGTGTGTGTTTAGGTGGCTCACACTAATAAAATAAGCCAGCAATTAGTTTGCACAAGCAGTTGCCCTCATTTATGTGGCAATTAAACAGCTTTTAGTGCGGGTAACGTGCCACAAACTGTTGTTGCACCTGTGTATATAAGCAATATACATATTTCTGACACACAGCAGCCACAATCCTGGCAACCTTGGAAATCACTGTGGAATGTAATTACAAAATGCGCTAACTTATTGATGATTATGGCATGTTGATTGGAATTTTAACGAGTTGTCCCCACAATCCAATGTTCAAGTGTGCATATTTCAGCTTAAGAGATTATATTTTTTTCTTATATAAATAACATTAATTAAAATTATGTTTATCTCAGACTTGACCAATATTTACTTTCCCTTTATTAATTAAGTTGAGTTTGTCAGACGGCTTAACCAGGCTCAATTGATTACTTTAGCCGCACGCTGCGTCCTTAAGGCAAACCTTGTACCAGAAACAAATCGACTCAGGTCTTTTCAAACAGTATTTGTTGAAAAAAAAACCGCTTCATATTTTCTGCAGATATTGGATTTACATCGCCTATCTGCTATCCGCACAACTGACCTCTTTTGTTCCTCTCAAATCATGCCTAGATAATTGTGTTTGGGTTGTATTCAAATTGGTTATGAGTTGTCACCGCGCTTCGCTTGATTTTGATGGTCTGACATAGATGTTGACATGGATTGATAACGTGTCCTTTGAATCATCATCAAAGTTCTGATCAGCTCTCATGCTTGCGCGACTGCCATTTCATTGCGTCAACCCATTTGCTTCAAGATGGCATCAGCTGCCGTTCCATTGCCAATTTCTGCTTTGAATTACCATATTCTAATTATATGTGAAATATTTCAAGTGAAGCAAATGACAATTAAATTATATTTCATCCAAATGTTAGTGAAAAAATGACATTATAATATTTTAAAGCATGAATACACCCGAAAAGTACTTAATATTTAACAGAACTAGAAAGAATGAGTATATTAGGCACGCAGAAGATTCCAAAAGTTAAGAGTATAAAAATATGCACAATTGGAGAGTTTAGGTCGGATATGTTGGTAGAATAAAATGATTTTTTAAATTAAATAACTAATAAAACTTCAACTTAAACAAACCACAATACACAAGACACAATACTTAAATAATTTAATTTTGATATTTTCAACAATGATGATCTGAGTTACCAAATCATGTGTTCATCAGGCAAATCTTGTAGGTGAAAGTATTAATTAATCATTTACTTAATTTTTCATGGTTTTCGCATATTATTTAATTTTATAAATCTTACGATTTAAGTCGATTCGAACCCGCAACCCTCTTTTCGTACACAAAAATTAAGTGAATTTTTCTATCTTAAGATATATTTATTTCGTGTATTTAGAAATTATTTCATGACAACAAGGATAAATTTATAGTTTGTATTGCGATTTTCATTTTAGGGAGATTTTCCAAAACACAGGATGAATATTTCTGCTAAATGCTTTTGTGAATGCAAAAACACACTTATGGGGCAAATGTGTCAAATTTAAGTCAGCAATTGTTCATTAACTGTAAATATACTTGATTTATTACACAATCGATTGTCAATCAAAGAGACTTATAGCTTTTCGTGATATTGCAATGAAATGCCAATACTTCGATCAGGTATCCACAAATTGCACATGAGTATCAAAACGTTAATCACTTACTCGCAGGCAATCAATAACTGCACGAACGCCGCTATGCTAATGGATAATTGCAAAAGTCAGGTTGAATGCCGATCCAGATGTGGAATAAAGTCGAGCCGCCATCAATCACCGCTTCGATTTGGCGACTAGCTTGGCACCAGTTCCTATGCTCGACTGTAGGCCCAGTCAGTCATAGGTGGGTGTAATGCATACATGCAGTGTATGCAAAATGGTTAGGCCACAAATTGCATTTTCGCACAAAACTGACAAATGACGCTGAGGCGCAGACTTGTGGAAGCGTTTGCTCTGGAACTATCTGTGCTGTGGTGTGTTTTGTTGTGTTGTGTTATGATGACGGCCTTACTAATTGATTTTGAGTCAGTTGGCACGTTTTCCGTGCAGTTCATTAGCAGAGTTGATCAGGGCTTGGCCTGACAATAGGTCTAGGAAAACAAAGTTCGCAAACTGGCAACTTGGCAATCGTTGGCACCTACGACGTGTGCTGTTTTATAATACTCTGCGACAAGACAAGCACGGGGATGGCCTACAATATAACATTAAAGGTGGCCAGTGCAGCTCGAGGTGGGCTTTGGACCATTGGTTTAAGAAAAGTTGCAAATTCTTTGACTAATTTTCCGTTGCATTTGTATCGTTTTTTTCTTCTTTCTCATTGCAGATGAGCGACAGCACATACAGAAGAAAACTTTTACGAAATGGATCAATTCACATCTTAGCAACACCCAGTGCACCCCAGTGAGCGATCTGTTCTTGGACCTGCGAGATGGACACCGTTTGCTGGCATTACTCAGCACCCTAACACACACACAGCTGGTGAGTTGATCAGTTATCCTAACTTGTAAGAGATTTATTCATGTAAGGGACGAACTTAAAACTAGAAGAAAATACGATTATAAATTATATCGATGTACATACAAACTATACAGCTACATTTATTATTATTTAATTTTTTTTTTTTTTAATATATCGCTAAAATTAAGATACACAAATCATGCTTATTTTGCAATTACTACATTTAGTAATATGTGTTAAACTAAAATATTTTCTCCTACGGAGCAGCTTGAAGTATTTTTCTTTTATATCAATGCGTATGTAAAGTGGAATCTGAGCTAAGACACTTAAGTGCTGGGTAAAGGGTAGCTTGTATATCCTGTTTGGGCTTATACAAATATTCAAGGGATGTCAAATCGCTTTAGGCCAGAGTTTACACAAGCATTAGGTTCTTCGTTGTTCCCGGGCAAAGGGATTGCTGCTCGATATGTATTTATAGAAAGTCTTTCATTTTAAAATTGTGTATACCCTGAAAAAATTGAAAATGCGAAAGAAGGTATAATGAAGTTGTGGAAAAGTATGTAACAGGCGGATGGAATCATTTCCGTAGAAATATAAATAACATAAGCAAGATAATGCAAATCTTAGAAATAAATAAATAAAATTAAATTAATAAATAATATATTCTTGATCATCCGACTCCATTTAGCCAGAAACTAAAACAATAAATGAATATTAAATATCGTCAACCAAGAATATTTAATCGAAAACGGTCACCGTGTTACTAATATCGTAAATATCGATTTGCGATATTCCTAAAAGATTAACCTGTAACATTCCAACTGATCTTATTATATATTTTAGCAAGGATTGGGGAAACCCAGAAAAAAACCTGATCAGAAAGAAAATAGTTAATCGTTGACAGCTAGCAATAAGGAAAGTGAGTAAGCGTTAAGATTTGTGAAAAATATTAAGATAAATAGTAAGAGAGAAAATATCACAGAGATTTCTCGGAGATATTTTAGCATTGAAAATTTGATCAAAGGAAGAGAGAGTTGAAAAGAAGTGTGCAAAAGGATAATCTGTGATGCATGACGGCAATAGAAAGGAGACAAAGTTCATAGTAGGTCTGCTACTACCCTGACATGTTATTGATCAACTTCATTAAGATCGAATAAGATCATATTTTTGCATATCCTATTAAAGCGCCGACTAAATATTTAACAGATTAGTTCAGAGTGTCTACTAGTTAATGTCTCTCACTCTCTTACCTTCTTTGTTTTTATATAAAATATGTGACAGGTAGCAAATAAATTTACATTATATAATGCATTTCATTATGGCAACAAATAATAAGTTGATGTGAATATATATCACATCAAAAATTGCATAAATTATTAAAGTTGTGTGAGTATATCAAAAAATCAATAAGACAGTAAGCTAGTTGATTCTGTAGTATTCTTAAACTAACAAACGTATTTTTGTTTGCTTTCTTTGCTGAATAGAAACCCGAAAAAGGTCGAATGCGTGTGCATCACATCAACAATTTGAACAAGGTTATGAAGGTTATCCAAGAGCATGGCGTCAAGTTGGTCAACATCTCCAGTGATGACATTGTGGGTGGTAATCCGAAGCTGACACTCGGCCTTATCTGGCTGATAGCACTCGAGTTCAATGGCCAGCATCTAGTCAAAAGCCATTCAAGCAATGGCGTTGAGAAGTCCCTGCTGGCCTGGGCAAGACAATATACCGAGCCGCACGGCCTGATGCTCAACGATTTTGCCAACTCTTGGGCGGATGGACGCGCCTTTCTGATGATATTGGCTGCTCATCTGGATGAACTGGATCTGGAGACGGCGTTGGCTCAGCATGCGCTGCAGCGTCTGCACTTGGCATTTGATTTGGCGCACAGGCATTTTAAGATCGAGAAACTACTGGATGCGGAAGATGTGCATACCCACAAGCCGGACAACAAGTCCATACAGATGTATGTGATGTGCCTGTACCATGCCATGGAATCGATGCGAGCCAACGAACGCGACCGAGTGCCCTGCACAAGCATCACTGATCTGGACGAGGTGCCCCTCGATGCCGCCGTCGATCGGGAGCTCTACACGTCGGACAGTGCGGCCAGCATGATGGAGCTGAAGCATGGAGTGGCGGAGTCAGCCTCGCTTCGACCACTGAGCACAGCCACGAATGCCAGTGTCGAGATTAGCAGCTATCAGACTGCGCTAGAGGCGGTGCTGACTTTGCTGCTGGAGGATGAGCAGTTGCTGTCACAGGATCTGCCGGATCCGGAGAATTTTCAAGCGGCCAAGCTGCAGTTTCATGAGAACGAGAGCTTTATGCTGAAGCTAACTGAGCATCAGGAGTTTGTGGGCGAGGCCCTCGAGGAGGGCAGCAATCTGATAAATGAGTCACAAAAGAAGGACGGCTCTGGTCTCTCTATGGACGACCAAAACGAGGTCCGTCAGCAGATGGTGCTGCTCAACGAACGCTGGGAAACGCTCCGACTGCGAGCCCTCGACATGCAGGCCAAGATTCTGATGCGACTGGCCGAGTTCCAGAAACAGAAACTCGAACAGCTGCGTCAGTTTCTGACAAACGTCGAGGATCGCATCTCGCACATGAGCGATCTCGGACCGACCGTAGCCGAAGCGGAACAGCAGCTGACCGAGGCACGCCAGCTGAAGGCGAATCTGTGTGAGCAACAGGAGCTGGTGGACAGCATCAGCAGCATGGTGGTCATTGTCAACGACACCTCCGGCAATTTCAATGATCTGGAGGATCGATTAAGTGCACTCGGCGAACGCTGGTCCCATGTCGTCAAGTGGATCGATTTGCGCACCGAAAAACTGCAGCAATACAAATGCATCTCCCGCTGGCTGGATGCCCGTGAAGAAGATCTGAAGCGAATGGAGACCCGCGATGTGACCGATGTCGGTGGCATAACGCAGCGCATCAATGAGCTGAACTATTGCGCCAAGGATTTGCTGGAATTGCAGCGCTATTTGATTGATTTGCGACAAATGGTGGCGGCCACGTTGCAGGATGGCGACGACAAGGGAGAACGGGTGCTGATGCAGCTGGAAAGCTACGAAGATCGCTTGGATGCCCTCAAGCAAATACTGGAGGTGCAAACGCGTCGCATCGAGACGAAAGGTTTCAACTTTGGACGCGAACGTGCTAGCTACGATGATAGTCGTGTGGTGCGACCCGAAAATTGGATCGACTATCAAATGATTATACGATTCGGTGAGGATGAGGAGAAGCAGGAGCACGAGGAACACGAGCAGGAGCAGCAGCAGCAGCAGAAACACCCAAAGTTGGACGCACAAGTTGATGCCGATCCGTTAGCTAGCAAGAAGCGTAAATTGCGCAATGCAGACAATTTTTTTGCTTTGGAATCGAAAATCGCGGATCACTTTTCGCATGTCCAGGATGTGGAACAGCAACTGCAGCAACTACAGCGTCAGAGTCTGCGCAACCAGTGCGACCTGCTCAAAGAGCTGCAAGCGGAGAATCAACAACGTGCCAGCTTGCTGCCCGAGCTCAAGAAACTGTACGAGGTGTGCGAGCAGGAGGAACCCAGTCGGAAGCTGCTACTGGAGGCGGCACACATCAAGCAGCTGGAGCAACGCTATGCAGCATTGGGTCAGCGTCTGGCCAGTCAACACAGCGAAAGCAGCACCCTGTTGGCCAAGGAGCGTTATTACAATAGCTTAATCGGTTTTAAGCTGGTCCTTGCCGACTCGCGGGACTGGTATAAGCAGCATGCGGGCAGTGCCAGTTGCCCGGAGCTGGAGCAGCGTCTGAGCCACATGGACTCGCTGGCCACAGAGATTGTCGAGGCGCGAGAGGCCACCGAGGCGCTGGACGAACAGCTGCTGGAGTGGAAGCTGGACTTTGGACTGTTCCACGATAGCTGGCACGACATGAAACAAGCCCTACAAGCGCTCATCCAGCAACGTGGTGGCGAGAGCATCATCCGGCAGGTGCAGCAGCTGGAGGAGTTCGTTGACAAGGTGGCCAGGCAGAAGGTGCGCGTCGCCAGCCTCGATGAGATGCAACAGCAGCAACAGTTGCTCAATCAACTGGTCGACGAATTGGAATCCCTGAAGCCCAGCTACGATCGGGTGCCGGACCACATGCTCAGCGCAGAGCTGCAGGCCGCCTGGCAGCGTCTGCCAGAGCAGCTGAGCGAGCGTGTCATCAAGCAGACCACCGCCATCGAGAACCTCAATCACTTTGTGGCCGAGTACAATTCGATAATTGCGGTGCTGCGCAGTGCGCCCGACATTATCCAGGCCCAGGATCTGCGCAAGCTGGAGATCGATGTGATAAGTGCAAGGAATTTTAGTGAGATTCTGATCAAGGAGGCGGAACAGCCGCAACGAGATTCGTTGCAGGCACAGATACGTGCACTAAATGCTCTTTACGAGCAGGTGGAGCAACTGTATCAGGCGCAGCGACAACAGCAGTCGGCGCTGCAAGCGCGCAGCGAGGCCATCCAGAAGCGACTCCAGGAAACGGAGCGCTGGCTCTGTGAACTAGAGGCGAATACGCCCAAGTCAGGCGTGGCCGCCATTCGCAATTCCAACGAACTCTTCCAGAGCAAATCCAAGTTCCAAACGCTCAAGGAAACCTGCGAACGGGAGGCGGCTCAGTTTCGCGAGCTCAATGAGCTGGGCGGTGAGCTGCTGCTGCAAATGGACGAGCTGCCGGAGAAGGGCAAGGACAAGGACTCCAAGTATGGTACTCTGGCCAAACAGTTCACGCGCCTCAATGCTCGCTGGACGGAGGTGACGGAGCTTGTGTACGCCAAGACAGCGTTGCTCGAGCACATCTCCACGCAGCTGGGCGAATTCAAGAAGTTCATGGTCAGCGAGACGGGTTATCTGGATCGACTGGAGAACAAGATACGCAACACGCCCGAGAATGCAGCCGATGCCGAGGAAATTATGGAAGAGCTGGATGTAAGTTCAAAACTGAATGTGTTCAATATTATGCCAAATGGTCCAAGCCTAAATTTAAGCTTGATCCTAAATAGATCAAATCAGTCCCTTTAGAAATGATAATAGCAAAATATATCCTATGAACTTATAATACATTTCTTATACAACCTCTTTAAACTATTTTAATTCTTCAGAAAATATATTATTTTATGTAAATCGAAATGACGCTTTAAGCGTTTTTTAGAAAACATAATATTTCGACTCCCAAAAATGAGCCGATGTCCCAGTTATATGCGATCATATCTTGGATTTTTTTTATATCTATATAGATATAATATATACATATATAATAATACACTCAACCTATTTTTAACTTTAACAATTTGCTATTTGATTAAAAATAATATTATAAATAAAAACGTGTTAAAGGTTTAATTAAATGTTCAATATTTTATGTTTGATTCTTGAATAGTTTGTTTTGATAAAACATAAATATTTAATAGTTGATTGCTATTCGATTAGAATAATGTCTTTTTTTTTTGTTGATGTTAAATAAATGTGTTTTGCGTCTTTTTTAAGGATCTGGAAAATGTGCTGCGCGCCCACTCCGACGAATGGTTGGACAAAATTCAAGAAATTGGCAATGAGCTAATTGACAATGAATTTATGGCCGATGTTATGCGTCAGGACATTGATAAAATGGTGGAGCGCTGGACGAAGCTGCAACAGCAGGCCAAGAAGCGAACCGAACTGCTCGAGGAGAAGGTGAGCGAGGCGGAGCAGTCCGAGAAAGCTGTCGTTCATCTGGAGGCCTGGCTAACGCGCATGGATGAGATACTCAGCGAGCATCTTGAAAACGATGTGACCATTGAGGATCTGCCCGATGATTTTCAGGCACGTATAAGCTAAATCAACATTAAATCGGTTGAACTGATCAGATTTAATTCTATAGATTTTGGCACGTGAATTCGCCGTAAATGAGCAAAACTTTAAGGATATTACCGAGCTGATTGCGGAACACACACGCAAGGGTAGAACTGGTGCCGCCAATCGTCTGCAGGAGCAGCTCAATTTAATGGAGTTGCGCTTTAAGGCCTGCCAGGCCAAGCTCAACAAATGCACCGCCCCCCAGCCAGCCTATGAATCGCGCCTGAATCGAGCCTATGGCGATCTACGCAACGTGGAACACTCCACATTGGTGTTGGATGTCGCCTCGGCGGGTCCCAGCACCGTTCAGGCCCAATATCAGAAGTGCTTGGTAAGCGTTCATTAAATTAAACTGTGAAGATTTAAGCTCTTGACAAATTCGATTATTTAGCAAATATATCGCACACTGTCCGAAATCAAGGCAGAAATTGAGAGCACTATTAAAACGGGTCGGCGTGTCTGCGAGGATAAATACACAAAGAGTCCCAAGCAGCTCAGTCAACGCATAGATGCCCTGAAGCATTTGTATAATGCCCTCGGCGAGAATGTCACCCAGTCGAAGGTCTTCCTCGAGGGTCTTCTCAAGCTTGCCAGGCAGCTGGAGCAGTGCTTCGATAGCGCTGATGAGTTGATCAGGCGTTTCGAGTCGCCACAGGAGCTGCACGATCGCAATTCCATACTGCTCGAGTTTGAGGATGTGCTCCAGCGTTGTGAGGAGCACTACAACGAGTATAGCAAGTCCTGTGATCAGAGCTGCATGCAGGAAACGCGCCAACGCATCGATGGCCTCAAGGCCTCCTACCACAAGCTGACCAGTGCGGATATTATCAAGCGCCTCACCGAAATGAAGACCACGCTACAGAACTTGGATAATATTTCGCTGGAAACTTTAAAGTTAGTAGAAGCAGTTAGTAGTTGTTATACAATTAGCGATTGACATGCTTCTATGAGAACTACACATGCCCTAGACCTCAATTTATAAATGTAGATACTTACAACTAATATACATAATATATCTAGGTAGTTTCTGTTAGTTTCATGGTATCTCAGCAATTTACAAATATATAATGAAATTGAAGAACTTTGCCAAGATATAGCTCTTAATACATACCTCTCGTAATTGACTCCATGAAGCTAAGAAAAAGCTAATTCACTGGTCAAAAAGGCGAGTAAAATAGTTACTACTTAAAGGCTTTTATGATGAACATATATATTTAGGAGCAAACATTCTTAGAACCATAAAACATTCACTAGTGCTCTTCAAAGAATGCATAAGAATGTGTCTGCCAGCTATCCGACTGTTATTTTATATGTTAATCAACTTAAAACATATGCTCATAACATATTTATATTATTCTTATCAGAATTGTGTGTAAAAACTAAAGTCTGCAATTATAATTAGCACGATGGCTTCATATATTCATATATATATTTGATACGAAATACAAATATTTATATACAAATATAAAAAATTTTAATAAATAGAACAGCGGGTCCTGACCAAATAACAGCTATATGAAGCCGAAATTTTGACCAAAACTATTTTTTAGCTTTGAGCTTTTCAATGTAAAACACAAAATCTTTTTTTTTCATCCAAGCATTTTTTGTTGGGATTTGAACACTACCACAAGCACGACAATAATTTATATTTTTAACTGTTACCATTTTTAATGTATTTGCTTATATTTTACAACTTGCACTCTTTGCAAAACATCTACTTTGATGAATTTCATAAATTTGCAACTTTAAATGAGTGATGGGCTGATATAGGCATCAGCATGTTTTACAATAGACCGAAATATTAAAATAAAATTAAAGAGGTATTTAGCTAGCATTTTTAAATGACTCATCATAAATTAAAAATGAAAACAGCAATAAGTCATTCGTAATGATAGACCACGAGCCAGCAAAATACCTATTAAAATTATAAATAAAGGCCGCGAAACAGAAAACAAAAAAACAAATAAAAAATATAGCGAATCGGATATTCTGAATCGAATCAGCGAGAAATAAACTTATTCCACTAAAGGCAGTCTTGGGTACTGGAGGTTTAAGTGAAATAAATCTGTTGTTTATTTCTGTTCAATTAATCGAATGTATTGATTTCCTATTGCAGAGCCATGGAGCATGACCTTAAGGAGATAAATGTACCATCAAATCCGGAAATTGAGAAATTGCAGCAACAAGTAATTGCGATTGTTGTGGTGCGTACAAAACGATTGCCAATATAAGAAACTCGTAATGCACTAATATTGGAAATGCTTTTAAGGATTCATCTATATATTTAAATATTTGTCTGCTTTCTGTCTATTTGTCTTTTAGTTTACAGTTTGCCTTAAAATTCGCTTCATCAACGTATTTCACTTCAAGCACTTTATTTCATTCACACATACAATTTTACTTTGTGGTCGTTGGTTCTTTGCCACTTTAACACCTTTGCACTTTCTTTCAATATTCGCACACACACACACACAACTACACACTCAAGCGAACAAGCTCGCACTATATTCTTTTATCGAAACTCTTCTTCCTGCTTGCACTCTCGAATTGATTCAAATTTTGAGCTGGCATTTTCTTTTCTGCTTCACCATCCTTTCAGGCAAGCAAAAAATCATTGAATTAGATTCGTAACGAACTGAATTGAGCGCAATTCTTGTTTCAAGCTTCACTTGCAAGTTTAATGTAAAAATTTAAAATGTTTGTTACTTAAAAATTCTTTAAAGAGAAATATCTAATGTTAAGCTTATTACTAATCATAAATTATTATGTTATTATACTTAATGTGTGATATAATCAAAAGGTGATTTGCCATACAATTTACATATATATGAGTAACGCTTATTTATTGTTTGTGTAAATTCATTATATTTTTTGTTTGCTATTTCATATACCACCCATTTAAATAAAAAAAGAAGAAAAAAACATTCATAATAATCTTTCCACCAAGCTAATCAAAAACCAATTCAAATACCAGATCAAATACCAAGAACCATCACCCAAAAAAAAAAAAAAAAACAACCACCACCATATACCAGAATCACCGTATCACTAGCTCTACGAGGTCTAACTTGGTGTCATTTTCACGCTTCAAATTTCAATTGTATACATATGGTATATATATGCAGATAAACATATATATAAATATATAATATATATATATATATATATATATATATGTAATATATATTTATATATTATATTTTATTTTTCGTTATTTGGAGCTCTTGTTACTGTCCCCTTAAGCATAAAAGGCGTTCAAATTGGTTGCGGCTGCGTCAAACGTAAATGTCCAATCAATACATTTCAGCAATATAAAAATAAATATAAAGCCAACATAAGTACACATTATAAGTACATAAGTATCTACTACTCCTTTCACCAACGCTAATGTACAGCAACTGCTTTTTTGGTCTCCATATATACTACTTATAAATACTCAAACCTATAACATATACCTAATACGGTAAGGCTTCATTGAAAAAACAAAAACAGTAGCTTGTAGAGCGAATTGTGAGAGAGTTATTAAACACTATGAAACTACGCATCCTTTGCACAGGATATGCTAAGAACACGCTTCAGCGCAACATCGACGCTTGCCACACAAGATAAGCCAAGAGCAAGCGATGACGATACGGAAATTGTTGTTGTTAGCGATACGGTGCGTCAAAGACGTGCACGGACGCCACAATCGGGTGAAAGCAGTACACCATCCACTCAAACAACAGCAACAACAACTACAACAACAACACGCAACGAAGCAAATACACAAAAGGGGACGGCGTCGGTGTCGGTGTCAGATTCCAAAACTAAGCCCACATCATCCGATGGCGAACAAGTGCTGCCCGATTTATTGCCACCGCAAACGTTTCGCCTGGCCGAGTCCAGTACGCTGTTCTCGCAGATATCGCTGAATCCGGCCAAGATGGTTGCTGGGGCATCTGCAATACCACCCGTGAAACCTGCGAAGAACAAACGCAAAGCGCCCGCAGCACCAGCACAGGTTGTGGAGATAAAGGTGAAAAACATTCAGAACGATAAAATGTCTGTGCAAAATATTGCGCTGGCACCGCAACAGGGAGAAATTGTGGATACCGTCAATATATTGGAGAGTGTGGAGCCGCTGCTGCCCGAATATGTACAAACGGTGCAGATTGTGGATCTGTCGGAAGACTCGGACTCCTCGCTGCTCGAGGTGCGACGCAGCAAGAGCAAACGTTCACTCTGCGAGTCGCCAGTAGGGTCCAAGGATCCCAGCCAGGAAACTGGCTCAGATAATGATGGGGATGAAGCAATGTTACGCCCCTCGGCGGGCAACACAAGCACTCCACTGCTGCGCGTGGAGAAGCAGCGCATATCCTTTGATGAGAAACGCAAACGCATCGCCCATGAGCGGGACATACTCCGCGATTCCGAGGAGGATGAGCCACCTCAGAGCGGTAGCTCTGTCGCCCAGTCAAATGTCGCCAAGCCGAAACGCTGGCGTCAACTGCAACCCGAATTACAGGAAGCGTCAAGTGTACTCCTCGATAAGCAGACGGAACCCGAATCACCCATTCGGAATAGTTTCTATAGCGCCGACAAGGAGACAGGTTTTGATATTGAACCGCTGGTATTCTCCGATGATGAGGAGATACCGCGTTTCTCGCTGGAAATGACACCAACCTTCGACTCCGATAGTGATACGGTAATTTGGTAGCGCTTTAGGCCATCATTTCAATATTGTTGCTACGCACGTTTTTTTCTTTTCTTTTTATAACTTTCGCAAAGCAGAGCCGGATTGAGACGCCCTCGACGAAGAAGCCGAACTCGTTTCTGAGTAAGGTGCTCAATTCGATGCCCTCGCCGCTAGACGACTCGAATGTGACCCTCAAGAGTCCGCCAGGAGAACTGCCGGCCAGCGCAAACTTGGAACAGCGAGTACAGGAATTCAATAAGTTATCCAAACAGATGATCTATAAACTCGAGGTGACCAAGGCCAAGATCGAGCAGTGCCATGAGAGCGAGGCGTAAGCATAGAAACTGAATTTTTCAATTACACTTTGTAATTCTCAATTATATTCTTGCAGAGAGGATCTCAGAATGCTAATCGCACCGGATGCAGCCACTCTGATCTCACAGGGTGATTCCCTAGTGCTCGAGACACATGGTAAACAAGGCAGCATTTCACGAATCGTCATGCGCACTCAGATCATTCTGCGCGAGAAGTTCCGCGAAGTTCAACAGGCCAAGTAAGAACTCCGCAGACTCAAAGTGATATTCTTTGCTAAACAGTTTTAACTTGTTATCAGATCAAAAGTGACAGGCACTTCTGCACCACAAGCGACGCCGGAGACCGTTAATATTGAGGAGCTTGTCACTAAGGGTTTACGTCGTATCAATGTGCTGATCGAGAAGCCCGTCGATCTCAAGTCCAGCACTGAGCTCGAAAAACGCATGGAGGACATCAACGTAAGTGTGACCAAACAAATTTCGCACTGGCATCTGGCCAACATTTATCAGCATCTGGCCACAAATGCACATTTAATTGGCCATGGCCAAACTGATTTGAATACTAATACCCCATATCCATAAAATGAGTTTAATAACGGGTATATCGGCATCAGTATTGCTGATCTGCAAATATAATAGCTATGTCTAAATAGAGAAAACACTTTTGAAAACCTCATTGTTTTTATATCTTAACCTCTAAACTTAGCCAAAAAAAAGAGTATGTTCTTTAAAAAACTGCTTGATAGAAACTTTCAGAAGAAAACATAATTTATACGAAATGCATTCTTAATTTTAGCATTTAAAATTGTTTCGCAAACTATATGCACATAATTGTAGGATATCTTATGGTCGGGAAATATCGACAAACGCATTTTTATTTTTGTTATTATAATCGGGTTCATGAATTTTCTTTTTGCGTACTAATTTAGATATCTTATTGAAATCGTCGGTTTTTATTTTTTGCTCTTATTCCATCCAACCAAGTTAATTGGCCTCTTGAGAATTCAGAGCATCGGCACAGGCCAAAATACTAAATGCCAACACTAGGAATACCCAAAATAAACCAAAAATTTTGACATAGTTACACAGTCGTCGTACGACAGCATTAACAGCATCTGTAACATCTATATATATATATATAAAAGCATATATGTATATATATATATATAGATATACATATATATATGTACATATATGTTGTTGCATTTCATGTGAGGGGAGCAACGAAATCGCTTTTGAGAAGAGAGCAACTTAAGAGACACTTTGCTATATTAAGTGAAACCAATAAAAAGTGAACGGCACTAGTTTTTAATTGTTTAGTTGGAGCAACACATCTATGTTTAATTTGTGAAGTGTCATGTTTTATTTAATAAGGAAACTTGTGATTCAAACATAATATGCATAAATAAGATATATGTAAATATTTGGATCACACAACATTTATATTTATATTTAACATCTTTCTATGCATATGCTTTATTACCGGTCTGTAAGATTTCTATACGTTTCAAAATGTGGAGAAAAAATGTATTTTCAATCTGCAATAGGTACATTTAAAATTGAGATTAATGCAAAAGTGTTTTCTCATAATTTTCATAAGTGGTAAAATACCGTTGTTTAAATATTTTTAATATTTTGATTGACAAAAGATGCAGTTTAAGGAAGTACATGTACCAATTAATTTGATGGAGGTACAATTTTCATAAGAAATTCAATACGAAAAATTATGTTGTAAACACTTTATTGCAGAGAAATTCGACTTTATTTTAGATCAGATTAAATTGTTTACTCATCAATTTGCCATATCAATGCTTTTATAGTTACCTGTTCCATCTTGTTTGTTTGATGGAAACTTCCAATTTGTATACCAAATATTATTTTGTATGTTTCAATTAATTTCCCAAAGTTTTCTCTTCTTAATGTGAGACAAAATGTCTGACAAATATTCTTAATTCACGCCACTATCTGAAATTAAATACAAATCTCCCATCTACACTTCGACAATTTGAAACCCTAGAGACATGCCCTAAAATTCATCATTAATCAAATCATTTCACTAGTTGTTTATTTTTGTTATTCGTTTTTCTTTTGTTTTTTTTTTTTTTGTTTTATGGCCCCACCGATGACAAAATAACAACAAAAAATCAGACAGAAAAGTGGGAAACCTATGATTTAAAAATAGAATAATGAAGAGAGTATCTTTAAGGCAAACGAAAGAGCGATCTTAAAAACATTATATTTGATTTTTAATTTTCCGCTCTTTGACGGCGGGGCTGCTTTTGTTTTCAGTCGATGCGCGTCTTATATACGCAACGGTTGCGTCGCTCGAAATTAATTTCGTTATTTAGTTTAAGTGATTGAAAAGTGCAGTGACGAATATTCGCTTGGCGCCAAAATTGTTTATCTCGTGGGCTCAATGCAGTTTTGCTGGTTGACACAATCTGCCAGTGTGGTATACATAGGACACACAAGACCCACAAGATTTGACGCACACACTCACACACACTGACCATCGATTCACGCAGGGGACATTTTTGCTCGATTGCAGTTGGAATTGAATTTCATTCGCCGCTGGCCATCCTAGCCATTTCGTTGGTGTGCGTGCATCGTTTCATTTTCCGCTTGAGCACATTCATTGTTAACAGCAGAAAGCAGCTGAACTTAACTAATATTTGAACATCTTGCAGGAACGCCGAGACGATCTGCAGGTGATTGTCGGCGCCATTGGCAAGAATCCCCAAATGCCAAAGGTGGCGCCCATCATGATGAATGAAATCGAAAAGGTTCGCCATGCATATTTGTCACCCGACCATTTCAATTAACTTTGGCCAATCAACACTCACTTTCACAAACATTTCAGACTAAAAACAATTTGATTGCTCACGCCGATTCGATTGAGCTCTCACTGACGCAACTCAAAAATGGCTCACAAATTGGCAACGGTAACGGAGCTGGCAGTAGCCGTCAGGGTAAGTGCTTTTCCCATTTCCCATTTCCCTTTGTTTTGTCATAAGTCTTACGAGCTTAGTTATGGTCCATTGTTATAGTTACGGTACAAGTTCTGGGTCAATGACTCATAGCGTTACGCCTCATTTGGAATAGCTCTGATCTGTTGAACGTTTAGTTTGAATTCATTAGCCGAGATGCCGAGAAAGGAATATGTAGTTTAATTGATAGGAAACAAATTGTTATTATTAAAAATTTATAAAAAGGGTATAATGGTTTCATGTGCAACTATGCAACAAGAAGCACCCTCTTAATCAGGATCAACAGACAAGTTGATATAGCCATGTCCGTCTTTTCGTTTCTATGAAAACTCAGATCTCAAAAACTACAAGAGCTAGAGAATATATATTCTCATATGTTTCAATTATACATATCGATTTGTACAATGTATTTTATACATCATTTTTTATGTTATTTATATCCATATTATTGATTAATTTAAATCAGCATAATTTTCATCAAAATAGCTTAACAAAACCGAGTCTCATGTACATCATATTCCTTTTCTTTTTTTTTTTATATACATATATAGCATTTATATTTTAAACATTAATCAACCTACTGAAAGGTTATAAAACATTAATTTGTCAAGGAACCAATAATGACAGTAGCTTAAAGTCTATAACATAAACATAAGAATGGGCTTAACACATAATACATAACATTAAATATAACATTTGTTGCTCATTAATTTAAACGTCCAAGAGTTCAGAGGTCGCTGGTGTGGAGACGCTTTAATCTGCGGCGTGTGGTATTTGAGGCAAGTGTGCAAGCCAAAGGGTTGACATGGTTATGTAACCGGTCATTGTAATGACTCGTATGTCGATGTATTTCTTGCATAATTGTTGGAAGGCCGAAGTCATTGTGCAGCGTCCTATTGCTGAAATAAGGTGGAGCACCAGCGATGTCCCTGAGCACCTTGTTCTGCAAAACTTGAATTTGGTTTACCCAAAATGTTGCAGCTGTGCCCCAAAATGAAATGCATGTGAAATGTCCAGGTGGGCACGAGAATTTATTGCTGTCAGCAATCGGAAACATTTTCTGCATAATGAGAGCACCATGTATGCTTAAATTTGAGTGTGCAAAAGATTTTGAAGTTAAACTTGATAATAGACTAGAATATTTGTAACTGTTGGATTCAGGGTATATCGTAATCAAGCCCGCTCGACTACAGCATTCATAGTTTTTTAGGTTCATGTTTTATAGGATATTCCTTACTCATGAACAAATCAAGTAAAATATTTCAAATACTTAGTGTATTTACATATGGATTTAGATTCCTTAATACACCAAAAGTGTTATGCAGGCCTTCAAATAAATAAAAATATTCTTATATGTATTTAAAAATATTTCCAAGTCGTTTGCTGTTTACTAAAAATGTACTTACTGGCTCAAATATATATTTGCCTACGAATATACATTTCCATACCTAGCATTTTCAATACTGTGCGTATCAAGTTATCGTTAGCCCAGATATACCAATGCTAAAATGTTCAATATATCCACTTCAACTGGCAGCTAAAAGCACTTGCGAATAAGCACGCACAATATCATAATTGTTTTTACCCAATTTCGTCTTTGAAGTTTTAAATTTCAAAAGTATTTTCATGCAGCTGGCCATTTTTGACTGCATTTCATTGCATTTCTTTCTACTCCTGTTCGCTCCGCTCATCTTTTTTTGATTTTATTGTTAAATATTTATGCCGGGCACTGTTTTGTAAAGGGCGGACAGCCAAATGCGTCGTGTCAATGGCACTTTTGACACTTCAGACACAGATGTGTGCACATGTATGTTTATGTTTTTATTTCGTTTCTTTTTTTATACTCTGATACCGAGGGTATCATAGTATATTGGTTTTGTGCAATGCCCGTCATGCTGTCTATCCGTCTTTAGGACCATATACTGGTCTGTGCACGCGTTCGAAAAAGTGTAAGAATTGGAATGCGACCTCCACAAGGAGGCTAGGAAATCGATAAAATCGATAAAAAAAAGCCACATATCCCACACAATTTTAAGGCAACAGTCACCAAACTTAGTTGGCAGGTTGTTGGCGATACACCTCTTAAGTGTAAATCGATAAAACAATATAGCTCAACCATTTAATGGATAGAGCCAACAAATTTGAAAGGTATATTGCTAGTATCCGAAAAAATGAAAATTACTAGGATCCCTTTCTAATTTTTTTTTCAGCCACACCTACTCCCGCTCCCAAAATTAACAAAAGCCCAAATCTAATCTACTTCAAGAGCCATAGTTAGCCTATACCTAGCGCAGTTTTAAAGGCAACTTGGACGGTAGGTTACTAACAATCTTCCACCCTGTTATGTGACACTTTGTGATCAGATGGTACTACTTATGGAATCAGAGTATTTTACAGTCGCTTACGCCCGACGACAACGTTCTCGATTGTTTTTGTGTCAACCTATTGCAATAGGAGCAGATACAATTCTGGTTTATTCTGGTTGAGTGCAAATTGCATCGGATAAATACATTTTTAAGTAGTATTTTATTTTGAACTTAAAGTTACTTAAAGAACTCATGAAATATCGATATTTTTTAATGGCAGCCATAATCTATTGATAAAATTTACCTCCGATACACATATATATGTATTGATTAAAACAAAAAGATATTCCAATTGTAATTTAAATAAATAGTGTGCATAGAAATAGAAAAGCGGGCAAGCAGACATACATATGTATATGAATATATGAAGACCTTATGGAATCAGAGCGAAGACAAATTGAATAATAAGACCCTCTGTAAATGAATCAAAATATTTCTAAGGAAATAAAATAAATCAGAAATATATTTTCTTATAAACAATGAATGCATTGCATTCGAGACGCAACGACGGTATCTTCAAATCGATTCAAGTCTCAATTTGAAAGTACTTGCGCTGCTTAGGGAATGCAATGCTAGCTTGAGAGTCGTTAACGTTTTGCTTAAGATTTGTTAGGTCTCTCAAACTTAAACGTCAGTGAAGATGAATTAGTTGACGAGATTTCTTTATGGTATTCGCATACTAATTACTCTATCGCTTCTATGGATTCCATTCACTTTTATATAATTTTCAATATCCTTTAGAGACTTTTTATAGTTGCAATCCACCCAATCTGTGATGAATGAATGAATTGGTGCTGGCATTATCACTTCACTCATTTTCTTGCCGTTCTTGGCAATGCTAAATTCGGCACTATCGAAACTCCGCCTGCGTTCTTGGAAGCTCAGTTTTGGCGAAGTGCTGTCAACTTTGGCCTTTAATAAAGAATGTCTGCTTACTGGGGGACTGATTATAATTACTCTTTTAATACGTTTCACCACTGTTTGGGAAGTAAACGAGTTCAAATGCTTCAGCAAGTGGAGTGGGTTTAATACTATCTTCTTTTTAGGACGTGGGGTGTCAAATGACAAAGTGTCGTAAGCGAAGCTGTCAATCGAAGCAACGCTTCGCTTTTTGTCCTTAAATAAGATACTCGAATTTTGACCTTGCCAATTGCAGATACCTTCTTGCACTTGATTTGCGTTTACGCTGGTACGCATATCACTAAGACGCTTTCGGAGAATATCTGAATCCACGGGTTTATAAGCACGTGGATATGGGGTGTTAACCCTATCGTCAATACGCATTAGGCCATAGTCCCGATCAGTCGAATCTGTCGGATCCAAATTTCTGAACCTAAGTCTCTCTTTTAATTTTCTTTTGGTGGCTTGCAGTGAATCCTGTGATCCTTGAGACTCGAGCATTGCAGTAAACACGTTGAGAAGCAGCAGCAAACAGTAAATGCATAAAAATGAAAAAAATACGTTTTTTTGTTTTTGGTTTTTGTCTTAACATTAACTGGGAACTGTTTTCAAACAAAATTTGTAATATCAAATTTGTAACGGCTACTTTGTTCAAAATGAGCAGATATTGATATTGATATATAACAAAATGCTGAAATATTTGATTTTATTTACTTATTTCATTTATTTAATGTGGATGTTGACATTTATAAAAAAGAAATAAATTTAAAAAAATTAAAATTGCAAATTAATTTAATTAAAATTAAAAAGTAGTATTCACATTAATCCATTCAAAATGAAGAAAAATTAAAATAAAATATAGGAAATAATAACTCCTATTAGAAAACGTTAATTGTTCATATTTATATATATAATATATTAATATGTATATATATATATTTTAACAAAATATTTGGGAAGAGTATAAGCTCGGGGGGGGGGGGGGGGGGGGCTGGATGGGCATGTCAAAAATATATTGATATTTATTCTTATGTGTGTGTGCTCGTACTTACATAAAGGTGATAGATTCAGACACTCGCTTTTTATACGTTGCCAAATAGTAACACTTTCTATTCTGTATGTGCAACTTTTGTCTGCACTGCTTGCCACGCCAGCGAAGCACTGTTTGCCACGCCAGCGAAGCACTGCTTCATTCTGCTTCATTCTGCTCATTGCTGCGTAACTCTGACCGTACGTTAGACTGCTCTGCAAAAGAAAGAGATTTTCCAAATATTTACATAGAACCAAGTTCTTCATGAATATTTATACATTTATTATGTTTATGAGTTGCCAGTTAGTCTGTGGTTGTTCAGATCGCAAAATTAGAAATGCTTTTGCAACGATGTGCAAATAATGGATGAAACTTATCACAAATTTACAATCAATTTTGAATAGTTTTTTTTTCCTTAATTTTTGCGCATAGTACTCCCATTTTGCGAGTAAGTTGCTGAATTGAGTACTTGGAGTGACTAAAATTTATACAATATGCAATTGGTTAACAAACGAGTTTTTAATTGAGTTAGTTTCGCTTTTTAAATATCCACATTAGCTTTGAGCCGATCTTTTGATTCTGTTCTGTGCCGTACAGGGAGCTTCAACTTGGTCGTACCGGCCAGAGAAGCGGCATGGCTACTCTTTCGAATATGATGTTGAATAAACATTTCAATTTTCTCTTTTGCATTTTGATCAGCTTGTGACAGGTCTTCATTTCTTATTGGGTCAATGTTGGCTGACATGATTTGTTCGCTCATCCTCTTGCCATTTTTGGCAATGGTGAACTCGGCCTCATGGAATAATTGCCTACGTTTGTGAAAGCTAAGCATCAGGTCGCTGCCCATCCGGCCATCATTATCTAGTTGTAGGGAGGGATCGGAGGAACTCTGGCTTTTTCTGGGACTGATTAGAGTGACCTTCTTCTGTTTATGCTTGGGCTTATTGCCAGTGAATCCCCTTCGCAGACTGCTGTTAGGCAATTGTGAATGTTTCAGTGAGCAGGCTGACTGACTTTCGGTTGATCTCTCAATGACTCGAAATTGATTGCGATTGGCTTGGTCCGCTTCACTGATTTGTTTTCTGAGTAGCTTAGGGTTGACGGCATAGCCTTTCGCAGGATGGGGAGTGCCTTGGGGTAATTTTTCTGGATACTGCGGGCGGCCTGGCCTGAATTCGCTTTTGAATATAAACCTGTCAGATTCGAGCTCGTTGTATTTCATCTCGCTCTTTCGCACCTCTTCGACTCGTAGCCTAAGCGTTTGAGAATCAACTCCTTTGAATGGACGTGGATATGGAGTCGATATCTTGTCTTGGACTATTCGCATTAGTCCGTAATCCCGATTTTCCAATGAAATTTGCTTAGGTGATCTTATCTTTGCTGGCGCCATTTTTTTTTTTTTTTTTTTTTTTGCCAAATATAACCGATTGTTAGTTGGAGTTCGCTATGTAAATCGTAGTTTTATTTTTTCTCTGAATATGTTTGAGTGTTGTTTGCTGTGCTGAGTGCAGATCTGTTTTGAAATTATATTTATTTTCACAACATACTCGCCTCAGAGTGACACTGCTTGCTAGGCATATACAGCACTGCTTGAATTTCGCATTGGCTTTTAAAGAGCTAAAAAAGCTAGTTGCTGCATAACAACAGTTTTTGTGGTTTGACACCAAATCACAACTAAAAGCGCACTTGGAGCTTGCGAGCTTTTGTCGAAACTTTTATTGTTGATTAGCTTCAGCAATTGCCAAACAGCTGTTAAGGACTCCGGGAAGACATTTCAAATTAACACGTTCAGCGGTAAGGAAGTAAAAGGATTATTAATACCTGAATACAGCTTAATTATGTTGACAAACAATTCAAAAAATAAATGAATAATCAAATGTGTGTAATGAATGTAGTAAAATTCAAAATACGGTGTGTGAGCGAAAGGCAGACAAATTTAATGAGCACTCCAAAATCAAAATGTTTTGAAACTCAAATGTGAAGTACCTTTTCTTTTAGACTCGAAATGTATAATATAACGAACAACGTGTTGAATTCAAGTTTCATTGACTTTTTTATTATTGATAAATGTGTAAATGGATTTGTCTTAAGTTATAAAATGTTTGTCAAATGACATGTAAGATGAAAATGGAATAAAAAAACTAGTTCGATGGTAAAGTGTTAAGGAAAATGTATTAAATTGTGTAAGGTTGAAGGTTCAATACAATAATACGATATCCACAATCTGTTTATCAAGACTTCCTTTACGTTACTTTTTCGAAAGCTTTGTATAACGTGAGTAAAATAATTGAAGTGAGTTGAGGGGCAACTGTTTCTATTATTTGTGTATCATTGATATTAATGTGCTCAACAGTGGGACCACCTATTTTAAGGTATAAAAGAAGAATAATAAGTAGAAGCGCTGAGTGACGTTGTGAAGCAGCAGCCCGACAAGTGGAAATATCACGCTTTTTCTGGTTTGTAATGAATTATGGCATTTTGTTTGTGCGAGCGTTGACGTTAGCTTTATCGGGCAGCTTCCTTTGCCAATTCTGACGCTTCTCACACATATATTTTTCCTCTTCCTTTTTTAATGATTTTTATTTTTTTTTTTGAAGAATTTTGCACCTGCCAGGGGCCGACGGTTGTCGCACAAAAGACAATAAATGGGCTGGCACAATACAAGCGTCAAAATGGATGAAAAGAAAATTTTGCACTTAACGCGTTTTTCCTCTCCAGCTACTTCAGTATGTGTTTCTAAGGCTTGTTACATGGTTGTTTTTGTTTCTCGCTTTTCCATATATTTGTTTAGCCACCTCTTGTGTGATGTGCCTCTCATGAATTTCATTTTAAATGCTTTCAGACACGTGGTATTCTTTCAGTCATTCATTCATTCATTTATTCAACATAGACATGACTAGTAAAGGCCTGCCTGCGAACCTGTTCTTATTTCCCGTTGGTTGGGTAGCCCGTCCCAAATCCCTTCACGCAAATAGGGGCTCTAATCCTGCGTGTTGGGGCCTGGGCCAAAAGCAAAAACAAAGTTGATGGTCGCGACTTAGCTGCTGGACACAGACACAGACACAGAGACAGACACATACACAGACTTACATAGTTATTGGGTTTGTTTTCACGGCTTATGTGGAACTCAAGCACCAAAACTTTCATAAATTTTTGCACTACCTCTTTAGGCTTACGAAACTTGCCCAAGGCTTTTCTTTCATTTCTTTGCACTAAGTATTTCAAGTGTTTCCTTTGCCGTTTTCCCTTGCATTGAAATATTTGCGACCAGTTCTGGTTTTCAATTGAAAGTTGCCATTTAGGGTGGATCCCAGAATGCGAAATAAGTAAAATAATATTATTATGTGCATTGCTGAGTGTCGCATGCCGTAAAGCAGACAAGGACTCAGTCTTTATCACAAGGCAAGTGCCTTTAAATCGAACCGCATCTCGTACATTGCTCTACACTTGCATTTGCACTTCAAAATGTGCTTGTAATATTCAAATAGATAGATATTTAAATTTGCCTTTACTTATTATTTTTTTTTTTTTTTTTAAACAAATATTTTACTTATTGTTTTCTGAATTTCAGATGTGAATTTTTCTAAAAAATAATAAGCATTGACAGTTACTATTGATAGTTTCAGACCTTGATAAAGCTGTGCTCGTTATTTTAAAGCAATTTATTTGAATAATAATTCATTTTTTATTGTTGTACAATTATGGTTATGCAGCTATTTATTGCTCTGCTACGTAGATCGTTCTGCACCACTGTATTAGAGCTACTGCAAACGTAGCGCAATAAAGCTACTTGAAAGTTTGCTTCATTGAAATAGTTTTTCATTTACTCAGCTTTTTTTATGCGCTGCGAGACAGGCATTTGAAATGGCCGCCAGACTGAACTGGCAGGCAGGCAATCAAAGGCGCAACATGAAAGTGAGCCATTCAAATATGGCACACTGGACCAACTGGCCGACTGAATGTTGGCCATTTTAACCGCAATTGGCCGGCATAAAACCGCAGCTGCTGCTGCTTGTTATAAAGGGGCGAGCATTTGTGACAGAGCATCAGAGACACACCTAATTAACGCATTTTTTCATTTAACTTGGAATTCCCTTTTGCTTTTTCCAATTGCAGATTACAACAACGAACCAAGCGGCATTGGTGCTCTGGCCAGCAGTTTCGATAAGTCCGTTCTGCACATTTCCGACTGGCTGACTTGGGAACAAAACATGATCAAGATACAGAGCGTTCTCGTTGATGATGTGGACGCGGTGCGTTCGGACATCGAAGCACAGGAGGTGGGTGGCCCAACCAGCAGGATGGAGTGACCAATGTTTTTACTTTATTCTTGTCTTTTATTTTTTTTCGATTCACAGAAAGTTTTGCGTGAATTGAAAATGAAAAAACCGCAACTCAATGAACTGGTGCACACAGCGGAAGTGCTGAAGGGCGATACTAAACGTCAGCAACTGCAGGAGAAAGGTAGGCTCTTTAAACATTTAATTCACTTAGTTTTATAGGCATTTTATTTTATCCAAAGTGCTTGAGAATTGGTGATTCAATGATTAAGTCAAGCAATGAAATGTAGAAAACAAATTCCAAGTGATTTATATCCTTTTTGACATACATATGTTTCAAATACTTTCGTTTTGCTGTGCAAAGTGAATAATGGGCTTAGATTGGATCTTTTTTTCTTCTTCTAAAAAGTTTGAGGTCATTTTGTAACTATTATTAAAATGCAAGTATTCGAGATTTTTAAATCTGAATTTCCAATTGAAGGAGAAACTGTTTAATTTGAGGGGTTTCCATATCAAGTCAAATTTTTTCTATTCATCAAAGGTTTCGCTTTGCAAATTGAAAAAAATTATTTATTTTGGTTCTTTTTTGTTCTCCAAAATAGTTTAAGGCAATCTTTGTATATCATCGAATTTAAGATTAAATTGAAAGCTGCTGAAGCGAAATCGAAACCTCAATTGCCAAATGCAGGAGGAATCCTTTAAGGGAACATATGTGAACGTTTTCTAATTGATCGAACAAATTGGCCATTTGATGGCATATGGAAATTTCATTAGGCCTTTTCGTTGCTGTCGGTTAAATGCCATTATGAATTACGATTCTGATTGCATTCCACCCACGACATTGGCTAGATAGTAAGTCCATTTCGCATTTCCCTTAACGAGTCCCGTGCAAACAAATTTCCGGACCGAAATACACAGACACACACACGCACACATACACACGGTCCGAGCCAAGCGAGAAATTCAGTTAAAATAGGAAAACACACGAGCTCCACTTGAAACTGCCAACTCATTCGGGGCACTTGCCTCTTTAACTGACCCGAGCGAGTGCTGCCATCGGTGGCTGTGTAGTACTGCAAACATTTACATACCGAGGCCGTGAACCGTCTGACACTTGGTTGTATTCCTGTAGCATCTCCCCCGTGTTGGACTGGCTGCTGCAGAATAGACAAACAAAAATTAATGAAACAAATTGAGCACTTACAGATACCCTGGAATCGTATACCCTCAATGTACTTCATTTTTTATTTATGTATTTATAAGATTATGACTTATTAACTAGTGCTGACCTACGAATTCAACTCGAGTTGATCATTAAACTAGATTATTAACTCAAGTTATTTATCGTTAAGGACAGACGCAAGGCTTCTGGTTTCTTGCGGATGAATTGTATTGCAGTGTGGGTTGAGTGTGAAGCACTTGTGATTAAACTCTTTTCATTTAGTTAACTTATTGTCCTTGTGCTTTTTTATAACCACATTTTTTTTTTTTTTTTTTTTTTTTATCTATGTTATAATGGCGCCAAAAGAAAGTGCTACTAGAAAAGATGAAAGATGAATTCATGAACTTTTCTTCGCATGTTTGAAGTGTTATTTTTTCATTTAATAGAATCTCTTGAAGAGTAATTTGCAATAAGTCTAGACAAATTTAGTAACAAAACATTTAAAATAACCAAGGTCTCCAGGAAATGACCGCTCCAAATGTATTAGTGGTTTTCGCATGGGCTATCAAAATGATTAAAAATGCGCTTATCATATTTTCTGGTACAGCTTCAAAAATGTTGTGAACCGTACTCAATTTCGTCGTTGAGGCAGTTGTTTGGTTGCATCGTCTTGCGATGCGCACAAACTGATTATGATGAGATTAACGTTTTGAAATGATTAACTAAATTGTATATATTTTACTTTGCTTATTGATGCATTCCATGTTCACAAAATTAAAATTTGAAAGCGGTCAGAATTAATCCGGTTTGAAAACACCGGCGGTTAGGCAGTACTGAATATGAATACAATATTATATATCTTACGCTTACGGCATATATCATAAATTGTAAAGCGAAAATGATTCAGTTTTACTTTTTGATAATGTTTTAGGTATGATAAACAATATATTTAGAAGCCCTTTTAAGAAAATAAACGGTTTTTACTAATAAATTTATTAGTTTATTAGAAAGACTCGACAACACTGTTTTCAAAGGGTATTCAAAGGCGGAAAAGCCCAGAACTGTCAAATGGCAATGAAAGACAAAAGCAAAGTTCAAAATAAATAGCAAACAATCACACACACACAAATACACATGTGAATCCTTAGTCAAGTGTGAAACTTGAGAGTGCATAAAATGCCGTGCACAATAAATCGGAATCAGGCATTTTTCTGGTCATGCGTTGCACTTCGGTGGTGAATATGCTCCACGGTTTGACAGCCACTGACGAAGAGCACAGATGTTGTCCCAAAGAGAGTGCAAATGTTCATTGCATGCCTCAAGGCGCATGCTCAAAAGAGAAATTCACACATCCACGCACACACACACATACACACACATGCATCTATGTGGGAATGTACTTAAGTATGTATATTTAGTGTATTTTTTGCATTTCGTTCATTTGGCTCTCGGTGGAATTTTAATGTGGCAGCAAGCAGCCAACATTTCTGCCAGTTGACATTTAATTGACAAGTGGAGCGGGCGAGCGGAGAAGCGCTGAAGTGAAACATTTTTATGCCCCTTGCATGTCCCTATTGCTGTTCTTTGTTGTTGTTGATGTTGTTGCTTGCAGTTTGTTGGAGCTTACATAGTTTTGTATTTTATGTTATTGTGTTGTGTGTTGGCTCTGGGGGGATTGGCCTGCAGTTGTTTGCTTGCATTGCTTGTGTGCTGTTGCATATTATGATGATGTTTGGTTTGTCATAAACATTTGTAACCGTCGACCACGTACATAACGGAATCCTTGTTGCTACAGCCCCTCCACTTGCAACCAGCAACAAGCTACACCGTCTGCCACATACCACTGATATCTTGGAAATGACTTTGTTGTGGTTCTCATTGGTTCCTCAGTTCAAGGGGTCAGATTTCTGGTTCTAGTTTAGTTTTTACTCCTTAGAGAAGGTTCTCGTTTGTTCAGTAATTTATTGCTGTAATTTATAATGACATTAATAAAAATAAAAAATTAAGAATGTAATAGTTTTTGGGAATAACTGAACTGTATTATATGTAGTTACATAATTTCTAAATATATTTATTTCTTTTTCTTAAAGACACCTTTAAAATGGTGGCCTAGAATTATGAATTATTATTACTTAAATATGGTTTCTAAAATTTAAATTCAATAGGTTACTTTTAATTGTTTGATGACACAACATAATTGCTGTCATCTACACCAAAATGCTAAACTGCTGGGTCAAGGATATAATGATGTGATATAAATATGTACTTTTAAATGTTGTTTCTTTTATTTATATTATTTAAAAAAAAAACATTACAAATGCGAGGCAATTAGTTTTAAATGGAGATTCCCCTTGAAATTGCAGTCTGTAAATTATAGATACGTTTTTCGCATATATCGAATATTCTTTGTTCAAACTAAGTTACCTTTATAATTTTAAATCGAACTTTAAGCTATTTGTCAAATTGAAGAAACAATTGGGCAATAGGCCAACTAAGTGTAGCCGAGCAATAAAATTGGTCAAGGCACAAAATAATTGCTTTTGAACTGAAAATCCATATATTGTCCAATCAATTGATAGGAGACCTGCCAGCTGGACCCCATCTCTCTCTCTCCCTCTCTCGTTGTCTCTCTGGTCGCCGCTTCTTATCTCGGACCAAACGAACTGCACACAAAATCAATTAATTGCGCATTTTGTAAGCTGACGCTTAATTAAACCATTATTTATTATCTCATATGGCTCGATGGCGTGTCATGAGGCGCGGCCAGACAAAAAGTTTTGCCATCCCGTGTGACCCAACGCACCTACGAGCTGTGTGTGTTATCATAAATAAAATGCCTACAGTGGAGAGAGATAGCTCCCAAGCCCAGGCCAGAGTGTGGAGTAAAGCAAAGCAAAGCAAAACCGAAACCAAAACCAAAACAGGGCAATGTGTGGTCTCCTCGTAAATCTGTCTTTGACATGCAATTTTAGTGCAGCGGCTGTTGCTGCAGCTTGTGCTCCGCCAGCCAAACAATAACAACAACAGCAAGTGCAATAACAATGCACATTCTGCCAAAGGACAACGCACTCGGCCAGCCACCGGGTAAGGCATAGTCCCGTCCCCCTTCCCATTCCCATTTCCATCCCCGTCCCAGTCCCAGTGTGTGGTCCCCAGGCAGGGGTAGGAAAATGGAGCTACCAAATTGCCTCTAATTGTCGTCTTTCTCTTGGCGACGCTTTCGAAAGCTGCAGCCACTCTTCCAGTGCCCAGTTACACGCCCTCTTCACGCCATTACATGCTTTAATAGGCCTACCATGTACTCCCCTCTGATGGCCTCTGTGCCCTGTTAAACCAACCAACCAACTGACTGGGTGTCTGTCTGACTGACTAGCGCTTCCTGGCATGTGTCTGCGCTTTCAAGAACTTTTTCGCTTTGATTGCCGTCCCCGCAGGGCATTATGACTTGCTGATGAAACATGCATAATTTGGTTAGTCTGATCAATATTCGTTAAATAATAGACAACCCTTCGAGGGCTCTGCTTTCCTTTGATTCATCAAAACCTGCCTAAGTTCGGCTTATTGTAATTGTATTTGAATTTTCCTTATTCACTAAAGGACTAAGGCAATGCCACAGAAACACTAAGACTAATTACTATTCTTAATCTAATAATATTTTCAATGCTAACTTAATACGAGTATGCGGAATATAACCGACCTTTTTTTATAAATTTTGTGTGAATTGATAGTTCATTATTCAAATCAAACCATTTCTAATCAGAAAATGGAGCATTTTTCTGAAGCAGTTATTTTTTAAAACCCTTTTAAAAACTGTCTTTTAGTCCACATTAAATATGTAAATAAAAACAGTTTCTAGAGAATCACTACACATACAGGTTATTACTTTTTGGATAAGTCTCGTAAAATATAAAATATAAAATATATTAAAAACCGGTTTGATACGGATCGTGAATCGATTGAGTTGTGTTGCAAATACCTTATTAAGGTAAAATAATTGTAATAATTTTAATTGCGTTTTAAGTTTGCTTCCAAAAATTATATATTTACGCATTTTCTCATATATTTTGCAGTATATTTGAGTTTCGATCTTGCGTTTTTTTTTTTTTTTTTATTACTTAAAAGTGAAGTGTATTTGAGTTTCGATCTTAGGGTTTTTGTTTTTCTGTTTTTAATTACTTAAAAGTGAAGTCTCATGGTTGCTTAACCTCAGACCTCTGCCTGGGGCAATTGGGCTTTGGCTTCGGCTATGGCTTTGGCGCTGGTATTATGAAACTTGAGTACTCAACGCTCCTGCCACAAAATTGAAAGCAACATTAAATTAAATAATTGTCAGACCTGTCTCAGGCATTCAGTTATGCGCAATATAGTTTTGCGCACATTTTTGTGCAGTGTGGAACTATTTAAAAAATGTTTCCGACCTGGCTTTGTGTACCGCTAAAATTATGTGTGTGACTGCAGCGTCCCTGCAAAAAGATGGCCAGGATGAATTTCTCAGTTGGCATCAACTGCAGTCTGATTTTTTGTTTTTGTCCTTTTTCTTCTTAAATATTCACTGTTTACGCAAATTGTCATGGGTTAAGTGTACGTGCTTGCCATGTGTGAGAGTGGATTTGTTTTTAAGTGCGTCCACCCCATCCCCATCGATTCAAGTTGTCCCCATTGTTCTCTTCACTATGCACAATTCTGTCGTGAATGAATTTTAATTAAATTCATTAAAAAGGTTGAGCCTTAAAGTTTGCTGTTTTTAATTGCGTTTTCATTTAAGTGAACTCGTTCTTTAATTTGCGGCTCTGCGAATCCGGCTGTTGGCAGCTGTCTTATTTTATATAAAGTTGATGACGAAATTTGCTAACTTTTGTAATTAATCTACTTTCCTCTCTTTCTCAATCTCTTTGAAGTTATATGGATATATGTGTTATAAGCAGATAGACAAATCCAACCCGATAAGGTACACTTTGTACACTTTATTTCCTGGTAGTGGCAATAAGCCGACTCGAAATCTGTATAAACGAAAATGAAAATCGCCCAGAAAAGTGGAAAAAATGTCTGATTTTTTAAATATTTTCTTAAAATATATATAATGAGAACATTTTTCTTAATAATAGAAAATATTTCAAATATATAGAAATGCCACGGCATACTTTGAGAAAAAAATATGGCTGAAATTTAGAAAATAGTAAGAAAAATTTCGAATGTAATTAACGATAATTTAAGTTCTAACGAAACTAATGTAAAAGTTCTGCGTACACCCTGAAAATTAGATATATAATTTCCAAATATTTGAAAAATGTACTTTGAAATTAAGAAAGAAGTTTTTAGAAAGATACAACTCTCCCTTCGCTTTCAGAAAATAATAAGGTGAGTTACTCTTGACGACTTTTGTCGTATGTCTATTTTTTTTATTTTTATTTTTAGTGTTTTGTGTATAACTAGGAACTGCATAGGGTAAAGTAGGCTGACTTACTTGTATGAGATTTTCAATTGAAGTCGACTCCATTACTTGGCATCACCTAAACACCTAGGCGGCCATTTTCTACTCAAAAACTAGCCCAGTTTTTCCCATGTATCCAAATTGCATTTTAAAAGCAATCCCATTAACATGTATTTGTTTATTTGTATTATCTGGCTCACGTTCAAAATGATGGCTCCTTTCCACTGCTTTACTCTGCATTAAAACCCTCGGAAATAGTACACCCAGAGCTTACATCTTGCCGTCATTAAGGCCGCTGCACACGACTCAACTTTAACAAATCCGCACGTTATTTGCCACACCACCGAAAAAAGTCTGCAAGAAGGTACAAGCCAGCCGAGGGTGTTGAGAGGAGTGATGAGGCGGCTAAAGCAAATAACTACTACACACACACACACATACACACATAGAGAAATTCCGTCAATGGTCCCGGCACGCTTGTTGTGTGCAACCCTGTGCAAAGCTGATGTAAAAGTTTCTTATCAGTTATCAAGGTTCGTGGCAGACACGCACAACATGTGGCAGGAAGGTTGGCGGCCCCAGCGAGTGAATTCCGGCTGCTCCCGGCTATGGAGCAATCAATGCGCATGACATTCACAAGCAAAACAAACTGCCGGAATGCCGGTGAAAGAGAATGAATAGAATGGGAGGAAAGAGAGAGTGATATATTAAGAGAGAGAGATAGCAAGAGAGCGCCGCCAGGTGGGTGAATTGTTGTTTTGTCTGTGTGTGGTTCAGTTTGGGGTATGGAGTTGGGGTTGGGGTATAATAATTATGTTGGGGTTGCTGTTGCTGCGCCCCGCTTTGTTTACCCTCGAATTGGGGGTTGGTGAACAGAGAGCGAGCGAGAGAGAGAGAGAGAGTGAGAGATGAGAGGGAGAGCGGCGCGGAGTGGAGAGAGCGTGTCGAAAGCGTAGCCGAAAAACAGTTCCGTGTTGAAAACGCTGTGCTCTTTGTTTGGGTCTCCAGTACGGACTCTGACAGCAGTCAGCCCAGGACATTCGTGGGCTTTGACTGCGTACAAACGGTTGTGAACTTGCTTCTCGTATCCTTCTTGCCTCAATTGGTGGCGTCTCCGGCCCGCCTCTGTCTCTGTCTCTCGTCGCGACGCGTGCAAAAATTCTGCTCTCAAAACTGTAAATTTAAAATGCCGTAAAAAGCGAGAAACTCGTTTTTCACTAAGCCAAAATAATTGCATTCAATTAGCAAAGCTTTTCAGTGTCGAGTGTGTGTGATTGTGTGTATGTGCGTTATTTTGTTCGTGTAGTGCTTGTGTACGCTGTGTGTGTGTGTTCATTACAATGTGTGTGTGTGTATGTGTGAGTGTGTGTGTATGTGTATTATTTCGTTTTTTAGAGGCCAACAAAAGTCAGGCCACAAAACGGCATTTTAAGTTTTTGTCTGCGATGGATTATTGCCCAGCCTTGTCTATTTCCCATTTCTGCACACAACCCCTGCACACCCCCCTCACCCATTCGCTCGGCACCGGTGGCGGTCGTGTTGTCGTTGCTGTTGTTGTTGCTGTTGTTGTTGCTGTTGTTGTTGTTGCTGTTGTTGTTATTTTTGTTGCCACTTTTGTTGCCGCTACTTTTGTAAATCAATAAACGTGAGGGTGGCAAAAGCCGCAAATATTGTCGAACGCACGGATACAAAATGTGCAACGCAAAATCAAGTCATTTACAAGTAAAAAATAAATAAAAAAGAAAACGAAAAATATGTAAACATAAACTGTTGAATTGCATACATGAGTTCACAAGGTTTGATGGTTGAATACCCCTTATTCATCATCATCATTGTCTGAATTAATTTAAAATATCGCTTAAGTGCGCTTCCATGCAATTCAAAATAGAGCAATTCCAACTATTTAAAATTCATGGGATGTGATTAACATTTGTGGCACACGTATAAATATGTATTTCGGATAAAAATATGGCTGGAATAAATGCATAAGTAACAACTGAATAAAAACTAAGCTAAATGAACTTTATTAATTCAAAAGCTAAAAGTTTACTTCAACAATACATTTACAGTGGTCATTTAGAGTTATGAAAAATTCTGAAATCAAATGCTGAAGTTCATATTTTTCAGTTACTTAAAAAAGGTTTTATTTATGGCTCACAGTACAGTTTCCATTTCAAAACTGGATAAAAGGGTTATTATGTAGTTTGGCACTATGTATTATGTATGTAAGCAGCTTTGACCCCATAAATTACTGATAAGGTTGGAAAAAAGGGACACTCTATTGTAATAATGACAGATAGACGGCTGTCACATTTTACCCTTTTGATGTATCGATGGAAAAAGCTGTTTTTATTGATTCCATTATACTAACAAAATAACTGGCTTTGTATTAATTCATTTCAACCATTTAAAAAGTACAACTCTGTTGGGGACATTTATTAAATGGCTTTATTTGGCCTTTCCTTTTTCATATTTCCGTAGTACGTATACACAGCGACAAAATTAGCATAATTTACAGATATATATTTATATTGAGCATATAAAGCAAATAGGAACATTAACAATTTGCCATATAAATAATCAAAATATAACGAGAAAAAGCTCTATTATAATTAAATAATACACATGAACTAATTTCCATATAAATATTCAATAAGGGGTCGCTGAAGCCAACAAAACATAAGCCAAATAAAGTAGGCGTATTTGTGAAAACAACAACAACAAAACAACAACAACAACACTGGAAAAAAAGACGTTGTACTTTTATTGTTGCCTTCACATCATAGTGAAATAAATGTGTTTCAATAAATTACATGACCGCGCAGCGCGAAACAGGACGAATGGGGATAGGGGGTGGGTGAGCGGGAGGGGAGTCGCAGCAGCCGCCGACACAATTATGCTGCCAAACTTGTGTGTGTGTGTGTGTGTGTGCGTGTGTGCGTGTGTGCGTGTGGCGGGTGTGCACGTCGTGAATGGTAATTCATTGGAGGCAGCGCACAAAAACAGCAATGCCAGCAAAAGAAAAATAAGAAAACAAGAAGGTTCGTCTATTTTAGACATGCCGAAGACTAAATACTCTTGATTGTTGACCGATGACCAACAGCTGTTATCTAAATTGGTTTAAAAAAAGGCATCGACTATTAATGTAGCTGTCCAAAAATTTGTTTTGCCTAGTATTAAGATCACAATATCTTATTCAGTGGGATTGGCTTGGATATTTTGTGAAACAAAAAATGTTTAAACGCAGGAAATGCTATGCCAGCAATATGATATAGTGATGTGATCCGGTTGTGTCTGATATATGTACAAAAAGATGAATATATTCCAAGTTTCTTCAGATTAGCTTTAAGACTTAGGCATTAGATTGCATAGGAACAGATAGAAACGGTTATATATGCTGGTCAAGAATATTTATATATACCTTATGGGGTTGGGTATGCTTTCCTCTGGCTTTTAAGTATACCCTTCTTTCCTTTTTTTAATTTCTCAGGCAGGCCGAAGACGAAAACCCTTGCAGACCGAAGCAGCGATTCTTCCTACGGAAGAAATATTGATCAGTTGGCAATTAGTTCTTACGCCAGCTATATTCCATGTGATTCAATGGTTATATATGTATATATTCCAAATTTCAACAAGATAGCTGTCAATGGGCATATGGGCATGGATATATGGACGGTAGATATACCTTATGAGTTCCGTTTGCCTGACAAAATTGGAATACCCTCTGCAAGGGTATAACAAGAAGGAAACTTTTCGCTTACTCAAATGGCAAAAGCAACAAATATAACAAAAACAAAAGTAGCAACAACAGTAGCAAGAACCACAACCACAACAAAAACAACGAGCAACTCAAAACGGCGAAACGGCGTCGAAACACACACTCAAGTTATTTGACTTGATTGCATACTTTTAGTGGGAACACAGCATATTATTTTTATTTATTATATATGTATGTGTGTGTGTGTGTGTGGGTGTGTGTGTGTATGTTGTAAATCGCCCTCTCAGCGAGAACGTGCTGTGTATGAAAATAGTTTTCGAGCAGTGTGTGTGTGTGTTTTTTTCTCACATGCTCCGCTTCTGGTTCTGGTTCCGCTAGGGGTTGTCTTGCCACACCTATTGTTGCAATGCTTATGGGCCTGGTTGTTATCACAGCCATTGGTTAGCTTCAAACCAAAACAATGAGGTCTACTCGAGTAACAAGTTTTCATTTTGCTCATCTGCTTTTCGCTATACGCTGAGCCATCAAATTGCCTTTAGTTTTCGAGCTGCAAAATCTCAATTTCAAAAACGATTGCACATTGTTTACAGTCTGAATAAGTCTCGTTTTTGTTTTTATCCAATGTGCTTTCTTGCTCCATTATAGAGACGGTGGACTGGCTTATAAACTTGATTAATGATTAGCTTCTCGGGCCAAGAACAATGGATATGTCAACTGAATGTCATTGGACAATTTACACACACTGTTGTGCCGAATTCCAGTGGGTTGGGGTTATATTCAAACACAACAAATTCATGTTGATTGATTTGCTTCGATTAACTCTATTTGATTTAGCAATGGGAGTTTTAGTAGCAAATAGCATAGCTTATAAAGCATATGATTAATAAACCCTTTTTGCTAAATTGGCTGTCAAGCACACTCAATTTTGTTTTGGAGTATCTATAAAATCTTATAAGGTGAAGTTCAAGTTGGGAATTGTTTATCTTGGTTAGAATCGAGAAGACTGCTTTTGTTTATTGTAGCAGCTATGTTTATATCTAGAAAAGTTCGTAATTAAATTTAAGCTAACGCTGAGAAAAAAATCGCCTTTAATTTTAGAAGTTGCCATTTTAATCAACTTTATTGAAGATATTCTATTTTGTGACTCTTCGTCAAATCTGAACACCATTCCATGAAACTGCAGCGTGATGCATTGTTGTAACGCGTGGCTTATCAGGTCTGCTTAATGTCGACACAAAAATGATTTTAGTTTATGTTTTTATCGGGAAAACCCACTCGCTCATTTATTACATTGAATGTCTTTGAAATGCGGTCAGTTTTTCCACAATATGCGCTTTCAACTTCCAACACCTCTCCAAAAATAATATTTATTGCTTTTATATGTAGGTAATTGCTAAAAGTTACCGATCAAAGTTTGCATGAGAATGTGATGCTTATAAATTTGGGCCAGCTCTTCGGAAAAATGAAAAGCAATTTGAAAACTCCAACAATTAGTGAGGAAGTAACAAAATAAAGAATGAGAAAGAAAACTCAGCGTTTGCTATACAGTTGCACATGATTTAAGAAACTATTAAATGAAGTCAAGCATTTGGGGGAACAATAGCCGAAGAGTCAAAAGCAGTCCTTATAGAAATTGTTGCAGAACAATAAGACAGAGAGACAGAGGGAGAGAGTGAGAGACAGTCAGACTGAAGCAGACAGTTGCTGGTTGCAATAAAAATGTAGTAGTAAAATGGCCAGCAACAACAACGTTGCAACGTCGACATTGTTATATGTATGCATTCAAAGGTGTGCCAGAAGTTAAATGCACCTGCCACGGGCCGTTTCTGGGGTTTAATGGCATGGCACGGACTGGACGGGACAATAAAAGCGCACCGTTAAGTCTCACGTGGAATGACAGCAACAACGAACGGCAACACAACACCGAACCAACAACAATGCACAGCAACAACAACGACAACAGCGGACAACACAACAAACAAGTACAGCAACACCAACACCAACACCAGCACACAATACAAAACTTGTCTGTTGCTCCTTGTGTTGCAGGTGCCAAAAGCAAAAGGCAAAGTTCTCACTGGCTCTGCGTAAAAGTTTGTGGCATCCATTTGGGCGCCGAGCCGCCTGCGTGAGTGGATGTATCTCTGTATATATATACGTATATATCTATATATATATATATATATATATACATATGTGTGTGTGGGTGTCTTTGCATGTGTTATTTTTGCTCTGCTATGCACCTTTGAATACACACATGTGCACTTGCTGCAGACGCGACTAAAGTATTTTTTTACTGTGGATTTCAAATTTAGCGAGAAACAATTGAGTTATACTAACTAAAAAAGGAGAAATATCGCCTTGGTCTGAATTAAATAAATTTATATGAGTAAATGTTAATTTTTGGTTGGAATAAATACAACGTTTGTGAGACCAATAAATATTATTAATTGTAAAACAAGGCTGAAAAAGCTTTTATTTTGTTCTCTTATCCAATAAAAAAATTATCAATTGTGAATTAAATTCAAATAGTACGACTACAATTAAGATTTTGTCGTAATAAAACCAGCATTTGAAAAATTTAAATCAAATCAAATGATCCAATTCAAAAACATTTAAAGTGATAATAGTAACCAAATCGATAAAACTATTTTTACAGCAAAAGTAATAAAAAAAAAAACAGTTTAAATTGACTAGTGTATAACATGTATAAAACTAAACTAAACTAAGATTACAATTCAAATCATTTTAGTAAACAAATCGATAAAAACTGTTGTGATAAATTCTCAAAAAACTGAAAAATTCTGCAAAAATAAACATTTTTAATTGAATTGTGAATAATAGGGTTAAAGTATAAAAACTCAATAGGGTGTCGTGAACTAAAATCAATTATGCCAACAATTAAAATGATAATAGTAAACAAATTCAGAAAATTCAAAAGTGGAAAATATTTAAATCGAAAACGTTTTCAATTGAATAGTGGATTAAATGCTTATAACACAAGTGAACAGAATCAATTGGACCAACAAACCAAATAATAACGGTAACAAATCGATAAAAATCATTGCAATAAAGGCTCAAAAAAGTGCAAAATCCCTCACAACTGATGCCCACTGTGCACCGAAGCTGACAGCAAAGCAAAACAGCGGCAAAAGTGTGCAACGATTTCACAGATAACCAACAAACAAAAAAAAAAAAAAAAACGTCTCCTGTGCGTTAACAGCCGGCGCAGAGCAAGGCAAAAAGTGTGGTGAAAAAAGTGTGCGAGAGAGCGAAAATCAACAGAGAGCGATAACAAGGGAGAGGTTCAGGTGTGGTAGGGAGTAAATGAGAGAGCGCATGGCGAAGGAGCTCTTAATTCAAAGCTTACTTACTCTTTGTGCTTGCCTGTGTGTACTTACTGTGTGTGTGTGTGAGCGGTTGTGCAGTTGTGGGAGGATTGTATGCATGAGAGAGCCGAAGCTCTCTTACGTCGAAGTTTGTTTACTCTTCACGTTTGTCTGAGTGTGCTTTGTATGTGTCTGTGTGTCTGTGTGTGTGTGTGTGAGTGTGTGAGTGTGTTTGCCTGTGGCCTGTTGGTGTGTTGAGTTTCCGGCACGCTGCATAAACAAAACTAGATCCGCGGCACAAGCCACGAGGAGTCAGCAGACACCGCTGAAGTTACTGCCGTTGCTGGTGTTGCAGTTGTTGCACATGATGTTTATCATTTACCAATGTCAACATTCAGGCGCTGTTGTTTTTTTTTTTTTTTCATAGTCGCCGTAGACCATGCAACATATCAAACATATCGGAAAGCGAACGTGATGCCGCACATAAAATAAACTTAAGTCCAAAGCCTGCCCCAAACAAAATAAAAAAATAAAAAAATTACTGCCCACAAAATTGTTGCAACGAACGCACAACGCCACGCACAAAACAATCAGCAACAGCAACCAGCTGCGATGACTGCCAAGCCGCCGCCTCCGGTGCCACCAACGGTGCCGCCAACGGTGCCCCATGATGATGCCACAACGCCCAAAATTGCGCCACAGCTGATGATGCCACGCCTCAACTCCGAGCTGGCTGCCCAGGCCGCATTGCGTGGCCAGCAACTGTTGCGCAAACAGTGCTCCCAGGAGCAGCAGCAGCAGCAACAGCAGCTGAACGGGCAAAAGGTGGCGCCACCACTACCGTTGCCACCGCTGCAGAGTCGACCGGTGCCCGCGATACCGGCACGCGGCTCCAGCGAACGTGCCGCACCACCGGAAATACCGCCCAAGCGGCACAGTCTCAAAAGTCTGCCAGATAACGGACAGACAATGATGATTGTCCCTGGGTTGCCACCTCCACTGCGTCAACCACCGCCACTGCCCCGGAAACCGGCATCCGCCCAGACCTCCGCACAGAATAGTGCCCAGAATTCGCCGCTGGCCGTGCTCAAGTTCAAGGAGAAACCACCGCCGCCGCCCGAAAAGCATTCAACGCTGTCCGCAGAGGCGATGGCCGCACGTCGCTGCTCGAATCCGTTTGAGATGCCACCGCCACCACCACCGCTGGTGTTGCAATCTGCTGTGGCCGCCCTCAGCGAGCAGAGCTCCAAGAATGCGCTGGCCAATTGCAATCCGGTGCCGTCGCCAGCACCGACAAGAGCCAGCGAAGCCAAAAAGCTGAACAATATGCGTCCAGTTGCTGCTCCCGCTCCGGTTGTAGCCTCGCCCACGGATGAGTTCGGATCGGAGGATGCGCTGCGTGGCATTGAGAGTGGACTGCGCAACATGGAGCGCGCCATGCAGGAGCAGATGAATCTGCGCACCCTGGAGGCTGCCGTGCAGAATAACTTTGATCTGAGTTTCAAGGCGAGCTTGGCAGCTGGAGGCGGACATGGTCGTCATTTGGGCAGCTCCGTTAATTTGCGTAGCGCCAACTATGAGCGCAATTTATCGCTGGACGAGAGTCGAGCGGGTGACTCCCGACAGTCGCTGGAGGAGCTGAAGCAGCTGCGCGCCCAGGCACAGCAGCAGTCGCTGCACAGCAACTCATCCTCGTCGTCTGTCTCCTCGGCCTCCGCCTCCGCCTCGCAGGTGGAGCAATCGATGCGCTCCACTATTGAGCATCATATGCGTTCGCTGGACCGCAATCTGCCGCTGGAGCTGCAGTATAGTAGGCATCGCATGCAAAACAATCTGAATTCGGCGGGGCATCATCTGCCGAGTGGTGGTGGTGTTGCAGCGTCGTCCGCCCAACAGCAGCAGCAGCAGCAGCAGCAGTCGCCCCAGCCACCCATTCCGCTGAGCAGCGAGTTTCGCGAACAGATCCGCCAGCAACTGCTGGGTAACATTCCGCCGCAGGTGGTGCACAACATGGGCCAGTTGCCCGGCTCGGCGGCAGCTGCCGCACTGTTGCAGCATCAGGCTCAGTCACGGGCAGCTGCGGCCGCTGCTACTGCTGCCGCTCAGGTCGCCGGTGGTGCGGGTGTCGGCATTGGCATTGCCATTGGCGCTGCAACCGTCGCTGGTTTATCCCGCGAGGAGCTGCGAATGCGCCGACGCTCCTCGCATGATGAGACCCAAATATCGCAGAACCCGACGGGAGGCATCCAGGGTAAGGAAATAAGAGTGCTTTGATCTTTCATCTGAATAGTTGACTTCGATTGGACTTCGATTAACTTCTTAAGTCTTCAGTGTGTATTTCGTGATTGGACATTTTTCACATCAGAACTTTTGTGTAAATGCAGTGCTTTGTCTTCGTTTTATTGTTTAAGCCTTAACTGGATACAATTTTTATTTCATAGGATTTGAAGAGTGATCAGATTTGCAGTTGAAGCAACTTCATTGACATATCTGATTATTATTATTTATTTTTTAATTACTTATTTTATTGGTTTTTTATTTGAGTCTTATAAATTATTGTGCTAGTCACAAAAGGTTTAAATATAATTACATTACAAATAAAAAGAACATATATATCTAGTTGCCACAGCATATGGCTTAATGCTTAACTCTCTGAAATTTTGAAATCTCAGGGAAATTGAATCGAAGCGCTGCATCGTAAATGATTAAATTATTATTTCTGCTAGTTTGGGTAAATTTCAGCTTGGTAAATATCATTTTATTTTATATGGACATTCCACGAAAAATGTGAATCGCAGATTGCAGACTTGCTTAACATAACCAATCCTTACTTGCTAGTTTTTAGAGTGTTATTACTGTGTGTTGTTAAGTATTAACATGAGATTGCTTTATTTAAAGTTAGTTTTTGTCCATTTTGACTAGATTAAAGTAAATAAAAAGATTTCGCTATGATTTCCATAATCGTTCTTTACCCAATTATTGAGCTAATATTTAGATATATTCAAAACTATTCTTAAATAAATTTTTTTATAACTATCAAAATTGCTGTATGAAAATTGTTATTATCTGAAAATATATTCAAATTTTTTTTAAATGTGTTTTTTTTGTTGTTATTTATAGACTTAATATATTTGCTAATTCTGTATCGATATTAAAGCCGCCGGATTTTTTAATTTTAAAAATCTACACATATTTCTGCTCTGTTTTTGTTTGTATTTATTAAATGTGATTTATACTTTGGTCCAAGCTGCGATTCGTGCAGCAGGCTGAATGGCAAACCGCTTCTTATAAATAATGTTTTAAAAAGTGAAATATTTTGTGAATTTCTTTCCTTTTTTTTTAATTTTGTGCTTTATGTCAACCTTTTTTTATAAATATTAAAAAATAAATAACTCAAAAATGTTGCCCTTTTTTTTAAATTTCTTAGCTGAATGAATGAATTGATTTTAAGAAGTTATGTTAAAATAAATTGTAGAATTTATTTTTTATTTATTTTATTGAATTTTGTTATTAATTTATGGGGTACTATTTATACAATTTGAAAGCTTGAGTTCTCTCAATCTAAGCGTCAAGAGCAACACTGCCAAAGATTCCAAGAGTTGATTGATTCTTTTTTACAACGTTGTGTTGCAATACAAATGGAGTTATTTATTAAAAAATAATATTACAATTATTAATATAAGTAAGAGCACGAGCGACAATACCTTCTGGGGGGTTCTCTTCATTTGTCGAATTAATCTTTCACCTCTTATAAATTTATAAACAAATAGTGCCTTGCCGTGTTTTTTTTGACAAGGACACTAATTCAAGTTTACACACAAAAACAAATTTGCTGGTTGAAAAAGGAATGTGAATTGGCTTTATGACTGACTAAAGCGATCAATTCCAGCCAACGTTTAAAAAAGAATAACGACAGATTTAATAAGGATGGTTCTCTCTGTGTATGGGCATAATACTATAAAGTAAATACCGAGTGTCAGTATAAAGGGGGTAATCCAGCGAAAATTTACATGTTGCGGATATATACTGGACTTACTACTGATTTAATATTTAAACAATAATATAATAATAATATTTTTACTTGAGTGTATAAATATACCACTCAATCCATTCAATTGGATACTCAAAGGGTTAAATATATTACGTATTTTTTATTGGGCAGACAGAAATTGAAATCGTATTTAGATGTAATATTTATTTTATATTATAATATATTATTATTGCGTATTTTGAACAGATATTATTATTTTTATATTTAATTATTACTTTTTCACTTCTCTGATAGAATTAAAACAGTTCTCGATAGCACCGCATTGTTCAGCTGATTTAGACTATTTGCGTTGCTTTCTCAAAGGTAACGACTACGACTCCAGTTTGTGTAATGCTAACCCAGTTGTGCAATAGTTAACAGCCCCAATGGACACCAGACTGGGGCCCAACTAATATGAGAATAATTGAGACTACCCCACACACAAACACAAGCAATACTTACCCAGAACTGAAACTGAAACATTGTTTTTTTTCTTTTTTTTTTTTTTGTACTAATGTCTTTGCATGGCGTTTTATAAACTTACAACTGATCAATAAATGTTGAATGGGTTACCGGTTCCATTGGTTGCCCAACACTAGAGAAACTCCAGCTAATTTTGTGTCACCCAGTTCTAATTCGCTATCTTTTTTTAGCTAATAAAATAACCTCAAAGCTCACTCAGTAATATACATATTTGTAAAGCTAATTGAACTCTTCTCTGTTCGAAAAATTCACAGTGACCCGTCTGAGAGAGCATTGGGATGAGACGTCGCAGTGCGTCTTGCAGCGAGCTGGCCAGTTGAAGAACATGCTGAGCGACTCACAGCGGTAGGTTATCCATCCACCTGATCCAGGTCCCACTGCACTTGGGGTCAATTTAATTAATGCTGAATTCCCATTGGCAGGTTTGAGGCCAAGCGCCTGGAGCTGGAGAAGTGGCTGGCGCGTATGGAGCAGAGGGCCGAGCGGATGGGCACAATTGCCACCACAGCTGATATACTGGAGGCCCAGCAGAAGGAGCAGAAGGTGAGCTGTGCTCTGTTGTTTTGAGTTCTCGTTATGGAGAGCATCTAATTAATCTATTTCCTATGCAGTCCTTCCACGCCGAGCTGCATCAGAATAAGCAGCACTTTGAGCTCTTCAGCGAGTTGACACAGAAACTAATTGCAGTCTATCCCAATGATGACACTTCCCGCATCAAGAAGATGACGGAGGCCATTAATCAGCGGTGAGTGTATATTTCAATCGTGCTACGACTTCAGCCGGACCCCATTTAAATGCTATGCAAAAAGATGAGCCATTCTCCCTTCTAATCAGTTGTGAGAATTTGCATTTAACGCGATTTAATGAGTTGCAGTTTAAGGCGGCGACTTTGAGCTCATTAAGCCGGTTTAATAATCTTAGATAATAGAGCAGTTCAAGATGAGAACTCTTTTAAATAGGTCCAAAATGGTAAATAGTGAAATGAACTCGCTTTATTTAATGTTGATTTTTTGACTTTCAAAACATTGGATAAATATTACAAATAAGATTATTTTCTTGCAAAACTAAGATTTTGTTGATTTCCAAAACATTATTTGTCTAGTTTCTGACCTAATAATTACTTGGATGTTTTAAATAAATTACGCACAGTGTAATAATGCACTAAATACAATTCAAAAAAGGTTTCAGTTAAAATACAAATTTTATTTGAACTCAAAATGAAAGTTACAAATTAAATAAAATTAAATCAAAAGCGTCAAATTAAATTACAAATTTAAAATGAAAATTAAATAAAATAAAATAGTAGTAAATAAGTAGTACAATTTATTTTCAATAATTGGGGAACCCAGAACAAACCCAATCACGTCAAAAATTGTTAAGCGTCAGTAGCGTTAATAATAATAAAAGTAAAATCGTTAAGAATCAGAGAGAAAGACAGAGAGACATTAAAAGAGTGAAACATAAAATAAAGAAAATATATGCAAATCTCTGAATATCAACCACAGTTAACCACACTCAGGGGTTTCTTGAGATATTATTTAAAATTGAATTAAAGAAAGAGAGAGTTTTATCTAATAACTAAGGCATTGAAATGACACGAACCTGATTGTGGGTAATAAGTTGTGCAGGAAGACAGTACAAATGGTCAAAGTTCCTACGAGGTTTACCAGGAATAGAATCCTCGCTTTCACTATAAATATAATATATACAATTATGATTTAGTTCAAGAGTAGACCAAAGACTACAGACTATAGCATAAATATTATATATATAGCTTAGCTTATATACATAGCTTTGAATGTACAGTTTTCCAAATAGAAGCGATTATATTTGTACACTTCTATCTGTAATTATACGATCTTCATCTTAAAGCTTGAATCCAAAAATATGTTTTTTAGTTTTAGAGATGCAAATAAATAGATTTAATGTAGTTTACATACGACATAACAAGAAACTTATTGCAAATCGGCCGAAAATTGCTAACTGCTCTTTGCTTATTGATTACAGACTTCTTTACAAATTTAAACAAAATGTAGCTTTGCAAAGAATATATTAAAGTGATGCTTCTTGATTCTATTCATCTGCATTTAAAATTGTAAAGATTCACTTGCCAAGTATTATGAAAAACTGACTGAAATTAAGAATATGACAGCTTATACTATATAGCTTTATCAATCAAATAACCAAGTCCTTTGTAATTTCTTTAATTTTTTTCGTAATTGCTTAAATCTTTTCTAATTACGCTAATATATTTCATCACATATTACTTGCAGCTACTCCAACTTGAATAATGGTGTCGTCAATCGCGGCAAGCAGCTTCATGCCGCAGTGCATAGTCTACAAATGTTTGATCGGGCCATGGACCAGGTTAGTAAGATCAGATCAGATCAGATTAATTTATGTACTTATCTAATCGAAATGTGTCTTACAGTTCCTCGCTTTTCTCTCGGAAACGGAAACACTTTGTGAGAACGCCGAATCGGACATTGAACGCAATCCCCTCATGTTCAAGGTGAGTCGAGACGTTTTTCTTTCTTGTGACCCCCTCTTGAACCCCTTTGAAAACACCGCTGCCTTTGTTGAACAATTAACCTGCACTCAAGGCACAGATTTATGCACTGCCAAGTGCTTTCTTCAGTTTCCTCTGAGGGGCATTAACCCAGCTCATCTGCGAGTGATATTGTAAGCAGAAGATGTGCACAGTGGTTGAACTACCTCAAAATGCACTCGAAATTATGTTTGCTTCGAGTGTTATATTGATATTTCTTTGTTTAAATGTATTTTTGAATTACTCATGTCATATTAGTGAACAAAATAGTCAAATCAACCACATATTTGTATAGAATATTTAGTGAACAAATAATATGATATGCAAAAAATTTAAAATATCTAGTAAATATATAGTAAACGAGAGGATCTGGAATAATATACACTAAAATTATATTTCTTTTATTATACAAAACTTTAGTATAAAGTCGTCACCTGAATAGGACTCCCCTTAAGTCCATTTTCTATTTTCTACTGTTCTCAAACCAACTATTACCAGAAACTTAATATTTTTAACTGCAAGGATTTTGGATATTAACATTAAGTTATTAAACAAAAACCAAGAATCGATATTTAAAAAATAAAATCATTTTAGAAAACTCAGATTATTTTTAACTTGAAAATATCAAAAAGCTATTTGGAATATTTTAGCTTAAATATAATATTTTTTATTAAGCAATCCCAAATTATTTTTCCACCTCTATATTAATACTAAATCAGAGTTTTTTAATATGTTTCCAAATCAAGGCTAACTCAATGGCTTTTTTAAGATGTTCGTACTTTGTTTTGTTTATATATAGCTCTATTTTACTATAAGATACGTGATCTATGCATCAATTTCTTTCGTTGGGCTACACTTTGATTTCGGTCCAATCGATGAGCCATAAACAAAATGATTGCAATTTTCCGAAAGAGTTTTCCCTCACATATGTGTGTATGTATTTATGTGCTCTGTTCTATAATTGGCCCGCATTTGATGTGGCTCTCTTTTATGCCCTTATCAGTTCATTTTCCCCGAGCACTTTTCCTCTGCTGTGAATGACCATGAAACATGCAAGCAGTTTATGATATCAGATCAGGGCTCAAGTGCTGGCTCCATCAATGGGTATGAGGATGGGGATGGTGATGGGGATCCACTCGAATTTGCTTACTTTGTTGCCCGCTTTGATGACCAGGCCAAGGCACTGATCTCAGGAGGAGAGGGGTAGGGAGGGAAGTGGGAAGTATAGAGGAGCGTGTTCCCAATGCTCGGCCAACTCTCGAGCAACTCCCGACCACTTAGTGTCTCAATTGCATTTGCAATCCGAATTGCAGCCATTGCAGCTGCAAATGGGTTGTATGCCACACACAAAAATATACAACCCCCCACTCCCGATTGCTTGTTTGTCCCCGGGCACTTATCATCAACACCAGCGCATGCATCACTGTCTCCACCTTACCCTCCGCCGCCCCCTCTATCTTTGTCTCCCCCGCACATCAGTTGAGACTGCGGCGCGTTTTTCGAGTGTGGCATGGCATCTGCTGGTTTGATTGTTTGTTTTGTTGCTGTTGCCCGCCTGGGTTGCTGTCCATGCAACGTCATCATCATCAACATCGGTTTCCCCATTTCTATTATAATTACGCATTCTCCCATTTGAGGCAATTATTGTAAATGCGTCTTTTTCTTCACTTTTCATTTCAATATTCCATTCTTGTACATTTATTTGTCGATTCTTCTTCGCATTCAAGTGAGCAATTCAATTATAATTATTTATTTCCCTCGCCTTCCATTTGACTTGACCTTTTTTTGTATATCAGATATTCATTAGATACTTGTTCAATTTTATTACGAGGCCCTTAACATTATATGTAAAGGAATATTCAAATAGAATAAAAGCATATAAAACATATCATTGATATCAACATAATTATTTGTTTTCGCCAATGTCCTGGGAATAACTTATTTTTGTGATTTCAAACGGAACGTTCAAAAGCTTTCTTCTTGGGTGCTTGCACCACACCTGTCCCTGTCCCAAAGCACAAAGCTCAAGCTGAAGCTTGAACCAAGATTGAAATGCTCATAACCGTTGTCCCAAAAGCTTTGAGAACTCTCCCCAAAGCGCTTTAGATTCAAAGCTTATGTTGGCAATGCTGCACGATATTAATATGATAAGAACTATGATAAAAGTTTGTTGACAAATTTAACTTGTAGTCTGATAACATAATTGGGTATATAAATTGTATGAATCAACATGCACAGTAAATAAATGCATAAAGTTAAATAGTTTTGTGTAAGGATTAAAAGTGCGGATTCAAATATGAAAGGAACTCCTTATTAATATGGTTATATTAATGAAAAACTCAAGAGCTTTCTCACGTAAAAATTTGTTTCATATACAGAAAATAAAGACATTGATTTCTTTTTAATTTCAGAAAATAGAAAATAATTTTATATAAGTTCCTGTTATCAATTCTTATGACTTTTAAAGTGCGATAAATAATATAATAATTATATATATAATAATAAATATATACATACTTATATAGGGAAACTCACAGATGTATGAAGAACTAAGAATCTTTCTCACATAAGCTATTTATTTGTAAATTGCATCAGAAATAACACATTTATATTATTTTCTATTATTGATAGCACATAACCTATTCCCAATGCTTATAGAGTGTCATAAATATATTTATCCAGAGCAACTCAAAGTTCAAACAAAATATGACACTTTTTGTATTTTGCCTGCGAGTACCGTTAAGTTTACCGGCTGCGTGTAGAGTGTGAGAGAACGAAAAACTCTCCACTGTTTTCGTTTTCGTTTTCGTTCTCTGTTTTTGTTATCTCGGCACATGGCCCGATGCCTGAGCCGACGCCAAGCGAGTGTGCCGCTATTTTGGTTAGCTCGCCTCAGCTGCGGTTGCCGCCGCAGTTGCCGCTGCTGCCTGCTAATGCTGCTGCTGTTGGATGCTGTGACGCTGACGTCGGCGTCGGCGTCGGCGTCGCTGCTTCGGCAGTAGGTTCGCACTTGCCGTTGGTCTACGTCGTCGTTGTCAGTTCGTGTTCTGAGATACGCCCGGACGCGCGTTGATAACGGTCGCTGCTCGCAGATTCGCTTAACCGGCTTGTAAACAATAAAAAAAATGTATAAAAGAATTGCATTAAAAAATTCAACAAAAATAAGCCAACGAATTTAATCAAGTTAAACAATTGTGAGAAAAATATTTTAATAATGAAAATGAATTAAACACACTACTTATCATTGCATACCTACAGGCGTGCATACACACACACACGCACACAGCTGCAGTTGAAGTTGCAGTTGCACATGCAAATTGAATTCAGCGTGCAACAATTAATGACAAATCTTTGCTTTAAGGCGGCACAGCCGTCGCCATTTTGCCTCGCTTGCCTCGCTTGCTGCGTCTGTGTACGCGTGTGTGTTGCTAAGTGTATACGTGTGTGAGTGTGTGTGTAAGTGTGCATATTAAAGTGAAATATGCATTAATTATGCACACACATTTTCTCTGGCCTGTTTCCGCCAGGCAGCAGTGGCAGCAGCAGCAGCAGACGCTGGACTAAGTGAGATTGAAATTGAAATTTGTGCAACATACAAATAATTTTTTAGGGTGCCATAAAACCAACACCAAGCAACAAAATATATTTGCAATGTGAATTTATTTCATCTAATAAATGGCCTGTGCACAAATATATTGAAATGCCTCTATACATAAATAAACAAACGAGTGTTAAAACGATGCAATGTTGCAATGGTCATTGTTAAAAGTGTTGCATAATTGAGTCATTATGGAGTGCCTCGCATTCAAGCGGTGCATAATTGAAGCGACATTTTGTGGCACCTAGTTTCTCAATAAATATCATTTAAAATGGCATCTGACAAAAGTTGTGCGCAACATTATAGAGTAAAAAGAGAAACCAATATATTTTATTTAAGAGCAGCTGCTTGGAATTTTAATCGAACATTTTTTGCATAAGCCATCAAACATTTTTTGCATAATTGAATTATATAGTTTGCAATATTCACAGAATTGAAAGCATTGTGTAGTAAAATCGATCAACAACAAAATAGAATAGTTGCTTCACTCGAAATTCTTGAACCGAAATCGAAACAAACTCTTTATAACTGCCCATATATACAATTTGTATATTTGTATGGCAAGTCAACAAATCAAACAAATCAAATTTGAACAGTCTGAAGACAACACAAAAAATGAAATCCATTAATAACCAGTAGCCAACCACTTGGAGACAACCAGCGTTTTTTTTCTTTCTTTCTTTCTTTTTTTTTTTTGTTGTTTTTGATCCCTTCGATGGTTGCTAAACTTTCAACTTCAACTTTATCTTTAGCGTCAAGTCAAAGCCGATTATTTATCAAATGACAACACAATCGACACAGTCTCGTGTCTCGTGTCTTTTGAGTAGTTCCCATTTCATTCATAAAGAGATTTCCGCACTTTCGAAAACTTTTCGTTTACAAGCTTTTCACGTCAACGCGCATTAACACAAGAAAATATGCAAGCCCTTCCCCTCTCTTGGCTAATAACAAATGTCAAACATGCGTTTTCTTGGGCTCTTTGGTGTGTCTCGTTGGTGTTGTTGTTGTTGTGGTTCTTGCTGTTGTCTGCGGCATTTGGCATCTGGCATCTGGCCGCGTGTGTGGGGACTGTTTACGTTTACCTGTTGACGCTTGTGGCGTCGGCGGCGGTGGCAGAGACAAAGACAACAGCGGCAACAGAAACAGAGAAACACAGCAAAGCAACAAGTAACCAAAACAAGTTCACAAAACAGAGCAAACCAAAAAGATTTAACAACTATTCTGATAAACTCTCTTTATTCACATCGAATAAGCCACACACTTCCAACGAGAAGTATGTGGACAACTTGTCGTTTCTCTTTTTGTTCTGATTCGTTTTTTTTTTGTCTGGGTTTCTCTGTTACAAAAATTCACCATGATCTTTTTTAAATATATATATATTTTTTTGAAATTTTGATATTATTAAATATTTCATTTTTTTTATTTTTTTATTTGAATTTATTTGTTTTTTTTTTTGTATCAACTGATATAAGTCGGCATTAAATATGTAAATATTAGAGCGAATTTAATAAAAGAAGTTACCTTTTTTTTACCATAGAAACACTTATATTTTGAGTTATAATACAAAATTAAAACATTCAATAAATTAATTATAGTATGGAAATTAACAAGAGAAGTTTCTTATTACATAGAAAATTATACTTATACTTTAAGTAATAATAGCATTCATGTTACAAATTTGATTAAGTTTTTACAATTAAAATACATTTAGACATTTTTATAATTTTTTTGTTGTTTAATTTTAACACGCATAAATATATTTATTTCTTATTAATTTGTTTTTAACTTTTGTTTAGCATTTATCTGTGTCGCCTGATACTAGTCGAAATTTAATAAATATATAGTAGTAGAGAATTTAAGAAGAGAACTTCCTTTGGACCACAGCAATATAAACTTATACCTATTGTTTGAGTAATAATAGTATATTAAGTTCAGTAAAAAGTATTCAGTTTCATTTCCTACAAGGTAACAAGCTTTATCACAAGTTTTTAACACTCTCCCGTATTTGTATTCAAGAAACAATAAAGTAAAAATAATGCGTAGGCATTGAAGTTGTCATGGTTGTTTATTTGACGTTGTTTTGTTGTTGTTGTTGCTGCTGCTGCTGCTGCTGTTTTTGTTGTTGTTGTTGTTGTTGTTGTTGTTGTTGTTGACGGCGATTTAGAAGCACTTCAAAACTGTCTGCCTGGTTGTCTGTTTCAGCTGTTTGGACTGCGTGGGTTCCTCGAAGCTGTTTGATTAAAGTCGCGCTTGGCTTTTTGGTTTTTCTTGGTCAGTTCTGCTGAGGCAGCATCACTTGAGTATTAATTGTCTGTGTTTAGTTAAAAATTATGATGCTTGAGCGGATTTCGGCAGTGATCGTAAAGGTGCAGCGCCGAATCGAATTACAATCTTTGATCAAGTTTTAACTGGTATTTTTTACTTTCGACTAGTCGATGGAAATTCAATCTCTTGAGGAACATAAAATTTGGTGGGTGCTTATAAGCTGTTAAGCTAAAGTAGTTGATTAACGAGCTCACGATTTTATATGCTTCTCCAGCTAATTGGAAAACTGTACAATGGAGAGATGTAAAAACTAGGGCCATAAAAGCTTTAAAGTGTATTGTTAACAAGATCGTGATCTCAATTTAAAATATAGTTTCTTGTATGTATTCAGTCTGCAATTCCTTGCTGTTCACGTATTAAATCCTTTTTTTCTTGTTTTCACTTTGTAATTTATTAACGAGCAATATGGTAATATTTCTATTGTCTGCTGTGGCGTTTCATGGCCTTTCATTTTAATTAAAAATAAAACTATTTGTCCTCATTAGTGAATTTGTTATACTTGTAAATTTCAAAAGTTGTACACCCTCTTAAATAGCTCTAAACATATTTGATTCAAATTTATTGTGTCAAGGGGTCAAGTGTAAAATATATTTTTTTTAACTCTGCACCACTCTGTAATTTTTCGGGGCTGGAGTATTGTGACGGTACTTAAAGTTGTTCGATTGCCCGTTACAGACAAACCCCAAACAATAATAATAATAAGAGCAGTAGAAGCAACAAAACCCCATGATGACAGTAGAATTCAAGTGCACTTTGTTAAACCAATTAATTTACATTTCCGCGCAGGGCAAAGCCAAAAAAAAAAGATGAAAAAATACACAAGCACAAACAAACATGAACAAAAACAGACAGCCGGAAAACCTCACAGAGAAGGAGAGAGAGAGAGAGAGAGAGAGAGACAGAGAGAAACAGAGAAAGAGGAAGACAGCAACAAAAAAAATGGGAATGCTGGAAAAACTTTACAACATAGAAACAAAAGTAGAGGCCAGTCGAGCACTTGACGAACGACTGCCACTCGACTTGAACGGGTGGAGGCTGAATCGCCACAGGATGCAAAGGCTATCAAAGCCACAAATTTACTGTTAGTCTCTCTTTGCGTGTGTGTGTGTGAATGTGTGTGTGTTAGTGAGACTGCGTGCTCGTGCTGGTTAGTTTGAAGTGGGCTGCGGTTCAGCTTGCGTCGGCGACAACAGTAACTAGATTCTAGTGCCCCTTGTCATTTGGGCAGTTTGCATCGGTCAGCGGTAAGGATGCGGTCAGGATGCGGCGAGGACATGGCGCAAAAAGCGTAGCGCGGTTTTAAGCGTCGTCGTAGACAGTTTGCAACGAGTCCCGGACACGACTCTTGCAAATTGTGACAACAATGAACAAAGCAAGCACTTCAAGTGCCTGTCCCCATTTTTCCATTTTGCACGTGGCTCTGCTGTGGTTATCCTTGGCAGCGACGAATATTGGATTCGAGTCGCGTCCTTTTTTCTCTGATCGAGGCTAAACTGAAAGTGGTGCCACATTAGGGATTGCAAGTCCCCTAAGATTTCTACTTATCTATGAGATTATCGCTTGTGCTAAAAACAATATTATCCATTTTCTATTACTTTTCTGTTGCGCATGCAATAAGAAAACTCAATTTCTTATCTGCTTAGATAATGGACTAATACAACCAAACTAAACAGTTTTCCTAAGGAAACGTTTACATTTTTAAAGAATAACCAATTTTTTTCACATACAATCATTTTTGCTCACGTTTTGGTAAGTTTTGTGTCACAAAAATTATTTGTGATTTTCATTAAAGGCATATTTTACAGAGAAGTAAATAATAGTAATTCAATCTTCGTCGTTGGCTTCACTGTTCGAGCTTTTACTCTCAAGGAATATTTTAAATTGAAATGCTTATTATGATATTTTGATGGAATACGTAATTCAAATTTAAAAAAGAATGAGTGTCAATGCTATCTATAAAATATTAGTACGATTAGTACGATAATTTCGCCCAAGAAAAAAGCATTTTCATATACGATAAAAAGTACAGTCGATTCTTGGATTAAGTATAGTGATTGAAGTGTAGATCAAACTTACATCAAAAAGTGAATTTCGATTTAACATTCAAAACTTTTGCTGAAATGGGTTGATATGTGAAAGAAACAGCGAAGAAAATAAAGATAAAAAAGAAAAAACATAGAAGAAAGTAAAATATCCTCATTAATATTTTCCTCCATTTGGGATCTCGTTGAATCAGGGCATCTTCTTCGTCGGGTAAGCGTGAACTTGGCACCACGAACGTTACCTTTCTTCCTGTTTGATTATCAGCTGAAGTTGCTGGAGCATTTGTCTCTGTGGAAATTGATGGTTTTTCTCTCTTATACTGCAGAGTTGTCCTTTCGGGTTGCATCTTCTCGCTCACGCTCATCGCAGATGCCTCAAATACGAGCAGATCCCAGAAGCGAGATGAATATTTTTGTGTATTGTAAAAGTATTCAAAAACATAACAATTTGGTAAATGAAAAAAGAATCTAAGCTAGCTCAATTTTGAAATGCCGCACTTAAGACCGTATTAATCGTAACTCCAAGTGTTGTGTTTTTTTTTTTAAATTATTATTTTAAATATTAAATATTAACATATTCAACTAACTATGCCGTATTTAAGGATTCCCTGAATTAAATTATGTGTTTGTTTATCATTTTCTTTAGAATGCCCAAATATGCTCAAAAGAATTGAGAATCAGTCGATTTTTTACTAATTCCCATATTTAACGAATTACATTCTTGGAATGTCTTCAAATCAACCCCCAAACTTTAAGGCACTGGCACTAACATTTTTGGTTGAAACTTTTTTTCAAATATGTTCTTATCCATTTTCCCATAAAAAAAACACAATTCCTCTAACTTCAGATGCAGATTTGCACCCCATAAACACTAGCATTCTTTACCCAGCTTTTCTCAGTCATGGCTTCATTTGCCTAAGTTTAGAAGAGATTAAATATTTTAACTTTAAGTTAAAAAATGAAAATGTTATCCAAAACAGAATCACGAGGCGCAAAACGAATGAAACTAAATTATGAAAAATTATTATTCCCGAAGAGCAGAAAACAATTTTACGAATAACTATTAGTCAGACTGTATATGAGATGGGTTATTTGATGTTTCCTTCTACCTTCATAATTCCATAGACTATAAAGATATTACATTTAAGTCTTGATAATACCCACAAAAGGATTTATTTCTTATAAACGAAATAAAAGATGTTCTGAGGTATCATGGAGCTAGAGTACTTGTTCAATACTTTACTATTATTACCGTATTACTGCATATATTTATAATGGGAATGTATATATCACACACAGATAAAGATATTTTTCATGGTGTGCGGAAGATTTGTATTCATCATTGAGCTAGAGTTATTGTGCACTACTGTTTCATGTATCTATTTATCTATGATGGGAGTGCATATATTACACACAGATAAACATATTTGCCAGTGCCATCTAGATGTAATGCACTACGAATGCATGGCACATAAATATTACATCTTCACTTCAGCTATAATTGCTTGAACGCGGCACTTTACCCAGGCACATTTGAAATGCGACAGCCATGAAGATGCATCCTCTTCGCCCCCACCTCCCCTCTTGCACCCTACCCCATATATATATACATATATATACAAACACTCAGTTGCCCTGTAGGGTTTCCGCTGCGGCTCCATTGCAACCGGTTTTTGAATATTTTTATTTGGCTTTGTTTTTTGTGACCCTTCCTCACATGTTATTGCATTTAATTTGCAACAGCGTTTGCTGCTGCCATGCAAAAGGAGACAGAGATAGCGTTAGATAGAGACAGGTCAAGAAAGAGAGGGAAACAGAGACAGAGACAGAGGCAGAGTTGCAGACGCCGCACAGACAGCGAGACATATTTACAACATTTGTTTGGTGTTGGTGTTGAAGTTCGTCGTAGTTGTTTGCCGTTGTGTTTGTTTTGTGTGTTTGTGCTTGTGTTACTCCATTTACAACTACAAATGGTAACTCGTGGCCAAACATGCGATAGCAACAACAACAGCAACAACAACAACAACACTTCAGCAGAAGCTGGAAGATATTTGTGAAAAACGAGAGAACAGCAACAAAGGCAACATTTTTTTCTTTCTTTCTTTCCTTCTTTTTTTGTAAATGGCAACGAAATTAAATGAGAACTTTATGCAGCAGGAAATGCAGACGCAGACCGAGCACACATAGATACTCACACACACACACATACATACACACAGACACACACACAGATATTACAATTGTTTAGCTGCTGCTGTTATTGCTGCATACTTTTGCGCGCATTCGCATTTCTTTGCCTGCATGAGTTTTATTGTATCGCTTTATTTGTAAGTTTAATTTTTGTACATTTTATTTGTGCTTCTGCTCCACTTCCACTTCCACTTCATTCGTTACTGTTTTGCAATGTTAACCACGCTTTCATCGCAAAAATATTATTATTTATTCTGCCTCTTCAGCTCTTCGCTCGTTTCGCACTCGTTGTGTGTGAGTTTTTCTGATTTTTCTTTGGCACCCACAAAGTACAATGCATGTTTTTGCATTTCTCTCTCTTTCTTTCTCTCTCTCTCTCTCTCTGTGTCTGTCTCTGTGTGTGGTTGCTTAATGGAATTATGTGCATATTAAAAGTACATTAACAATGTGGATGGATTATTATTGTTAAAACTAAGGAAACATTGTTATTCATTTAAATACATTGGTGCAGCTAGCAAATTCGGGTAGTTTATTTATTGTTTATTTATTGCTTTTTGCAATACATTTGGTTTTGTTTCAGTGATTTGCACATTTTTCGAAGATTGAACATGTCAGGTTCGATTTGACTAGATTTGAACAACAAGTTTTATTTAAGAAAATGTTTGAGTTTCACGATAGACTACTCTTGTAAAAAGGGTCTTATATTTTTTGTGAAATAGTATGTAAAAGGCAGAGGGAAGCATCTTCGACCACATAATATATATATAAATATATATACATTTAAATAATTTATCAGTATCAAAAGCCGAGTCGATATAGCTGGAGACTTCAAATTTGAGATATAAGTTCTCTTATATCCCGGAAAAAACAAGTTTATTTTATTTCATCGATAATTGTACCCGTTGCGCGAATATCGACTTGCGAGCCTTCCATTTAATATATAATATATTTGGCTGTAAATATATACTTTCTATCCGGTTCGTATACAAATACCCAAGTTAAGTTAAAAGGTCCAGTGTTCACTCGACTACAACATTCATATTTGCTTACGTTGCTTATATTGTTTTCTAAACATAATATCATCATGATTTTTGATTTAAAAGGGTCTTGGCTTAAATTCTTAAATTCAATTTGGAAATTTCTGGAAATTTACATTTACTGCCAAAATAATAATTCGATAGCAATCCGCACAATAATCGACCTTCAACGTCAAACGCATCCGAATTGAAGTCCACATAATTCACAATTGCCAAAATGTCAATGCGTTGCGTAGAGTAATTGAAATATGTTGCACATCACTCTACCCCCTCATCATTCCGAATACTGAAAAAGATGAAGAACAGGGGAAAGATTATGTCAAGCAAATATATTTTCAAAAACAACATGCGACTGTCAATCAAAAAAGCAACCAGAAACTGTAAACATAATCTCAACTGGTTGTGAGTCTGAGCAGCTTGCGGGCAGAGGCAGAGATACATTCAAGATAAAATTCGGGAATTTTTCAATGTCATCGGCGAGACATAAACAAGAGCTATAAAAATATATTGTATGCGATTCAGTTTTCGCAAATATGTACATGGTCACGTCGCATATTCAAATAGTTTGTCAATTTGGCTATATTCGACTATTGAGTACCCTGTACAAAGTTATGCAGATTAAGTTGTTTATTCGAATTTACTAATTGAAAAGTCAAATTTTAGCCGCAACTTTAAAGTACATTAAATGGAATTGAACTATATATTGTATCTGATATTAATTGTTGCCTCTTATTCAGATTAATAACGGATTTGGCATACCCCATTTATGCTTATTACTGTGTAGAAATGGTGATGAAAGCACTGCAATGTTCACAGTTGTCAGAAGCAAGCCAAAAAACCGCACAAGCCAAAATGTCAGCTTACAGCCACGCAAAACTTACAGCAAATTATAAGCGACATGTGGCAAGCGGGCTTTTGGGCGTGGCAGCCACAAAATGTGGCATGGGTGGTTGGGTGTTCGGTGGTGTTCCTCCTCGACGTTGTTTGTTTGTGCGATAAAGTTCACAACTATTTCAAAATGCCAGCAGCACAAAAACAACATCTTCAATTGCAGCAACAGCAACAGCAACAGCAGCAGCAGCACCAACACCAACATCAACATCAAAAGGCAAACCATACACATGTCAGATAAGGCTTATCTGGCTCGCAGCGCCGCAGATAATACAAGTTAAATAAGATAAAAATATGGAAAACTTTACGATTTGAGTTGCGCAGCTCTGGTGATGCTTGGGAAATCTGTCAGCATCACACTGAGCAGAGCAATGTTGCAAGTTTCAGTTGTTTTAGCCCAGTTATCAGAATATTTTTCACATCTTTTTTCATTTTCATCCAGTTTATGTTTTTTCTAAGCTCTTGCGGTTAATTAAATATTCAGCTAGATAAGTGAGCTTAGAGTAAAGGTGCTTAAATTAGGAGCCGCAGGCAGTCAAAAAAAAAATAAATAAATAAATAAAGAAGAAAAAAAGGGTGAATAAGCCCATAAAAATATGCCAAGCGTTGTAGCGCCACAAATTATTTACCTTTACCTAACCGGCAGCAAAAGGCAATTTAAATTCTAATGATAATGCCGCAAAGGCCCTGCAGCTCAGCTCATTTCTCCAGGGTGGTCGCCAACGCAGCGGGAACTGGCTCTAAGCGAGCTTAGCAAATTAGCGCGCCCGGCACCCAACCAATGATAACCGAAAACCACCCAACCTCCCAAACAACCCAACGCAGTCGAATCCTTTGGAACAGCTCAGCAACATAAATTTGTACTTTATTTCCGCCTTTTGCATAATTTCCAGTGCCAGAGTTTCATCGCATCTCCTTTTCCGGTTTCTTTTGTTAATTATGCTTTGTTTAGTACGCATTGTCCAATTATTTGTTGTGTGTGCGTGTGTATGTCTGGTGTGTGTGTGTCTGTGTGTGTGTGTGTGTGTGTGTGTGTGTGTGTGTGTGTGTGTGTACGTGCGTCTTTTTGCCCAGGGATTTGTCCTTTGCTACAGCGCCATTAGCTCCTGGATAATGTCTTAAGATGCAGCTGGACTAACGAATGCCTGGTGTGTGATTTATTAGCTTATTTAACTTGAAGAATAATTATTACAAATGATAAAACGAATTTCATATTCAAACATTAAATAGCTTTAATGTGCGGTAAGCACATAAAACCAACTTTTCCTCAGCAACTTTTAACCATTTAACCACTTAGCTATTAAGACCCAATTGAAATTCATTATCGAGCTATTCAAGCCAAGCCACTTACTCATAATTAACTAAACAATTGTGAGGCAAGCAGCGAACGCACAATTTGGCATATAAATCATTGTTAAAGGCCACAAGAAGCATTCTCTCAAGGCTCGTTAAGCCGCAAAAATCCCAAGACCAGTATGAGCAAAGCCAAAAAGTAGTTGAAATTTCCATTCGAACAGTTTGGTAAATTGAACGGAACGTCACAGCTTTCCACAAAATCAAATGGCAAAATGGCGCAGCTAACACGATAATAATCCTATCAAATGGCCAGAACAAGAGACCGCCATAGCCATATCCATAGCCATAGCCATCGATCCCCTCCAGTCAAAAGTCCATTTTTTAACACTTTGTTTGCCTAAAACAAAACTAAATAGGCCAAGGGAACGATTCGGGCTTTAAGTCCTTTTTTGTCTTGCCAGAGAGCTCTGGTGTGTGGCAACAATTATTGCGTCATTAATCAGGCGGCATTTGCAAATGCCCCGACATTCAATATATTAGCGAACCAAAACTCAACGTCCAAAAGTTGAGCAGTCGGCAGCTGGCATGACTTTTGCGCGACTGGCGAAAAGGCAACTTGAATTTTATTGATTGTTGCCGGTCTCTGAAATCCATGCCAAAGAAGATGAATGAATCGCTTGAAACACAAAATAAAATGAAAGCGAAGCGAAGCGTAGGCAAACTCAAGTGGAAGCGGTTGTATTTTGAATACCCTAACCAAACTATGACCTATTGAAATGTTGCTGTTTTATTTAAATACTGAGCAATAATCGATTACCAAAAATTATGTTAATCTAGCTAGCTGCAAATCGACTTGGGCAGTTTATGTGACTTGAAGCACTTGCTGCAATCGCTATACCCCATGGAAGGGCATGCAAAACGGTCGCCGCGCAAGTGTGAAAATGTGTAAGCCAAGATGGAAAATGTTGCATGCTCAAAGGGATTTCCATATGACTTGCTGCTTGTCGCTGTTCACGCTGTCGATCTGGCCCTTGGCCATTCAAAGGCCTGTTTCTTTTGCTGGCAAAAAGAAAAAGAAAATATCAAATGCCTTTTTTCATTTTTTTTTTTACATGTGCCGTTGCTGCCTCGGGCAACCCGAGCACAAGCCCGTAGCTCGTAAACCGTAACCCGTAACCCGTAACCCGATTCATCCGCAGCTCCCTCTCGCAAACGCATTAAAAGCCACGCACACATTTTTCCAGCTGGGCAACAAACCAACCGAGCAACCGCCCAGCGGCACGGCACTCACAGTTGCGTATTAATAAAATATCCATACATGCATGCTAAGTAAGTGTCTACTTCCCTTCCCAGCCCTCTACATCCTCAACACCTCGCCAATATATATATATACATATATATATATATTTATATTTATATATGTGTATGTTTGATTCTGTGATTCCTGCAGCCGAAACGAATTGGGATTTAAGTGTTGTACAAGTACAAGGACAAGGCGTTCTCGATGTGAATGTCGTTCAGTGTGTGGCAGGGGAGTATAAAAATAAAGTGCGCTGCTGCCTGCGGGTAGCTTGTGCTGTGTGTAAGAAACTGTTTGCCCCAGTACGTGCCCCAAACGCTGGCAGCGTGGCGAGTAGTTGCCAAAACGGAAACCTCAAATGTGCTTGCATGATATTGCGTATACGCAGTTTTCTCTTCTTTTTTTTTGCAACTATTGAAGATTACTCTTGTACATATATCGCACATGTAAATGGACATTTGTAGCAAGCATTAAAGCAAATCAAAACTGCCAAAAATGTATGCCAAATTGTGATTGCGAATTGAATTTTAGATGATTTTTATTTTTTTTAGTACAATGGTCATTATATTTCACTTATGTGGATTCTGTGGTAGTTAGATAAAATTCACTTTTATGGGACGGGAATATGTGGCTTACAAATATTAATGTATTTATTTGGCTTGATCAGCAGCTTTAAAATATGTCATAAAAGGTTAGCTTATGAAATTGCTTTCTAATGGTATTCAAAAAGCAGAATAACTTTTTATTGTACAAACCTTCTTAACATAAATTGTAATAGTTTAATTTAATAATCCAAGTGGTCCAAAAGCGTGTGATGATAATGATAATAAAGTATTGTCTGCTGATTTATGTTATTGAAATTATTCAATATTAATGTATTTAACGTCTTATTAAAGTGATTTAAGTCTATAGTTTGTTAAACAGTCGTTGCGTAGATATGATTGTTGATTGTTCCACCATCATACTTGATAATTTACAGGACTTACAGCAAGATTTTCCTTTTTAGGTAAACAGAATTCGTTTATTATCATCGCTTCATTCGCTTCATCCTCGATTTCCTTGAGAGTTATTCAATTTACCTGTTGCCTGCGAACAATTTCCATTGATCGGCGTTAACTATGCGTGATAGTTTTCCTACTTGGCGAAAAGTTACTAAACTGACTGCTTGGTATAAGCACTGTGGCTCATCCAGTTACCTGCCACCTGCCACCTTCCACCTGCCAAATGCGGAACTTAATTGTTTGCCGCAGTTGTTGTGCTGTTGCTGTTGCTCTTGCAGCTAGTTGTCAATTTTGCATAACAGATTCATTAATTTAACGACGGCAACAGGGAAAATTTTTGCTTAGCCATCAGAAGCACGTAGCGACAGGAGCAATTGGCAATGGAACTGGCAGGACAACTGTACAACAGGACAAATGGACAACAGCACAGTAGCAGCGATAGCTGGCAGCCATTTTGTGATTAAATCTGGGCGCAAGTTTCTCGTAACTGCCCCAAACCCAAAATGAAAATTCACCACCGAGATGGAGAGGGAGAGAGAGAGAGAGAGAGTGGCAAGCATCTGGCGGCGATTGTTGTGCCCCTAGTTGCTGATGTTGCTGGTGTTCATTCAATTGTTGCCGTTTTTATTGTGCAAATTATTATTGTAAGTGAATTGAATTAATTTTGCGCAGAGCGCTGAGTTCGTTAAGTTCGTTGGCAGTTTTGTAGTCGATTTGTTAAATTCAATTACTTTATTGTGATTTTATTGTGTACGACTCTATGGTCCCCCCATTCTAGTGAAAATGTGTGAAAACGTTCCAGATTAAGCACAGTTTCAGTTTTTGAAAAAAGAAAAAAACTGTATGGCCGCCCATAAGGGCCAACCATTTCTTTTATTCTCTGTAGTTTCAATTATGTTCAAGTCCATTTTTGGGTTTTCATAAATAGTTACGGTTTTTGATAACATTAAGCTGATATTGCAGGGAGGCTGTTTCTTTCATGTTTGAGATGCCCGAACTTCACCATTTGCTTGCCTTGCACGTTTGCCCGGAACTTTTATGATGTAATCGAATTTTAATGTCCACAGCCCAAGGCACTTGAGCAGATCATAAATAAATTACTTACATATAAAAAGGGTTCAGACGGCATTAAAATTGGTAGCGCTGTTTTTAACTTTTGCTATTATTAAGACGCTTATTATTTCCTTCAGTGCTCGTAATTTAAATTTGATAGCCATAACTTTTCGCTGCGTAACTGACGAACTCCACTGCGTATACGCAATGTCTACTATAATGATTATATATTGCCCGGCAGGCCATTTTAAATTTATGAGGCAAAGCTTGCCATAACCTTAATTTCTTTAGAAAAGTTTATATCAATTTCGAAATTGTTCTAACTGCATCAATAACCAAATTGAAAAGTACTGAATTATAAATTCGATCATAACAATTTTAATTAGCATTTTTAAATATTTCGATTGAGTATTGTGAATAACTTAAATTTTTGAAGCTCAATTTCTGGGAATTTATTACTTAAAAGCTTTTGCACAACTGTATTGTGTGCAAAAATTTATCTGTAGTTATTAGTTCCAAACAAATATAAATAATTTACAACAGTAGCTTAGTTTAATAAATTCTAAGCTTGAAATTTGCAAAAGTCGAAGGTAATTTAGATGCATTTCCTATCAAATGAAAAGCTATTTTAGATACTAGCATGTGGCGAATTTATAACCCGGAAACACACCTACAATATTCACACCTATGGTGAATGCCATGCAAACACGTCATAAAACAGACCTCTATCTCTCTTACACACATACACACCCGCACCTGCACACACTCTCACTCACATACACGCACATACAAACATGGTCGAGATACTTTTGGGATTTCAGTGACATGTCAAAATCGCATAAGCACATTTCTGTCAGCTTTTAGTAGATTAAAACTTTGATCCAAACACAGCCGCAAATTATTAGCATAAACTTAGGTTGCTATCGGTGGCAGACTTAAGAAAAGTTTGTCTTGGGGCTTTGTCGACCGCAAAGATACCGAAATTGAAAATCCCCGTTAAATACTCGTGGCAAAGCACATTAAGACTGGCCACAAATAAAAGGCAAAGTAGCATTTATTATTGCGTGGAATCCGCGAAAAATCAAAGTGTCAGAAAGCTGTCAAACACGGACAATGTTCGTTTATTGAGGGCACAAAACTCTATTAACACTTGAATACATTATAATTAGAGCGAGCTGTGGTCTTAATTATTTGATACAGACCAGCACACACACATATGTATGCCATCCATATACGAGAGCTGACTAACGCAGCTCATTTGTTGCTAGTTTGTTATTTCAATTAGACCCTAATAAAATTGTCTAACCGAACCGCAAAAAACTAATTTTTCTGCTTACTCGTGCAGACAGGACTCGCAGATTCTGTATTGAAGGGAGCGATGAGGGGGAGGTCAAAAATCGCTTGTGTTTGGGTGGTTTGTCTGGTTTGCTGTCTTTCGGTCTGCCAATTTGCTTTCGCATGTCCGGGCGTTGTCTTTAATTGGCCAACTTAAGTACCGTTACGTTTCAGTTTTACTTTTTCAAATTTTCTTGCAACTGCCTGCCAACCAGCGAACCTGCCGCATTTCCCTAGCCATTTAGTTTACCTTGCATTTTCAATTAGTGTTGGTGTCGTTGTCCGTTTGCTCAAATAGGTGGCAAGACTTTCCTCTTTGGCTCGTTGTCCTACACAGCTCCGCCTTAACATCACCCGCAAGCTGATTTATGTCGTTGCCTGGCACGGACCCCAGCACTTTTCTCGGTATGGAGGCTTAGCAAATGGACGGCAATGGAGGAGGGAATCAGACTGGGGTTAGACTGTGGGCAACGCTGGCAACGAAGCGTGCCAATCTCTGGCTATCTCTGCCTTGGCGCTGCCTTAACTAACTCGTCTTCATTTCTCACTTGGCTGCGTATTTGCACAGTATCGGCAAAGGTATCCCGTTCCAGCCATGTTGGCAATGTCTATTGGCTAAACTCACAGTACGCGCCATAAGGTGCAATGTTGATGTATGGCTTAGTGATAGGGTTGCCGGGCTATTGCAAAATTTGGCAATATATAATTAAAGCTAGTTTTAATGTTGGCCCCATTGGAAAATTTCAAATGTAACTGGTCATATCTAAAATAGAAAGCACGTTCAAAATAAAACTTTTTTGCACAGATTAGTCTCTTAAATAATTTTTCTAAATGTAAATTTTGTACATTTTGCATTTGGGACCTACTCTTAATATTTAAAAAAGGAAATATTAATTTATATTTACATATATTTACTTACATATTTTAGACTGAGAGTTTAAATAATGATATAAAATTAGTGATTATATAATCTGTTATATTTATAGTTAATTATAGGATTCCTTATAAATGTTTCCCTTACATATTTTATAATATTAATTTGAAAAGCTATGCAGACTGGCAGATACTTGTTCTTAGCACAATTTTGTTAAAGAAACATTTAATCAATTACAACTTGTTGATGTGAATCTTGGTGTATAGTAATAGATAGATAGATATTATTTACATACGATTTTAGCAGATTTTAGTTGACTTCATTTTTTATAACAATTAAAATTTATGAACATACATGAGGATTTCTTGAATTATACATATTATTAAAAATCAATAATATATATAGGACCAAGGTTTAGCGCTTGATAAATACATACTAGTTCACAATATCTATTAGGTTTTCGGAAAATATGATTTAGATGTTTTCTGTTTGGGTAGAGTCTGGCTACGAACAATACAATTTGAAGAAATATTATAAAAAATTAATTATTTAATCCTAAATTTAAGAATTAAATCAATATTACATTTTCATTTAATTAATTTATTTTAAAATTTAAATTTATTTTTCGAGTCTTCTGTTATTAGTCATTGAGGAAATAAACAAATTATATTGTAACTTCTTCAAGCGCCGACAACCCTGTTCAGCATTTGAGACAAGTAGTTTCTGAGTCCATGCAAATTGCGAATCGCTGGCATTTCAAAGCGCTCCAGCACCTGCGACAAGCTTTTACCGCCACGAAGCCCTTGCCACAGTTAAAAACTTGGAATGCCAGGCAGTCAGTCAGTCAGTCAGTCAGTCAATGAGGCAGGCGGTGAGCAATGGCTTGAACCGCAGCCTGGATTCTTGGTCTGTTCCTTTTGCTTGGGATCCCATTTCTATGAGTGTCGTTTTGTTATTTATCCTGCGTGCTCGGTGCCTGCAACCCGTCGTAGCGCCTTTGGGGCATGCCACTTAACACACTTCGAGCATGGACTCAAATGACGCCTACAACGTGCAACTGGATGCCTTGCCACGCCCACTCCATGGTGGGCAGAGAGAGTGTAATTTAGCTTAAGCTTTGCGTGCAGCGCGTGTTGTTTGCTTTACATTCCTTTTGCTTTTTAATTTATCATGTCTATTTGTTTAGTCTTGCTTGGCCATTGCATGTAGCGACTATACGACCGTCACGCCCCTCACACCCCTCGCCCTTTACCCAACTCCTGGTTCATTTGTTATCCTTGTTTGCTTTTGTATCTCTGTACATGATTTTCTTTGTGTGTTCGGGCGAGCTTTGAATGGGGTTGCTATTTTTTCCCAGCGCCTTCGTCGATAGTTTGTTTTTGTAAAAAATTGCTTTAACTTTGGGGATTTTCCTTTTTGCAGTCTGCCTGCCCATCGAGAGGGTCTGGCTCTGGTTCTGTGGTCAGGTGAATGTGGTTCTCTTTGAGTTGCTCCTCAGTTGATTGTGGACCGTTGTTGTTGTATTCCGGGCTTTGGATTGTGTTTTTATATTAATTGAAAATAATCGAACTGGGCTTTAGCCCTCTTGTGCGATTATAAGTATGTTTGATGAGAGTTTTGCTCTTGTTGGGATCGAATGAACCCATTATGTGTTCAATTAAATTAATTAAGAATTGGAATGAGACAGTGATAATTTAAAGGATTATTTATTTGAGAACTCTCTGTGGAATGACCCAATTTTTGTTTATAAAACCGCAATCAAAATTGATTCGTATTGATTGCGGGTATTGGGTTTTAAACGATTTTTCATGATAAATGAATATTTGCTTAATACGTCCAAAACACACGTGTAAGCTATGAATTTCTCTGAAAGTCAGTTAGATGGTGTTTTGTACTCAAACTGCATATTTTGTGCTTTTTGCATTTAATTTCTGTTCGCCCAACTCCTCCTCCAACTCGTACATTCTGCTTGCTGCATAATGTGGCACGCAGAGGGCAAACAAACGATGACAACAACCTCCCCCAGATGAGAAGTGACAGTCCTTCGCATTTGTAGACAAGCCCAAGATGCGGTTTCTGTTTCCCATGGTCGTCGCTGCTCTTGTATCTGCTGCCACAAATTGAATCAAATTCCAAGCTGCCGAGATTCATCAACCACACAAATACAAACGCAAACGCAAACACAAATACGAACACAGACACAGACACAAACCGTGACTGTGACAGCATATCTTATTTAATTTCATCTCGCTCTGCTGCAGATAACCCGGCAGAGACTAGAGACCAGAGCCAGAAAGAGAACTAGGAACGCGTTTGTACTCAAGCACAAACCGAGCATAACATTAATTTTTGTTAATCCATTTTGAAGAGTTGGTCACTGGGTACGCACACTAAGAATCAGCAGCAGCTGCTGCTTCAGTTTTCAGTTTTCAGTTGAGCAGTTGAGCAACCGCAAGTAAATATGCCTTCATTAATTTAAAACTTAAGCAAACAATACCAGAACTTGGCTAGTTACCTCCAACTTTCCGCCTCGGCCCGGACTCTAAGTTATGTTCATTAGCAAATTCAGCAGCATTTCGAAATTAGGGCAGGCGACGGCACAGCAACATTTATCCGGAATTCCAAATGAGGCACACGAGTTACATAGAAATTCAGATAAAGCAATGAAGAAAAATTAAAGAGTGAGGGGCGAAAGTGGTTGATAGGTAGATCTGTGCTAACCTAAATATGCCAAACTAAAGCTGAAGCCTGACACTTTGTTGCCTGCTTTCGGGGGCAACGCTCCAAGGGTCAGCAGGTGTGTGTGCCCCCCTTGTGTATCCCCATGCCAAGTGGCTTTCTCTTCAGCTCAGTATGTGCATGTGCTAAAGTGTTGATACAAGCTACTTTCGCAGCTATTACTGTCCTCAGTTTTAGCACAGTAACACACTCGCACACTCATCTCATGTGTGTGGATGTGTGTGCGTGTGTGTGTTGCCTAGTCATAAAGCACACGATACACACACACACACACATGGACAGGCAGGCAGCTGCGCACGTAGCAGACAGCTGGGCATGACGAGCTGACAAAGTGCAACAGCCATATGCTGTGGGTGTGTTTATGTGTGTGTGTGTGTGTGTGTGTGTGTGAGGGTGTACTTTATCTCTCAAACCTTCTTCTCCCCCACCCAGCTCTTTGCTGTTTATATGCCTTTCTACGACATTGCAACTTTTCTATCACTATTTACATAGCACAAAATGATGTGTTTGTTTTAATACTTATATATTTACTTAATTGCGTTTCCAAAGTATTAAATTGAAAATTTAAAGCACGTGGAGCATACAGATTGCTGACTATTATAAATTGGTAGTTGTGTATTTTCGTTAGATTCATCAGTCAAAAGTATAATGCAAATGAATCTATATCACTCGGCGCAGGTTTGACTCACATAAGTCAAGCAATTAAATATTTTGTTAAGGGCGTTTCATCAGTAACCAATTTTAAAATATGTGGAGCATACAGCTTGCCATTTCTAGAAGTGTAATTTTGTTAGATTTGACAGTCAAAAGTACAATGCAAATGGATCTACACACTCGGCGCATGTTTATCACACATTTTCATGCGTGTGTCGCTGTATTTGTATTAACATGCTTGCGCGCATTTCCCTCATGGCATGTTTCATTTTCCCATTTTCTTCGTTGCTTGTAACCCGTACTCGGAGCACACCGAACACCGTAGTGTTCGCTCATTTGTTTATTTTCATATTTCAACTGAGTTGGTAATTTATAATTTATGCGCATTTTTTATTAAATATTTATGTTAATGCCGAGTTTTAGCCCGACCGCAAGCAACGCCCCATAGCAGCCTGCTTCGTCCGTGTTATCCTTCCTTCTTTCCTTCCCCTGTCGTCCTGTCGTCGAGTATTTCCCTTTATAGCGTATTATGCCATAAAGCGTACGAATGCTTCAGTTGCGTTTGTCTGCCCCTCCACCAACCAACCCCTTTCCTGTGTGCGTGTGTGTGTGTGTGTGTGTGTGTGTCACACATATTTGAAATGCTGTTGACACGTAGCTGCCACGTAACCAGCACGACCGCAAAATGATCAGAATGATGATGATGAGGATGATGCTGATGATGTTAGCCCACATAGATGGTCATAAATAGTTTTGCCAACGCCATCGCACAGCACAAAACTTCAGTAACTGCTACATCCGTTGGCATTTCAATTTTGAATTTCGTCCTAAAAATTCCTCGACTTGCACATGCTTGTATGATACACATACCCATGTATGGTATGGTATAAGCCAAACCCCGCAGAGTATGTCGAAATATTTGGACAGGTATTGCCTTGTGCAACAAGGCTGTATTTGCACAATTTGCTATTTGCATCAATTGCAAAATTCTAATTTGCATGTATGCCCCCGGCTTTGATAAGAATCTATCAGGGCTTTATCTGGAATTCGAAAATCCCCATTGTGTTTGTGTTTGTGTGCATTGCTCAATTTGCTTGCTGATTATCTATATGTAAACACCAAATGTTTATTGTGCATCTTGTCAGACATTTTGATTTGCTGGATTTTCAGCTTTTGCCATTAACATATTCAGGTTGTTGAAGGAAATGGCATACAAGTATTTATTTAAATTGCGTGCTAGAAAAGAATTAATGCTTAGCACATAAATAAAACGGTATACATTTCATGTGATCTATTTAAATAGATTTAATTCGTACTTTAACTGTTGGCAAGAATCAAACAAATTTTCTTAATAGCGAGATCTATAATTTTCTCTAGAAATATAGGATTATTGAATTAATCTTGTACTTGTAATACGTACATGAATTTTGAAGCTGTCATAATATGTATAGATGTGTTTTTCTAAGCTCAAGATGTGGTACAACTTTGGTCAAATGCCAGTAGCAAATCGAAATATTGTGTATACGCCCCGCGGTGTGCAATTAATATAAATGCAATTTGCTTTCAATGGCAGCGTCTACCACAAATTTCATTAATTGCCCCGCGAAGTGCAGTTAATTTGATAAGCCAAAAACGTGATGCTCAACGGCGAAGAAGCTGAGTGATTGATTGATTGATTGATCGTCCCATTCCCAAACAATTTGACAACGCAATGGCCACTTAACTGAACCGCACTGAGAACGATATGCTAACGACAATAACGCCAAAGAGCGTACAACAGCAACAGCAGCAGCAGCCGCAGCAAAATCCACAGCAGCAGCAGCAGCCACAAGCATTTCAGACTGCCAGCATGAATGGATTTCGGATTACCGGTTATCCGGCCGCTGCCACACCCCCTGCACGTACTGGCACTGCGAACAGCATTTACGCCAAGCCCAATGCCCACGAATTGGATCTGCACATAAGTGAGTCGCTTCTATACCCAGGCAGCACTCAGACCCACCAGCAACAGCAGCAGCAGCAGCAGCAACAGTTGCTACAGAGCTCGCCAGGTCCGCCGCCGCAATTGACGAATATGTTGCCTATAACTGGCATACCCGGTGCTGCCACGCCCATCGCTTTAAAGGGCAATAATCCCTTTCTGAATAGTCCCTCGCCAACAGAGGCGCCATCAACAGTTGTTGCCCGGCCGGCAGCAGCAGCGACAACATCGAGCGGCTACGAGATGCCCGAATATGCAGAACCCTCGCGTCTTCGCGGCCTCAAACAGCGACCCCATAGCATTGCTGTGAGTGCCGCCACAGCCTCGCCCACTAACGGAGGCGGGCGTTCTAGCTTTGTGGATTACAATGCCCAGCAGCAACAGCGACTGTTGCAGCTGTCACGCCAACAGCAACAGCTGCGCAATGCGGTCAGTCTGGTAAGCAGCTCCAGCAGCAACACATCGACTACATCAACATCGACTGCCGCAGACAAGGAGTCCCTCTATGCGGCCATCTTTCAGCAATACCGACAGAGCCCCACCAATGGACAGAACACAACGGCACCACCGGTGCCACTGCACCGCAAGCCGACCACCCAAGTGGCAACAGTAACAGGTGGCCAAGTGCCGACCGTGCCACGACGCTCACACAGCACACCCAGACCCAACGGACCAGCGCTGCAACAGCAGCAGCTGCAGCAACAACAACAGTTGCAGGCAGCAGCAATCAATGGACATGTGAATGGTAATGGAGTGCAACGTCCACGCAGCCTCGATCGCTATAATGTTACTGGTGGTGGTGCAGAGGCGCCGCCTATTCCCTTGCGTCGCTTTGTGAATGGTGGCAACAACAATGGCACCCTCGGCCGCAGCCAGCAGCGCAGTCCCAAGAAGAGCAGCAGCGCGGACAACATGTTGCAGACAGCACCCCAAATCCAAGCACAAAACACGATGCGCCACTCGATGAGCTTTCACGGCAACCAGGAGCAGTCTGTGGAGGCGGCTGAGAAGGCTGAGACGCGGCCCAACAGCTATGCGGCACCAGGACCGGATCAGGCCTACCTGGAGCATCAGCTGCGCGCCTATTCCGAGCAGCTGCGCACCATTACGGAAAGCGTTCGTAAATACTCCGAGCAGGCGAAACTCCTTTCCGAGCTGAAGCGACAGCAGCAGCTCACAAAGCAAAGCCAAACTAATCTTAATTTGTTGGCGCCCAACAGCAATGGCAATGGCAATGGCAACTGCAGCAGCAACAATAACAGCAGCAACAGCGCCACCAATAACAACAACAATAGCTTTCAGTCAAACATGATTTCGCCAGAGATTGTGAGCAAATCGCTGGCCTCGTTGTCGGGCGCAGAGGTGCAGACTCCGTCTAATCAGCTGCGCCTGTTCCTGGACAACATACGCAGCAGCATGCGGCAGGAGTATCAACAGCACATGCCCGACGACATCCTCAAGTCGACGCCAACAACGACGACGACAACGTCGACGGCGCTATCGACGCTGAAGCGGAATGGCGACGCGGCTGTGTCAAAAGTTGTTGCAGAAGAGGCGCCACCGCCGACGCCGTCGGATCAGTTGCGTCAGTTTCTGGATGCGATACGTGCCAATAAAATACCTGAGAAGGCCGACAAGCCGAAGCTGAGCAATTCCCAAACGCTAGACTCGTTCATTTCGAAGCCCCTCCAAATGCCGGATGTCACCTCGGGCATGCCATGCGTGTCTGTTGCACCCGGCGGAGAAGTGGCCAACAATGCCAACAATCCACCCACACGCAGGCGACCCAAGAGCAGTGTTCTACCCGCCAAGCTGGAGCAGCGCGAGCATTCGCTGGTTACATCGGAGAGCTTCCATCAAATCTCCGATAATTTGCGACTGATGAGCGAGGATTTGCAGGCGCTCAGCCCCAGCAAGGTGGCGGTCAGTAGCTCGGCCAGCAGCGGCAGCCTCAAAACGCTCGCGACCAACGGCAACAGCTCCCTAATTACAGAGCTGCGTGTGATTACCAGCTCGCCACAGCAAATGGTGATGAGCAAATCGAATTGCTCGCTGGGATCGCTGGCGCTAACTGCAACTACGCCATCGAGTGCAACGACAACACCATCAACGGCGCCACTGATGACTGACTTCAATGAGATCTTGGACAGCTTTCATGCCATGGCCGATAAGTACAAGTCGAAAGGTTCCTATGACTACTTGCGCAAATGCTCGGACGCCTTGCGACAGCATTCCATGCAGCTGAAGCTGCAGCAACAGCAGCAACACCAACCCCAGCAACAGCAACAACAACAACACCAGCAACATCAATTTCAGCAGCATCAACAGCAGCAACAATTGCAAAACGGATTCACCAGCGATGACAGCAGCTCCTGCAGTACTACTCCGGGTAGCATTCGGGATGCGGTCCAGAATCTGCTGCTGTTGCCTCGAAACGGTTTTCAGATACTCGACGATCGCATGCGATTGTTTATCGATATCATCGATAGTCAGGATCGCTTGAGTCAGGTGAGTTACACACAACCTAAGACTGTAGACTATTGTTAGATATATCTCAATAGTCTTTGATTAAACAAGAATGCCCAAAATGTGAACATATTTTTGTTAGTACAAAGGCGGCTGGTGTTTGTAAACCCCTACTTAAGTCCTATTTATCAGTAGACCGATAAGATTGTCATTTATTAATAATTTATTACCTCATTTTATTCCAGGTATGTTTCAAGCTTATCCCCTAAATTTAGTACCATACTATGAATGTAAGTACAAGCATATTGTATTTTAACTATTATTATATTGGGAGACCTCATGTACAGCAACCAGAGTGCCCCTTTCTTGGGCCTCCAGCTCTATCCAAATTTCTACACAAATGCGAAACATCTACACCTACGACCCAATCTGCTATGATGTGCTTTGAGGATTTCTTCTCATTGTCACAGAATCTACAAATGCGCCACTGACTATATCTAGTTTACTTAAGTGATTTCATAGTCTACAATGTCCTGTCAATGTATGTCCCGAATATGTATGTTCTTCTCCGTGGGCTATCAATTGCTTAAATCGGTTAATAATCGCTTAAGAGACATTAGGGTTGTCTGTCGGTGATTTAACTAAGTGTGTGTTATTCAAAATTCAAAGGAAATTCTAAAAGAAATCTTTTATTAACAATAAATTTTGTTAATTTTATATATTCAATTCTTTATTAAGGCATATGTCAGCCCGGCTGCGTTTCTTTCAAAACGCATTTTATTATATTTATTATTTAAACTATTATCATTCACTCACATCCCTCAAGCCAAATTTGGCCAGACCAACTTATCTTGGCCACCCGCATATCACGTTCAATTACAAAATATATGAAAAGCCATCAAACCAGTTAATAACCCAAAAAGATTAAGTTTTTAGCATCAAAAGCCAGTCTTACCACCAGCAACTGTTAAAAACTTTCAATTTTGAGCAAACTGCTAAAGCTGAACATTCGCAATTAATATTAATAAACGGCAACTCATTTTAAGGGGCCCAGCTAACTAATTTCAATGCTAATCGGCAGATAAAGCTTTGGAAGCAAAATTGAAATTTTAATCAAATTTCGGTGGTAAATTTTAAGCTAACCGCAGCCACGCCCACTTTAATATATGTAGTTTTAGGCAGTTCATTCATAACGATGGTGATGATGAAGCAGGGAATTCAGCTGTCTATGTGTGTGGGTGTGTGTGTGTGGGTATGTGGATGTGTGTGTGTGTGTGTAGAGGCCATTAAACTGGGGCACAGCACAGGCGACAGTTGAGAGAAGTAATCAAGCGACAAGTCACGAAAATTCCCAAAAGTAGCTAATCAGTGAGCCTATCATGACCTGACTAAGGGCTAAAACTCCCCTCCCCTCCCCATATCTCCCACGCCTCTAGTCAGTTCCACAAGCATATGAAATTTGATTTGCATTTGCTGGAGCTTTCACTCAGACAATGTCTGTGTGATGGTCTGTCTGTCTGTCTGTCTTTTGATATGCAAAATAAATCAGAAAACTAATTTTGTAATATTTAGCATGCCTGCGGGTCGGAAACGGATGTGTTGGACTTCATGCTACCCCATATTTACAACCCCCTCCCCAATTGCCCACTCCTCATGCTTGCTATGTGTGTTGGACGGGCTTAGACAAGAGTTTTCGCTTGGGGCATTCTAATTGTACACGATCTGATCTGTATCTGTACCTGTACTCCTCCTCCTTTGTCACAGCTCCTGTGCTGGCCAAGGTAAAGTTCTACCAGTTATCAGACAACCCCTTGCAAATTCTGTAATTTTACTACGGGCTTGATTAATGCTTAAGTTTTTGTGGCACTAGAGGTGAAGTTGGCTTAGTGAAGGCTGCTTAGGTACATGAGCATATCTGTGTATCACATATGTGTGTATCCACATGCATGCATATGCAATCAACCTGGAAATATAATTGATACTGTCGGGACTTTAAGAATATTCATTTATACTCTACGAGTGCATCAGATTGTTCACATACTGACATATTCGATAATTTGTAGTGACGCGATTTTAAAAATATTAATTTGATGAGCAGAAATTATTGAAGCCGAAGTTTGTGTATTCTTACATGCCTGCCAATTAAGCTATGTGTTGAGGTTTAGTTTTTACAAATATTTTGGTTTTTACTCGATTCACTATTAAAATGAGTAAATTTACAATGAAATTAAAATTTGGCCCTTTTTAAGTAAGAGTCAAAATGTAGTCAACGTGTTCTCTCCCTTCGCAAGCAACTTATTATAAACTGCAAGATATATAGGTCTTCAGCCTAAGTTTTAATGTACTGCATAGTCCCAATGCTTCAAATGTGCTTAGATTACTGCACAGTTTCAAGCTAATCAGTTGGAAATACAATACTTAACATGCATCCATTTGTCTAATTGAGAGCATTGCTGAATGAAATGCTTGAAATGTTTCTAAAATGCTTTTTGATGCATATGGAGAAAGCTGTGTAACTGATGGCAAGCATGTATAAAAATTATGTAATATATTACAATAATTAAATTTGTTTATTACGACTATAACTAAAATAATAAAATATTTACATGACTGCAGGTATCAAAATGCATGTAAATGTTACACAACTTAATTTATTTTTTTAAAAATGCATTTAACCAAGCCAACAGTCTTTGTTGCTGCAGTGTTGTGTTTCGGCTGGTAAAACATATACAAACAAAATGTGATTTTCACAATGTAATGGATTGCAATTGTGCAAATTTGACCAAATTGAAATAATTGAAATAATTGCGATTGGCGACCGATGCCCACACAAAATTTCCATTACAGAGTAATTATTGAAACTACCCGGAAAATAACAAAAATAACAATGATAACCACATGTTTGCCAAGCGCATTAAAAATGGAGCCAAATGGACCCTCTGCGATAAATGAACTGTAAAATAAGCGACCAACCGAAACGTCATTTGCACCCATTTTGGCCACCATGGTGGCTGCCATCGGTGGCCACATTGACAGCATTGTCAAAAGCCATTTATTTTAATTAGTTGAGCTTACAACACGAAATCGACAACAACAGCAACAGGAATAACAACAAGAATTACAAGCGAGTTTACTTTATCCTGCAATTAATAAATGCAATTCTGTGGTCAACACCTAGCTGGACAAAATTTAATTATTCAATGACATTCCTTCTATTCCATTAAAGCTTTTGCAGTGACACTGTGCTGCAGGTCAAGAGAGGCAATTACACGTTTATATTAGCACCCAAACATTCTGATCTTAGCCACTTTTAAGCCCGATAATTCGTGTATTTAATCTATTTTGGCATTAGCGTGTAAGTGGCCTAAAATCGCTGCTCTGATATTAGTCTTTGCTAAGTGAATAATAAAACAATGAATTAAAATATAAAAGAGATTGTAAATAATTTTCTGCAAGAAAAGCAATACATAAGAAACCAATTTAAAATTAAAAAAAAATCAATATCATTTATATATTGTTTTCGACATTAAATTATAAAAATTAAGTTATATTTTAAAAAGAAATTTAAAATATAATTAATAACACAAAGTTATTTCCAATACGGCTTAAAGTTTATTTGAAAGTAAATAGTTACCCTAGACACAAGAGCTTTATCTTTTTCGCAACACTTTGATTTGTTGAGTAAAGGTTTGAAGTCAATTGCTAAACCTTCTCACAACAAGGTAAGTATCATTTCAATAGGTGGATTAATTTTTAAAATATAAATGCTATATAAAACAAAAAAAAAAGAAAAAGAATTTACAAAAATCGCAACACTCTTTAAGAATATTAAAAATATAGAATTTTTTTGTTGGTCAAAATGTACATGCCACAACTTTACTTCCTGTTAGCTTTCGTGAATGAAAGAAAAAAAAACCAATAACTTTGGATTCAAGATCTTACGCATAATAGAAAGTATATTTAATTCAATTGTATTCAAAATTTAAGCAAAAACGTTATATATGTGTGTGGAAATACCTGCAATTACACGCAGTTTTAATAGAAAGAGGGCGCACTTTAGAAGTGCAATAGAGCGGACTGAAGTGAAGTGTGAGAGGCATCCCGATTTTCAACAGCCTTCAATAGCGGCTCCTGTCGCTTGTCGGCCATGTTGTTTATTAATTGCATATCATAAATCATGATTATGCAACTTGCTGACCAACCGCTGTGCTAGTCGTGGCTGTTATTATTAATCTTTCGCCCACACACACACACACACACACACATCTCAATGGAAGAGGGAGGCCCAGACAGAAAGAGAGACAGAGAGAGATTGAGAGAGATTGAGAGAGATTGAGAGAGAGAGAGAGAGAGAGAGAGAGAGAGAGAGAGAGAGGGAGAGGGAGAGGGAGAGGGAAAAGGAGAGGTAGAGATGGGAATGAGTCTGTCCTACCTGGTGGCTGCCATATGGCAGATTCATGCAAATGCGCCATTGTCGTCGGCATCGCATCATGGTTGTTGTTCAGCTGCTGGTTGGTCTATCTTGATTAATTGCAAAAGTTTACTGGTCACACGAGCCTGGAAGCAGAGCCGGCAGGACCTGCTCGAGGACGAGCCGTGGTAATATGTCAGCTGCTCCGGCCTCTTTCGGGCCACCGAATTAATAACAACAATGCGGATAACAAGCATCATAACACGCGTATGTTGTCGCGTAAATTGGTTTTAATATTTAAACCAGTTCATTACTCACAGTCCACAGAGTGAGAGTGTTCCATTGAGGAAACAGGCGAAAACTGCTCTCGCTGGAAAGTAGACTACAAGTGAGCGCTTAATCAACGCGCCTGGAGTTGTGCATCGAAGCAACATTAAGTTGCCGCAATTAAATCAAATTGAAGTTTCAACGGCAAGAGACAATCAAAAACCCAAATTGCTATTTTAATAGCACTTGCACCAGCCATTGCAATAGCAGGCGCAAACATAATAAACAAGCTTTGCCTCCGATCGGCAGACAAAACAACTCAGCAACTATTTTAAATGGATTAGAAAGATTGCTTAATGTAAGTTCAGCAAAGGCTATTAGCAAAGACTATCTTACTTCTATAACATTCAATTTAAATTTACAACATTATATTATTAATGTTTTTATTAGATACATTTTGCTAAGCCCTGAATTAGACAATTAAAGTAACCATTAATATTTCCATACTTTAAATCATGACTAATTTTTGATAATGTGTGTTTGCATTGGTTTACCCCAAGACATGAATTATTTTGTTTACAATTGTGAAAATGTATTCAAAATCATTCCATGATTAAGGTGGTGCACTTTCTGTTTGCGCTTGTCTCAAAGGAGTTACAGATAGCAACAATGGCAACAAAAGGAGTAAACGCGTTGCTGCTAAAATGAAATCGATTTTTGAAAATGAAATGAAAACTGAGCCGACAGTAGACGAAACGGTTTGGATGTGCCCACAGCTCTCCAGTTTCCCAGTCGTCTCGATGCCTGACAAGTCGTCAGCCTCAATGCATTTACACAACAGCCGTCAGCCAACAAACAGCTCCAGTTGCTGTGCCGCATACGTGTGTATTTGAGCACTTATGTGTGCGTGTGTGTGTGTGTGTGTGTGTGTGTGTGTATATATAGTATGTGGGCTTTAGGCGATCGACGAAAGTTCCTTTTTTCGCCAGGTTTTTATGCTGATTTTTGACATATTTTCTTTGGCAGCGAGAACAGTAAACAAAATGTCAGACTGCAGGGCGTTTTTGCAAGGTGCAACTGGGTTAACTTGAAGTGCAATGTAGAGAGCTATGCAAATGCCGTGCGAAAATAGATAAAAAATAAAATAAAAAATGTATCTCACAGATTGCAGCAGATTGTAAACGAAATACGTCCGGCGTTTTCCCAATTTGCAAGCTACCTCCCTCGCTCTTTCACTCTTTCAGTCTATTTTCAGTCGTTGCTACTTGGCATATGTAACAGCTCAATTTGGTATTGTGGCACGAAACGTATTTGGTGTTTTTGAATGGCAGCTTCATTAATCAGAATACGTAGCTGCATTTACAACTCGTGTATTGTGACTCTGCATCCTTTTTTTGTGATGGTATTTGCATGATTGTACAAATGTGGAAATTCATATGTGAAATAAAATTGCAAGCAATTACTTGAATGCCTCTGGCATTCAGTCAATTGGTTACTGAACTATTTTCAACCATTCAAGCTCCGCCCTCATCATTGAACATTGAACATTGAATAGTGCCAGAAGCCAATGCTCGTTTTGCGGTCCATATGCGTTGCGTGACATCCATTAATTGCAGTACGCGAATTAAAAAGTGTAAATTCCAACAAATCTCACTTGAATTTTGCCGGAATTCCCATGTACACAGAATGAATTATGTACACCGAGCTGTGTTTATTACAATCACGTGATCGGACTTCACAAATGGATTAACTTGTCATGTATGCAACTGCACAGCAATTTTATCAAACTTTATAACTTTGAGAAGTCTTGTAATGTAGCAGGACACTCATTGAGATGCTATTGCTGTGATTGATAGTGGCATTTGCAGCTCTATGGCATTGGTAATTAGAAATTTCAACTTAATGCATCAGTGGTTAACCAAGGTCATAGAGTCTCTAGAAACAGCGATTACATTTGACTCTATTCCGAGCCATATTGTCTGCCCATAATATGGTGTCGTCATCAGATGTTGATAAGAGCATACTAATAATGCTATGAATACCTTACAGATAATATTTTATTTTTATTTGAGACGAGCTCCTCTAAAAAAAAAAAAAAAGAAAAAACAGTGGAGTTCTGAGTAGTGATATTGTCTGGATTATTTTTTCGTGAGATAAATAAATGGATTGAATGGAATCGGCTAAAGTGTCTATTTGTCAGTAATATTGATTAACATATAAATTTGTTCTTCGCGTGCTTCTTCCATTTCCATGCGTTTTAACGTTTTAACCTTTTTGCTACCGTTTCAGCTATATATATCGCTATATTGTGCTCTTTAATTGATCTTGATTTTGAAATCAGAGAGAAAAGCGAAAGATTCATTGCAGCTGTCTGTTATTGGCCCTGCTATTGCTCTGTTAAAGTTCGTAGGAATAGCAGTAGCAAAACGGAACATTACGAGATAGCGTGGAATTCTCAATCATTGCTTCAGAGTATACCATGAGATTCAAAATGATCTCTTGCATTGCACGTATGAGTTAATCGATATGAGACAAATACATAGATACATATTCATACACACATGCAGATTATCCAAACAATCGGCAATATGTAGCTCTTTTTTGTTCCATGTATTTTGGCGCATCTTACCATCGATAACATTTTGCTAAATTGAATTGTGCATGGGGGAAAACAGAGTCTCGTCGTGAATGATTTTCCTTCCAGCTTGTTGCGAAATGCAGACAGGAAATTGGGTGATTGCTGCTCACATGCCGAGCCGAGCCTGATGAAAACTCAAATTGAGTGTGCAATTTCTAGACTTAAATGCCAATCTCACTTAGGCTCTAACTCTGGCAGAAACTACTTTTACTGAGCCGAGTCTCAACTGCAAAAGTCGACTTGAGTCTTTAAGATTGATACTTTAGCACCCCATTAGTTGATTTATTTTTTCTGTTGTTGAGAATAGTAGCTAAAGCAAACAGTGCGACAACTTGACATTTCTCGAGTGCGCCACATCAAAGTCAAAAGCTGGTCGAGTGTGTTTATTAAAGGCGGCGCTGAAATGCTGCACAGCCAACTGATGCAAAATTCTTTGCTGCTGCCTCTGATCTCTGCAACATTCTGACTGCAGTTTAGCTCGTTGCCATGTCAATTGTATTGTGTGCGGTGCTTATGTTTTACAGCCTGCTTTTAACTCTCACACACACACATGCACACGTAATTGCAATCTCACTAATGCTGGCAAATGTGTTGCGGCTTTGCAGCAGCAGCAGCAGTCACAACAATATGGTCACACTCAATTGGATTTTTTACGTGTGTGTTGTGTGTGCTGTGTGGATTTTAGATTACTCAGCGAGTTCAGATGCCAACTGCCATTCAGAGTCATCTTTTTTTTCGCTCTTGACGCTTTTGTCAGTGTTGTTGTTGTTGTTGTTGTTGTTTTTCGCCCATGTTGTTGACATTACTCAACGCCCAGTTTGGCAGACGCGTCAAGTTGTTTACTCGTTGTCTTTGTTACGGCTCGGATTTATTGTGTTTAATGTGCTGAAAAGTCTGCTTATTTATGGCACTGATTTCGTCTTCTTCTCCTCACACATGCGCACACACACAACAACTAGTGTGTGTGTATGTGTGTGTGTGCTCGCCTGTGAGTTTGTTTGTCTTCAAGGGTTTGCCCTACGCGATATACGCCAGTCAAAATAGTTGGGCTCAATGTTTCATGTGTTTTTGTCATCGATTCTGTTGCCTTTCGCTTGATTGTGTGGAAAATTGAAAGAAAAAATGGATTTACTACCAGTTTTCTAGTGGGTATTGCTGCGCTTCTCCTTATCCTTTCGACTGTGCCTTTCTCTATTGTGGCACAACGTTTGGCAAGAGCTATAAACTTGAATTGATTTGGGAATTTGTTGATTTGAATGACTAACTGGGGATAATAACAGTAATAGATTGTAATGGTAAGTTCATTGGATAATAACATTTGATGTGCTGTTAAAGAGTAAGATATATCTAAACATGAATATAAACTTTTCTTGACTTGAAAAAAGAAAACAACCAATCGATTCTATTAAGCCTTATAAACAAAATGCTTTCTAGATATGAAAGCAGAGATGTTTGCTTAATAAATACTAGATTAAAATATATAATAAATAATAGAATTTATATCTCATGCAATGGTATAAAATCTCATTGGAAATCGGTCATTAATAATCATTATCAAGACAGATGATGGATGCCCAACACAAGATTGATGATCGATTCATACCTATACTTTAGTCACCTTCCTTAAAAAATTACAGTATAATCCAAATGAATAAATTAGAATTAATTTGGGAATTATTTGATTTGTGTGACTAATCGAAGATAATAAATGTAATATATAGATAATGGATTTGATCATTAGATAGTCACATCTAATGTGCTGTTAAAGAATAAGAATATGTACACATGAATAAACAGCAATCTTCAGCATTCCAGCAATTATATCCTTTAAAAGTCAGAGATCTTTCCTTAAATGCATTACACACTTCACGACAAAATTACGACTATTAGAAAAAAATATTCTGTATAAGAATCATAGTTTGTTGTTTTACTCGATATAAGACTGTTGATCAATACTTATGTAGTTCTCAGACAATCAGCTTAGCTGGAATTGAAATTTAATATTCCTTAAAAAACTACATTATTCAGTTGATTATTTAAGTAGATTTGCACAACATTAATAACTGTCCTGCATCATTATTCATATTTATGTATTGGCTCCTTATAACTATTGAGTTAAGTGCACGCAGAGCTACGATAAATACATAAAGTAAACTTGACCAAGTGGAAGTCCATCCAAGTAAATTCCTCTAAAGCTGTACTCTTGACCACATTTCCATCCACAGAGCAGAGCTGATGTGACGTGCTCCATTTCTGTTAGTTGTGTCTATATTTGCCTTCAGTCCTCGGATGTGTGGAATTTCTATTTATTGGCTGGATGTCATATATCTATTTGTATCTATCGAATATTACATCATAAATATATATTAAATATTTGTAATAGATTTTTGCATTCTCTGCACAACAAGCACTGAGGCGAAATTTATGAACATTTTTTGATAGCACAGCTGCAGCTGCAATTGCAATCGCAACTGCAAAAACTACAATAAAGTTTTATCGCACAAAACATGTAGCAACTAATATTTTAGACCTTGTGCTGGCAGCTGATTTTTTGTTGCCCTTATGCTTTTTTTTTGGCCCTGCTGCTTTATTCACCCCCTTCTCGGCCAGCAAGAGAAGCAGCTAATAGTGTTTGGCCATTTTTCAAAATGTCTGCACGTGGCGAACGCTCGAAATTGGCGGAAAGGCGTGCTGGACGAGTGCAGTTCTCTACTCTCGTAGAGAACTCGTTAGATACAATCCTCAGCAGCCTCACACAACAACTACTCTCTTCCCTTTTATACAATAGTGAATGGTGGCGCGTTGTCGTTAGCTCAAAGTTTGTTGAACATTTTTATCAGCATGCAGAGGCAATGACATGACCACATCACACCGACACGGACATCAGCAACAGCGCCAGCAGCAGGAGCCGTGGTTGCCCCATTGGGTGGGCCCCAACAAGGGAACGGCGGCAACATCGTCCCTGGCATGGCATGTGTGCCTTACATACTAATAAAGCGCTAGTTGTCAACGCCTGCTGTTGCCATTCTGATAACATTTTTGCCAAAAATCCTGGCTACGTTTCCCCTGCTATTTTAAATTCATTGTAAATGTCAGTGTTTTTCATACATATGATTAAAACATCTGATATGTGCAAAACTTCAATAGCTTAACTAAAAATTCAATAATTATTTTTAATATATAGGGTTATAGAAAGTTGCGATTAAAAAATTGAATCTAATTTCACCGGGGTCAAAATATCTGTTAATTAAGACAAACCAGCTAAAAAGTATCATAGAGATGATGCTCTCATAGGTTATTAGAAATAGGAAAATCAGCTTGGCTGGTCGTTGTTCGACCTGCCATATTTGTAATTATAGAATTTTTTAACAGACATTTTAATTTGCAATTATTTTACCTTTCGATTTATCTTACATACAGGTTATTTAATTTTTAAATTGAAAATATTTATTAGCAAATCATTATGATGTAAAGAGCGATCATGTTTAAATATGTATTATTCGCACGTTTGAATGGTGAATATCGTTTAATCTGAAAAATACTGAAAAGCAACGGAGGATTTTCAAATATTTCCCGACGGATAGTGCTCAGTTTAGTTAATTAAATAAAATAATCGAGTCTAGGTAAGCATTATGAAGGTTTTATAGAGAATTACTTTGAAGTTCAAAGGCCATTCAATCCAGTAAAATATGAAGAGGGGCTGATAATTCCTATCTTCCAGCTTTATGAACCGTAGCAGTCAATGCGTTCTTACAACGTGGAGGAACACATGAATATGGATTAATCTTTTCTCTAATGCAAAGCCGATAATAATACAATGTTCTTATGAATAGGGCGTACAGGTACGTCCTGTTAGTAATCTGACTTTCGATATGCATCCCTGCAATTTAATACTTCGTTTTGTGATGATCTTGACTAGCTAATGCTGATGGTAGGCAAGGCCATTCGTGTATTAGATACCTTTTTCGATCGGCAACTAAGAACCAGTCCTAGGCTCAGGAGCAGAATGTTCACTTGAAGAGTTAATTGCCATCATTGCTGTCATATATTTGTTATGAGTTTCCTTGATCGCTTGGTTATCGAGTAGGAGTTTCGTCCTTGGCGACATGTATTTTATAAACTCTGGAGCATCCAATTTATTAAGTTTTTGAAGTAGAGTGGATTTATCTTTTATTTCATTAATGACAACTGGTAGGGGAAGTCGAACTATCGATTTGGGCGAACTACAGTGATATCCATGCAGACTGGTATACAACTGAGATTGACCTACAGTCAACATTTTCTCAAATGTTTTACAAAAATACTTTAGCTTATGCGAAATATAGCTTTTTAAATATTTTATCTATTTAAATACCACAGAAAAACAGTTGTAATTTAATTTGTGACAAGAATTTTATAGCCAAATATGTTTCATTGCTAACAGCTTAGACAATGCTGATGCGATTTGCTAGATGATATCTTTTCTCTTCCTCCTGGCTGCATTAAAGCTGTGTTACATATACGCTTGGGATATGTCTGGATAGAACAGGAGCACACACAAAGACGCACTCTATAAGTGGCCCTATTGTGAAACGGAGGCAACTTCTCTGTGCTCAATTCACCAGCACCTTCACTCTCAGTCACACAATATAATCCAACCAACAACCAGCAACCAACCAACCAACCAACCAACTGCTCAGTCAGTCAGTCACTCAGTCAGTCAGTCATGAGACCACTTTTTGCCGAGTTTATTACTTTTATGCGATTATGTGTCATGTGCTAGGGTCTGTGTCTCTGCATGGGTGCGTGTGTGTGTGTGTGAGTTGGGAGTGTGTCATTGCCATTATTAGTTCCATATAGCACAAATGTGTGTGTGTGTGTGTGTATTAGTGTGAGCTCTCTTGTAACTGCTACTGAAATTAATTCCAATTATTTATGGCCTTTAATTTACTCTTTTTTTTTGGGCCTGTGCTGAATTCATGCTGTGGATTTGTGGCAGACTCTGTGGTCTGGCATTTAGGCTATTCATAATTCATAGCTAATAGTTTTGTGTAATAAAAAAAAAATAAAAACAACTTTATGGCTAATAACTAGCTGAGTTGGCAACTGCTCTAAAATAAATAAATAAAAAAAATGGATTGAAAAATCCTGGATTTGCCAATATGGCAAAAGAACAAATGTTCTTTGCCATTTCTGATAGGGATTTGATTTTAATGATGGTAATAAGTGGGATGCTTCACAAAATGAATTTGTAGCTTGATATTGCCTTTAGTAATTGTGAAATATTTGCTTGCGTTCCCATTTTGAGGAGTAGTATATCTGAAATTCACTGCTTCAGAGTCATAACTGCGACCATTAATGAGTGTGCAACCAGCAGCAATTGGCAGCTTGCTGTGCAATCATAATAGTCCACAACTCACAGACTGTTGCAATATTACACATTCGCACAGTTGTACGAAAGGCAACAGCAGTGTTGAGCAAACATGAGTTTTACACCAAAATTGTGATGGCAGAAAAAAATAGATCAAAAGAGAAAAAAATGATAACTTTAAATGCACGCACACAAATATAAAATATTGGCATCGTTGTCGGCTGCAACATGCAACATGGGAAATCTATTTGTTGGTGCAAGACCAGGTCTGTGTGCTCCATAACTATGCCCGTCTGGCTGTCAGTATCCTATTTTGGTTTAGTTGTCTGTCTGTGGTTGCTAGCTAGGCAACTGGCGCGCTAACAACTCTCGTCAACGTTATGAGATTCTATCCTCTATCCTCTCTTGTCCTCCTGGACTCGCTCCTCGCTTATGTCTCCATCTTCTGTTCTCTGCTCTGTGTTGGGGTGCTTACATGCGAGTTTGTTATTTTCGGAACGAGTTAAAATTAGCATAGTTATGGCAAACGTGCAGTGCTTTCGACTCTGGCTGTTACAGTCGACTGGCTGCAAATGGCTGCATCGTAATGATGTGCAAATGTAACGAACTCGGTAGTTGCTAAATTGAATGAAAACTTTGCTGGAACTTCAGTTGCTGCTGCTGCTTCTGCTTCTGCTGCACTGCTTAAAATGTATCATTGCACTTAATAACAGCATTCATGTAGGTCAGTGTGTTGTTTATAAATAGTTAGGCAGGTATACCAACTTTAGTCACATTAATACCGAGCACACTTGTGGCGCCCATAAGTTGGTCCATTCTCTCTCACTCTCTCTCTCACGCTCTCTCACGCTCTCTCAATACTATTAGCTTCATGGGATTCAGGTCAGCTGCATAAGTGCCTATAAGCATGCAATGTACTTTTGCTCAGTTACAGCTATGAACGCAGATTGTGGCATACAGGAAAAAAAGGCAGAAGCCCACACGACTATATGGAAAGCTGCATGAAATGCTGTTTAGACCACCAGCGGGCAAAAAGCAACGCACAAAAGTGTGATGTCAGACCATAGCCCATTATAGTCCCGCACTGCCCCGCAGCGCAGTCCGCTAGCTGTGTTTATTTAGCCTATAACGCGTCAGTTGGTTGGTTACAGCAGTTAAAAAAGAAAGGACAAAAATGAGCACACGTGGCTAGCGAGCTGCTCGCACAGCATCAAAGCGTTCAAGCATAACAAAAAAAAAACTGAAACGAAGGTAAAAGCTGTGGGGAAAATGAACAAAAAACACTGAAGAACGAATATGGTATAAGTATAAGTTCAAGCAAAGCTTAAATACCCTTATTAAATTTGTAGGCTAGGCATCTGAAATAATATGAATTCTACTTAATTTTAATATTTTAATTCAAAAAATCATGAATCAACTAATTTTCTTTGAAAAGTCATCAGCGGAGCTTGAATTTAATGCTTGAGCACAATTTTTGAGTTTTCTCTAAGCACTCAGAATACAACTTAAATAGAATTAGAATCGTGTGAACTAATCGATAAAATTGATAAAAAAAATAATTCATTATTAATACACTCAAGTATGGAAAATATTTATAATTGTGTGATCAAATCGATAAAATGAGTAGAAAAATTAAATTGTCATTAAATTGTTTTTATTTTTATTTAATACCATCCATTTCTAAATAGTAAAAACAAATTGTGTAAATTTGTAATTATATTTTCTACAACAAGCAAATGTCATTATGGGAAAGAAAATTTGTGCAGCGCAATTTTTGGAGATATTGCTAGTTTTTGATCCCCGTTCGTTATTCTAAACACAAAATATATATCGAATATTTGGTGTAACGAGGAGTGACGTTTTCCTTGACACAATTAAAATAGCCTGTTGAAGAGTATTTAAACGGGCAGAAAGTGACTCACAAACAGCGCTGGCATAGCCCAAACGCATTCCCTGGTTGGACTTTGTTGACCTAAAAATCTCATTTGCCGCTTGCTCATTTTTGCCATCACTTTTGTTACGTTTGTTGGGCCTGCCTTCCGCCTGCACTGCCCCGCCCCACCATTTGGTTCTTTGTTAAGGCGGCCTCAAGCTAGGCAGCATATTCTTTGATATAAAAATATCTGAGCAGTACCCCGCCCAATTGGACAGAAGAGGGAAGAGCAAGTGATGCAAGTCTACAAAATACTAACCGATGATTTAAAGCGGCTGGGCCAGGAAATGCGAGGAAATGAGTTCCAGGCAAAAAAAAAATACTGACCTAGTGTCAGGCAGCTGGGTGAAATACATTTTGCTTCTCCCTTTGATTTGATCTGACTTTCACATGTCCATTTTACGCTATAATACCCCATTTTTATATTTAAAATTTATTAAAGTTGTATTATTCCACATAAATTTTAAGCCATTTAATTTGTAACTTTACTTTATTTAAATTGACTGTTACAGTTTTTATTATTTAAATGTTTTGAAAATTCGTGATCTGCCTTAGTCTATATTAAATAAATAAAATAAAATCTCAAGGCTGTCTAGGGCAGCAGCAATTCCATATGTTTCTCTATACGTATACCTATTATTTCTTCGGATGCTCATGTTATGAAGGATTTTTAGTTCAATGGAATTCAATGCATGTCCAGCATTTATTAAATGTCATGTCGCTTATGCTGTAAGAATTTTCAATTGTTTATAAATGTTTGCAGAAGTTGACTTTAAATTTTTGTGGAAAACATTAAACTGTTTCATTGTTTTTGACACGTATCCATTTTAATAATTATTTTTGTTCGCAATCCTTCTTTGCAGGTAAGTTGAATACATTGTGCACAGTGACCATTAATCCAAAACAATATATAAGTTGACGTGGGTTACGCGAATAAAAGGAAAAAATTATTAAACAGAAAATACTTAATTTGATAATTCGAACCAGTTCCCTTGCATTTAACAACTCTCACAAAATACATAAAGAATTAGAAATGTACCATAGTTTTCAATATATAGCTCATATTCGTTACTTATTTAATAATCAGGCACAAGTTAATCTTCAATTATAAAAATGTTTTCCAGTTATTTCAACGTACCTTAAAACATTAGTCGCCATTTGCGAAATCTTTATAATACAATTTTGCAAAATGTCGCCTTAACTCTGGCCTTCAAAATTTAAATATAAATCGGATCAGCTTGCAGAGATTTTTCCAAGAAATGTGACTAAATGTCAATTGAATAAATGAAAAGTGAAGGCGAGTCTCAGTTTCGAGTCTGTCACTTAATAGAACAATGCTACAACGTGGGGAACTCTTCGACCCAATTTGTTGGCCTTCTGCTGCGATTTAGGTTTTCATTTAATTTTCTGTTTTTCATTTTCCACAAAATATTTTACAGGCAAATCTGTATTTTAATATGCGCGACAGGGAAATGGAAAAAAATGCTGTGAAAAAAAAGAAAATTTTGTTAGCTGCGACAGGCTGGCAAAATGATAGATGAAAGACAGCAGTACGAGACGTGTGAAGGGAAAAAGAAAAATTAGCGTAGGCTTCAAAAGCAATCAAGATGACAACTTAAGTAGGCTTCGTAGCAAAAATTGAATATGTGCGACCGAAACGAAAGGCGGACAAATGTCAGAAAAAAATGTACAACGGAGCATCCCTTTCGGGTATCGAAATAAGGGGTGAACCCTCTGGTTGGTGGGGTGTGAAGCGTTAAAATCGTTGAGAAATGTGGGCTCAATTAGGGCCTAATTGTATGCCTATAATTGTAGCAGACAACTCGCTACACTTTGTAGATGTCGGTTCTTATAAAAAAGGGTGGGAGATATAAATTTTAGCAGCTACGAAAACAAATTTAAAATGCCAGACATTGGTGGAGTGTCCTGCAAGTGTTGACAGGAGCTGCCATCTATATCATTTTCGCAAATCGTGCGTAAAGTTTTTAAATTATTTAAATGAAACACAACAAGACCAGCAGGCACGGCGCATTTCTAAAGAAATGTATGCGGCGTGGAAGACCCTTAACAAAAAGCAACACGACCCAACTTCAGCACAATCGGCACAGACAGAGATTTGTTGGCCTCACTGACTTTGGGCCTGTTTAGCGGAGCATATGGCCAAGGAATCAGTTTATGTGCGTGGCAAATGTAAAATGTGTACTTAAGTTGCTCGGCCCCAAATGCGCATTTAACTTAATCAAGATTTTAATATTTAAAGAATTTTCAAATGTCACGCCCACAAATCGGTCTCACTAGCCATCTTATCTTGTGCCACATTTGTGGGGCTGTGGGCCTGTGGGCCAAAAAGGGTTGCTTGTGGTCGGGCCCAAATAACATTATCTCACTACATGACAGTTGGCACACTTCAATTGCTTGTGAAAGCCATACAATGCCATGGAACCCCTCTAGAACATAACCAAGCCAAAGAACCCTACGCCAAACTCAATGTTCAACATTATAAATTTTGTTCTTTGAGCTCTCTGGTATTCTTTTATCGTTGTCGTTGTTGTTGTTGGTATTGAGAAAAGTTTTCTGATGCTTTTTGCGGCTGGCTGTCGACTTGGTTTTAGTTTTATGTTGCACTTTTATTTATTTTGACATTTATACCAGGTTCGTAAATACTTTTGCAAAAAAATCAATAAGCTGAATGACAGCAATTTTTAAGCTGGTCAGAGTGGAAGTAAAAAATCCCTTAAAAGCTTTTTGCGGCCTTCAAAGGAAATACTAAATATTTAAATTGGCAAATAAATATGCTTATGACTACCAATCGAGTTAATTTCGTTGAGGACGTTTACAATCGGGTCAAAGAGTCAAAACTTAACTAAAATAACATTTGATATATATCATAATATTCTTATCGCAATATATAAAAATAGTTGCAAGGCCTTAGCTTATCTTAATACGTTTTATGCATTTTTCTTGGATGCAAACGGTTGCAACTTTTCCTAGTGACGACAGTTTGTAGCGCTCTTAACGCCATTTTAAGTGAGAAAGTTACACACAGAAATCAAAGTTAAGCTACAGACATGAACTCAAAGATTTGTGCGCACACACAGACATAGCGCTTAATGTGGTGTGTGGTTAAAGAAAGCGCTATATAAGTAAGTGTGCTCACAGTGTCTGCTTCTACATACATGCATAGAGGCAACTGGGGCCGCACTCAAATCTAGCAAAAAAAAACTTTTCAAAGGCCACGTCAGAAGTTGGCAGGCTCAGCCAGGCAAAATGAAGCGTTACGACAAGGACGTGGACGTGGGAGGAGGGGAGTGGCGTTAAGGGAGAGAGGTTGGAACGTGTGTGGGTCGCTAAAACGCTTAATGGTGACGGTGTCGTAAATGGCAAGTCAAAAATCTACTTGCAATATACTTTTAGCTCTCAGTGTGCGCCTGTCTGTCTGCGTGTCTCATGTCTCTCCATGTCCATGGGGATAAGCTGGCCAAAAAAGCAGACTATGAAAAAATAAGGAAATACACGTGACAATCAACATGCCAACATGTGTTCCTCACTCCTTGTCTCCTTTGTCTCTTGTACCCATCCAATCCCAACGCCTTATTATTTGTGCCATAGTTTTGTGAAATAAATTTGCCAAGTTGCTCTTTGCATTTTATTGTTATGCGCTGTTTGCCTTGCCGACTGTCTCATAACTTGTTATTGTCACTGTTAACATCTAGTATCCTCGAGATGTTTTTCGTGCCAGTTCTGCCTTCCCCTTGCGTAATTTGTCTATGTTGGGAGCAGCAACTACCACACTCACACACCCACATATACCCACACCCATCATCGCATACACACATTAGACCAATTGTCTGCGTTGCTTCTGGAATTGTAAGATTTACTCCTATCGTTTGACAATCCACCTACTTTGTCCATATTTTCCTGAGACTTCGCCTGTTCTTATTGCGACTTGTCTCAGCTGCGTTCATAATTTACGTATCTCTCTGAGCACTGTTTAATCTGCTTCATGTGCGATTTAATGCCGTTGGCAATTTATTTATGCGACATGCACTTACCATTGCACATTTGTAACAACGTACTTGACAGCAAATTATATATAGATTGTAGTGGATATATTTCGGTAACTGACTATTTGACTTATAGTAGATGAATAATAATAATAATTATATGTGTACATATCAGTTAAAATATATGAGCATTTCATAAATATGTTTGGTAAATCATATATAGTAGATGAATAATAATAATAATAATTATACATAAGCATGTCAAATCATATATTTACATTTTCCACAAGTACATAATAACTAACTGATGATGTCAACAACATTTGTCCATCCATCCATTATCCATTTGTCGAAGACAATATTGTTTGTTTCAGCGTTTTAAGCAGATTCTAAACACGAAGTTATCTTGATCACATGTAGTATAAGACATAGTCAATTTCTTAAAGAACAAACAATGCCTGCGAACACATGAGCAAGTAAAAATCATGCAAATGAGAAAAGTTTTCACCAGAGGATCCATTGTTTGCTCGGGGAATGGGGAAGGGGGTTTGGTGAAGATGGTTATATCAGCTGATGCTACTGTGGATCTACTGTAGAGTATTTTGCTTGCTTGCGATGATGACAGGGAAATGTAAATAATTTAATTTCAAGTACCTGTGGTTTTCTTGGCAAAATCATTTTCAAACAAATAAACTGAACGAGGCAACAACTTGTTTCTGGAAGCCGTAGAAAGTTATCAAAAGCAGCAACAGCAGCAGCACCAGTAATACCAACAAAAGCAACAATTATTAGCTTCGGCTGAAGAGCAGTAGAGAGACAGACAATTGCGACATAAACAGCCACTCGAAGTCGCAATCGTCGGCTTAGGTGTGTGTGTGTGTATGTGTATGCTATGAGGAGGGGTGTGCCAGTTGACAAAGTGCGAGACGAACTTTGGAATTTGTGTATTTTGCGCAAAACCGCAAAACTTGAAGTGCGCCACTTAGGCCAACAACTTTATCGCTTAGATAGGGAGAGAGAGTTGGAGAGGAGCCTACTTTAAAATTGGTTTCCCAAAAGTGGAACAAGCTTAAGCTGAATCAAAGGCAAGACTATGAGGTAGCCTTGTCAGGCAGTCAGCAATTTGTTTATTGAATTTATTAACATAATTGACTGCTGCGAAAATGCTTCTGCAGCAGTATTATGAAAAAAGTTGAGTGCTTGCAGCTGATGCCGGGCCAACAGGACGGTTACTTAATATCGGGGAAATCAGTAGCATTTCCTGCGCACCAACTTCCGCCAGCTGCAAAGTTAGCTGCTTATCCTTTTTTTTTTAAACTCAATACAAGTACACAGCAAACCCCAATCCAATCCCACACACCCTTCTTCCTCATGCTCTCTCTCTCTCTCTCTCTCTCTCTCTCTCTCTCTCTCTCTCTCTGTTCATTTATTTTCGCTCTCGCTCGGATGATTGGTGATACTCATTTGTATGTTGTGTGTGTGTGTGTTTGGGTGTGTGTGCGTGTTGTGCAGCTCGAACGCACGTTAGGTAAAATCATTTTGCTTAATTTTAAATCAGTTTGCCATTTGCCGCTGCGAAGGTTTCTAGCTCCCCTGCGACGTGGCTGCGGTTTAATATTGTTTATTGCTGCGGTGCGTGTTGTGGACTTTAAGGCGCCTGTCTTGGCCAAAGTAATTTAGTCGTTTGTTTGCCCATTTGTTGTTGTTCCCATTCCAGTTTATAATGCTTAAGCACACTCACGGGTAAAGTTAACTGCAAGTTGCCAACTTTATTAATGTTCGTCTCTCCGTTGTGTTTTTGTTTGTCTTTTTTTTCAATACACTGTGTCTGCCTGATTTTCATGTTGTTTACTTCGTGGCATCTTTTTTATAGCATACACTTTTCAAGCCATAGATCTTTTCCGTATTCCGCATCGTTTCCAATATGAACATATTCATATTGGTATGTTTCGCTAAGTAAGATTACGGCTGTGCCATTTTCCTGAAGCTATTATTAAGCTGTCAATTGAGCTTGTGCTGCCTATATCCACATTCTCATTGTCCTTACAACTTCTCATAGCACAATTTCTTCTCTTTTATTAGCGACTTTTCTTACCTAGAACTTAATGTATACAATTTACATTCACACTTTATTTTTAGTACACCTTTTGACATATTTTTTCCTTTTTTGTTTTTTACTTAACATAAAAACAAAACCAAGTACGCAAAGAATTTGCTGAAGGCTTCACGGCAACATTTACCAAGCCAGTAAGTTGCACTATCGTTATTTATAGTGGTGCATGCTTATAGCAGCACCACAGTGCCACCACACGCCCACCCTTGCTGCTCAGCTCTTGACACCAAACTCGGGAGCGTTGCCATCAGCAACGACACAATAATATTTTTCTTGCAGAGTGGCAACAAGGTTGACGCTATTTCATGCTCTCTCGACACCATTAAGTGCACAAAAAAATTTTTTTTTTTAATATTAATGCACATAAATTTTTATTTGTATTTTTGTCACAGTAATAGTTGAAATTTTTCCGCCATTTACTATCACAGTGCATTATTATATTTTATTTTATTTTATTTTAAGTTGGTCAGTTATTTGGAAACTCTTCTTTGCCGAAAGGCAAATTGGAGTTTTTTTTTTGCAAACTTTTCATTAAAAGTTAAGAAACCAGACCAAATCCCGACCACAAATTGCCAATTTATTTCAATAAATCCAATTACTCAACTAAAATGTTAGCCCCAATGTGATTTTCACTTGGCAACCAAACTGATGCGTATGTGTGTGTGCTTACCCCACATCTACTGTTGCCTCGAACAGTTGACCAGACTATTTGTCTTTTTAATTGGGCGCTAACTGGCCCGCAACCTCGTGGCTTAGCAGCTCCACTCAACTCCGCGGTCAGTTTGGAAAACTTCCATTACATATTTGTATAACATAATAGCGTACACACGTGAGTGGCCTTCCGAGGTTCGCAGGCTCATAGGATTCAAGCCAAAGGTAACACTGGTAACACAATGCTCGACCATCGTCTGTTTTAAAAGTTTATCGGGAAATAAACAGCAAAAAACAAAAGAAGAAAACAAACGAGAACGTTGCAGGCGGGCGTAACCAACTGCAAAATACTCTGATACTAATTGATAACAGGTGGCAAGGAAAAAGATAGATGTAGCAAGGAAAAAATAGTTTTTCAATTTTTTAAGGGAATATCTTGTAAAAAACTTTAAAAAAATTAGGTGACAGCCTTAAAATTGCAGAAAATACAGGCATTTGAGATGTTTAGGTCGGAGTTTGGTGATTCCATCTTAAATATTGTGAGAGATATGCGGTTTTTATCGAACTTAAATGATCGATTTTGTCCATTTCCTAGCGGACTAATCGACGTAGTACCCTAATTTAAACACATTGTTTGCGGCGTATATCTTCCAACTTGTAATTTGTCATTTTTGAGCTGTCGAAATAGTTGCATGACACACTTTCCACAAAACCAATATACTCTTTCACATTCGTTATCAGTGTGTAGAAACTTTCAGCTGCAGCATGTGTAATTTCTGTACCTGGCCATAGCAAAGTTTCATTTACTGCGTTGATAATTTGTGAAAAGTTGTTTCCACTGGTCAGATTCGTGGCCATCGGAGGCTGCTGCTGTTGTTGGATCAACTGAGGTCAGTGGCCAGCTGGGTGCTAGAAAAACTTGCAAGTCTTTTGAATTCCAAATGATCATGTGTTTTGATTTATATCCATTGATAAGACTTACATAACTTGTATTAGTGTTTGCTGGTCGAGGATTCGAGGATACTTCGCTTTAATTTTTGTCCTACATTTTGACTTAAATCTATAGATTTTCATAGCTATGTATTTGTTTTTCCAGTGCATAAATAAAATGTAGACATCCTAATTTTATTAGTTGATCTCTCTCGCTCCATAGAAGATATCTGTAGGTGCATTTTTTTTTAAATTAATACTACAATTTCCATCATTTCACATCCTATTCTGTTCAACCCTGCTCTGCTCTGCTCTGTTCTGAGTGGGCGTTTGCCTGTGATCCAGGTCTGCCATAGAAACGCCTTTTGCGTGTCATAATAATTTTTCGTATTCCTTTTATTGCCGCCTGAACCAGGCACTGCACACAAAAGCTGAGAAATGGCGCATGAGAAGCGGCAACAAACTTTAATTAGTTATGCAAAGCGAGCACAGCTCTGGGACATTAAAAACTAGCACATAAAAAATGAAAACCGAGCGCATAAAAAGCCTTAAATATAGCGGTCACTCTGGGCAGCATAAATTTAAATTGCGAGAGCTTGGGAATAAATAATACACAAAAACATGAAATAAACTGTAAAATGAATTAAGGCGATATACGCACAAGTATTTATTTTGCCAAGACCATTCATTTGCATTCATGCGCATTTTTATAAGCAACTTAAAATACTGTTGTTGAGAGTGCTCAAAAGGGGATTACCCTGCACACAGCTTTAAATATGTATATAACCGCAATATAAATATATATGTTTTTACATTTAAGCAACTGCTACATTCTATTTGATTCTCTGCTACGACCATATCCGTGTTTAATTTTCAATTGTTATAAAGTCTGTGGGTTACAGAGATGAACTGTTTATAAGATGTAGTTTCCTAATAACATAATGTAAGTTAAGAACTAATATTCCCCTTTAAATGGGGTCATCATAAACGCTTTTCACTTAAAATTAGTTTGAACGAAAAAAATATGCCCATCATTTTATGGTGGTAATTAATTAATTAATTAAGCGCGAATATATAAATTGTGTCGGCATGCTTGTGTGTGTTTGTTGTAACTGTGTTCAAATGCTCAAAGCGTGCAAAAATATGAAAACAAATTAGCGGGAATTTAATTGGTAAAACCCATTTAATGCGGAGTTCTGAACAAAAGAATGCTTTGAAATTATTTCGCCTGAAATGCAAATATAACCATATTGCGTGCAAAATTCTGAATATTCTGAAATTCTAAAACATGCCGTAGAAAGATGATAAATATTTAATCATTTTGCGCTTAAGTTAAAATTGCACATTATTTCTATTAACATAAATTACACGTTTTGGCTACTTCGTTCGTTTTTTATTTTATACAGTAGCTCTTTTAACTGTATTCATTACTAGCTTAATTATACTCTCATTAAGTTTCTAGAATTATAATCCAGAAATCCCGTATAGTTACTGAATTACTTTTCTAAATACTCAAAATGAACTCCAAATAAAAATATTTTGCTTGAATGTGTATATGGGCTGTGTAAAACTGCTCTCAAATGTCCACTTTTTAACTTTAAATATTTAATTGGGTCTTTAGAGATAATGCAAAAAAAAAAAAACAAAAAAGCTTCGAAAACAATTTCAAGAACAAGAGGGACAGTCCAGAGCAATACACTTTTGCCATTTTAAGTAAACGAAGTTATTTCTATTCAGAAAATTTGTTGTTGTTGTTCTTTTTTCTCTGATTGTTAACATTTTGTATATATATATATATATATGTTAACATATATGTTATGTTAACATATATATATATATATATATTTATATATATATATATTTTTTTTTTGAGCTGGGCTAAAAATGTAATTTTACCCGCATTTTTTTCCCGATGTCATATAAATTGGAATCGCTTATAATACGCTGTTTTTGTTTTAATCTTTGATTTACTGTTCTCGAATTAGTTAGTTAGAATTAGTCGAACTTCAAACTCTCAATTATGTTATTGCAAATGAGATCATTTGACAAATTATTGAGTAAGGGTATTTAATGATCGACAAGATACAGACAATTTTCTTCTCTTGTTTTGGACAAGTTCGTAAAGATATTCAAATGTATTGACATCGTTTGTTTTCTGTTGTGAATATTTTTGGAACGTTGTCCGGTGTCTGGGAGGAGCTCGGACGAGCTGAACTGCAACAACGGATAACGTTTAACCAGTTGCACTTTGTCTCCCGGGACAGCTGTACGACTATGCTTGTGTGTATCTGTGTGTATATGTATTTGATAAATACTTACATACTGCAATTCAATATGGTTATTGTGTTTCCTTTGGCTTCCTCTCCGTTGTGGATGTTACTGTATCCGTTATTGTTGCTACTGATGGTTGCATGCTGCATTATTGTTGTTGCCACTACGTGACATTACTGTCATTCCGGACACGAGCGCCTTGCAGCTTTCTGTAGCCAGTTCATGGCTTATCATTGCCTTCGTAGTATTTGCTTTGCTTCGTTGCAGCCTTTGCTGCGATACCATTAAGTTAATTAAAATTTTGAAGTAATTAGCAGCACGTTCTGCTTAGACTGTTGACTATATCTTCCCTGCAGTTGAGACTGTGCTGATAATTGTTGGGTAGCAGACTATTATACGCTTTTAATGTTACTTATTTACTGCGAAGTTCAAATAATATTTCTTATTGTTTTTTTTTTTTTTAACTTTCATATGTTTCATTTTGGGGTCAAACAATATTTCCATTACCTTTACCCTTTATAGACAATTTTTTCTTAAAAAATTTTACATGTTTGCACTTGTCTTATTTTGCTGACACAAACTTTTGTTTGCAAACTGCTTGCTTGTCAAGCCCAATTATTTACTGAGGACCAAACTTTGCGAGCGCACACAGAAAAGAAAATATTAACTGTAATTTGGTGCTTGCGCTCTGGGAAACACAAATCCACAACATGCCCAAGGATTGCCCCAAAAGTCGCACAGCATATACATGTGATATGTTTAATTATTTATTACGACTAATTTAAAAAGTCGCCCAGCACAGTCCAGTTAAAACTTTTGCTCATGTGGCCACATACATAAAAGTAACTGCATATGAGAAGCCCAACAAATGGTTTAAGTGCTGAACCCAGATTCACATCAAGCCACATCATCATGAGCAGCACAGGTCAAAACCGCACTCAGGCCGAGCCGACTGCCTCCCAGGACCAGACAAAGTTAAAGTAGTAGTTCAAAAGTGTCGTCGTTGCCATCATCATGATGATGAGTCTTCTTCTGATGAGCTTTCCTGCAACTAGTTGCCTACCCTGCAGCTTACCCGAAGTCCTCCATGAGCGTGGTGGAGCACACAAAACTCGTTTCTATTTAATAAACAAATTAAACTTGCTGTCGGTGGAGCTTATTCTCTTTTTTATATGCTCCCCTGGCAGCTAAGGAGCATGCAAAATTTCAAAGTACCACATGAAATACATTTTGGCTTTTACAAGCTTCTTAAGCTGGAAAAGTTTAAAGATCGCTTAAAATTTAAATTCATATTATACTAATAGTTCTATCTTTACGGATTTGTAGGACTCCAACAATTAAAAAGAAAATATCGTTGTAAATCGTGATTATCTGCAAATTTATTTAAATCTTACAAACAGGCTATATTTTATCTTAACATCGACTGGTTAACCAAAAACTCACTTTATTCTAGACATTCATACTATCCAAATTTGCCAGGCATTATTTATTACTTTGACGCCCTCAAACCATTTTCCCAACAGCAAACATTTCTCAATTATTTTCCAGCTACGTTGTATCTCAGTCCGAGGTCGTATGTGGAATTTTATTATGCCCTTTAGGATATGCGCCTGCGAGGCGCAATTATACCGCCACCGCATTTTATATATTTCAATTTACTTTGTGCCAAAAAAATAAAGGGAGAATATAAACAAATAAATAAACAAAAGTAATGGCATTACACATTTCTTCCATCTTTGAGCTCTGCTCCGTCAGCTGCGCTTCTTTATGAATTTTAATGAGCCTTCGCCATTGCTGTTTGCCTCGTTTGCTATGCAAAATATTTTTGCAACAAACGTCACGCAAATCTTCAATGCTAAAATGCCAGCGTCTGTTCGCCTCCGTCTTCCCCCATATTCTTCATCTCAACTTGGCATATTTTGACTTTAACCATGCAGTTTCCTCTGCGTTGTTTTATTTTGCAACGCTGAACAAATTTTGTGCCAGCTCCACGAAAATAGTTCCCAACTTGGCCAATGTGCCAACTGGGCCGCCTTTGTTAGCGTTGCTAAATGTTCGTTAACGTGGCGCATAAATTTGTTGGCAAACAAACGCTGACTGTCTGCATAGTACATGACAGGATGAGGTCTCTTAATAAATTCGCATCCGAAATATTTGCATCCTCTTCAATAAAGACATCTTTCCTGACTACGCCTGTCTTTGCCATATAAATTTTGTATAGTATTTGAAGTGGAATACTTTTGAGTTTCGCTCAAGTTGAAGCTCAATATAATTAAATAACACTGTGAAAGCAAGCATAACTAGCAGATAAGCAACATAAGTTGAACTCCAGACTCGAAAGCCAGACAATAGTTGGAAAGTCGTAATTATTTATTCAATACTTAATATAATAATAATAATTACAATTAATTAATTACGACTGTCGAATATTTATTAATAATAAGTGTAACTACTGAGTTTTTTTTTAACTATTTTTGAAAATAAATAGTTTGTTCATTAAGGAATTCTTTCTATTGATGACTTATGATTTTACTGAGCCTTCCGATTCTATTATGTAATCAAAAATTTTTTAAGACTGGGCGATTAGTTAGACAGATATACATGTCTATATTGACTCAACCATTTACGGAATATAGTCACAAATGCAACGACTACATTTTAATACCACCTGCCGGCTTAAACTAAGTAAAACTATATTGTACAACAGAAGCCTTGAGTCCGACCCTAACTAGTATATTATTCACTCAGTCCCTAGTGGAGTGTTAAACTTCTCACCGAGCTTACACATAACAGCCTAAAGCCCCAACTATCACCCCTTCAATTCCATTTAGTCTGAAAATCAAAAAAATAGGGCCCAAACCAGGAAAATATCAAGCAACATTTTTGTTGCTCAACTCGCTCCGCTCTTTTTGTGTAGAAGCGCGTAAAAATTTTTAATTAAAAAATATTTGTACAACAGTTTTGTATGCATTTTTCATATGCTCTTCTTTCTTGCGTTGCATTTTCTATGCGATGTGTGTGTTATTAAAGCGGTTTAAAAAGGCGTTTAAAAAAAAACTCTCCTAAAGCGCATGCCAAAAATAAATGGAAATTAATTAATTAATTTGACAGACAAATATTTGCATTGAAATCGGCGTACAGCTGGCAATTGAAATGCAGGCGGCAACATGGCGTATGATTAATATGCATTAAACAAAACACAAAAAAAAGTATGTTTTTATTTATGGGCGCTGCCGTTGAACTTTCCGCTAAAGTCAGCGAGGCAGACACATTGAAATACACAACAACTGCCACTCTGGGGATTTGGGTTAATAGCCGACTCGCAGCCAGCCGGCAGGCAGCAAGGACTACATAAAAACAACAAGAACAAGAACAACAATGGCTTTGACTATGACCGGCTCCCGGTGCGGGGATCTATTCAAGGTGCCCGGGCGTACGTGCAAGCCTCACAAAAATAATGGCACCGTTTGTTTTGTTTGTAGTTATTTTTCTTTTTTTTTAGTTTTTTGTTTCAGCTTTTCTTTTATTTTATTTTTTTTTTGTTACGCCTTGGTGGCAACGTCAGAAAAACAATTCAAGTTAAAGGCAAATACGAGTAACAATAACAGGAGACATGGGGCAGTTGTGGCACACTGAGGCCCAGACAAAGACAGAAACTGAAGTCACCTGAGCTTACCTGATCTCACCTGCAGACTGCAATAGACAATACAAAACACAGGGACAAAGGCTTGTGTGTGTGTGTGTGTGTGAGTAGAAGCATGATGGGAAATGCGCAAGTCACTAAAGACAGGTCTGGTCAAAAGTAAAATATAAGCCGGATCCGGACAGATGTGGACGTTTCATTGAGGATTACGCTAGACCCACTGAGCTACTTATTTGCAGCAGTGTGATACCTTAGAGTTTGGCATTTGTAAAGCTAAGTGGCTTAAAAGGGTTTCAGTATAGTTACAGAACTTAATAAGGATATGTATACTAGACGTATAGATATCAGATATGTGTAGTTGTTATGCTACTAGTGCCATTGCTGTGAATGAAGCCGCTATTAAACTAGATACACACTTAAGCAGAACTATTAAATTACCGAGCAAAGATGCGCCTGAATACAAAACAGCGAAACATGCGGCACATAATAGACAGGACATCAACAACTGGTTGAAAACAATGAGTGCGAAACAGCTTAAAATTGTAATGCTGACTAGCAAGGGAACAGGAGACAAACCCATGTCGTAAACTTCAGTCACTGGGCAAAAGGCACTATAAACGAAACGAAGCCAAAGGATGCCGAGTGGCAGTGCCGGAAGACAGGTCTCAGCGTGAATAAAACTATGATACCTCTATTCACCTGGCCTCTTTGTGAGTTGGCTTCATGTACTAAAGAGTCAGAGGAACTCTTTTGCCTTTGCTCTACTAAATAAAGTTCTAGGCACCAAGATGCTATAAAGTGTGTGTGGAAAACACCAGAGCTGCTTTGCAGCAGCCAAAGAACCCCTATTCCACGCCACCTTCTCCAGTTTGAATTTTTTGACAGAATATCTAATGCTTGCCGATTTACCTGCTAAATATAGCTTGATAGCCGATTAAGAATGTGTGTTTGTGTGTTTGTATGTGTGTGTGTGTGTGTGTGTGTGTGCGTGTGTGCGCTGGCTTTGCTCATGGCAGCGTAAGGCTTAGAGATAAGTCAAGGACAAATGCAGTCAAGTTTCTATCGCATGAAAATACATTCCAAAACACAGTTTTCATACTTTTCCAACAGGACCGCTCATATTTTGTATTATTTTTACGCTCCCTCTTTCTCAGAGATTCCTTAAGCTTTTGCATTTTTGTATTTGGATTTGCAGTCGCTTGTGCTTTTCATACTTCAAACTATTTCTCTTTGATTTGTAAAGTACAAAGTGTAGATAAAATGTTTTACCAGAAACAAATAATAAATTGAATCTTTACTGATTGAACATTGGCCAAAATTTACTTGCGCTTATGCATTTTCACTGCATTTTCCTTACAAGCGAAAGCAGACTCTGAATGCAATATGATTTATTGTGGCTTGTGATGAAGTCAAAATAGTTATATTTTATCTCCAACGTTTTATGAAGGAATTTAACTGTGTTGTCATTTGTGTGTTTAAAGTAAACTTTACATTTTGTATATTTTTATGGCTTCATAAAGTGAGGTATTTTGGATTGTCAAAATGGAGAAATGATGAATTTTTCGCAGTACTAAATAAAATTAAACTCCCCCTTTCACACACACACACACACACATATACACATACACACACGGATAATATGCTTTCGCACGTAACTCATCCAAGAAAAGGTAACACCTGAAATAAACATAATCAAATAAGCCTGAAAGCGGTAAGCAAACAACTTGTCGTTCGGTGAAAATCAAATTTCAGTTCTTTCTTTCTTTCGTCATGTTGGCAATGACAGCTAAAGTTGGCCATAAAGGATTTACACGCATGTAAACAGGCGGCTGACTAAAATATGTAAAGTGCTACATCAACATGCGCACTTGTAGGACCTGAGAGGAAGGAGGGTGTTTTTGGGGGGTGGCACACTCACTGGGGAATGAGATCTCATCGGGGCATTTTAAAATTTGTTGTCGCTTTTGTTTTCAGTCGTTTAGTGGGCGGCAAGGGCATGGCTGTCACTGCCGCACGAGCGCCTCGGGCGTGCCCTACTTGACAGCTCGACGCCCGTTCCTGTTGAGAAGCAGGCGGAGCCACACCAGGCAGGGGGAAGGTTCACATTTGAGGGTTGAGGGCTGCGTGCCTGGCCAGCCTTGTTAAACATTCGTCACTGCCTCAGTCGACATCACTTGGTGATGTGTTTATTATGTGCCTCTAATATATTTATGAGCGCGTTATAAACGCATTTCCATTTTATTTGTATTTGGCCCGCTGCTGCTTCTTGATGTTTTCCTGCCCTTCACATCCATCGTTTACTGTTGTTGTTGTTCTCTGTTTGGCTGATATGATGCGCTATTATTTATGATGGAAGAACACCCAGAGGTATTTTTGGCTTACTCAAAAATTTGATTTTAAATTCATGCTGACATTGCATATAAGCATTTAGTGCCACCTTGTCAAGTTTATTTTGCAGCAGGCGTTGGGTCCAAGCGAATATTTATCATACGCTCCGTGGTCGCTCTGAAAATGTATGCGAAATACGCCGGGCATTTGCATAATTTATATGCTCTTAATTCTATGAATTTATATTGCAACTTTAGTCACCATAGGCTTTAACCTATGTTAAATGCGCAACTTATGGAGTTGCAAAGATTTTCTACAATACTCATAGTACGGAATTGAAAAATTTACTTATTATAAAGTTCTGAGCTTAGCCATCTCAATGAATAAACTGATTTAATTTGAACCAAGCCTCTGTTATACGTAAAAAATGAATTCGAACTCGACATTCAGTTTCTCATATAAATCAAAGCATAGTCAACATCCCTAAATATCTATATGTATGTATATATGTATAAATATATATATTTATATATATATACATACATACATACATATACATATATATGTATATATAATATATTTCTTTTGCAAATATCTGCTTTGTAACTTCGGTTAAATGAAAAACATATGAACTTGAAAAGACTTTAAAAAATATCTATGGTATGCTAATTAAAGCATCTTTGAATTAAAACTGGATTTACCATCTAAAACATCTTGTGCACCGACAATTTTTCTGAATTTTGTATTTATGTGAAGGAGAAGCTTACGACTTTTTGGGAAATCTTATTTAATTATTATTACATTTAATTTCATATAAAATAAGCCATAAGTTTTATACACATTATGAAAATAATATTAAATAATTACTCGATGGTTTGGTTTGTATATCTAATAATTTGAAAGAAAATATATATTCTTACAATAAATCTTTCCAAATTAAATTTCCACGTATGCATGTAATTCAATTAATTATTTTAAAAGAAAAATATAGCGTTAGAGCGCCAGCTGTCTGAAATGAATTTATAATTGGCAACAACTCAGCAACAGGCAGCACGAAAAAGAGCATATGGCATTTAACTCACGTCTAGCTTATGCCCTCAGCTGGTCTGGCAGGCTGCTAGATGATTGGGAGAGAGAGCCACATCTACTTAATTGGGGCTTAAGACTGCAAAATGCAGTCACTTTCTACACACCAACACACCAATAGCAGCAGCGGAACTGTGAGAAATGAGCCAGCAAAGCGTGAGACAGACAGCACCTAAGTACACACACAACCCACACACTTACACACGCACAGGTAATGACTGCTCTTATGATTCTTAGGCTATTCCCGAACCAGGGAATGGATTGCCACGAATTGGCCTTAAAAATGCCCGCCGCTAATGACATGGATATGGACAGGAGCTAACAATGACAAGCTCTCGTCATATATGTATATAAAGTACTGCGGGTGTGCTTATCAGTATTTATGTGTGTGAGTGTGCAAGAAATTGAGGTCTTTCAGCGAACAAATTAGGAGCATTAGTCGTTGTAGCGACGGGGGCTGGACGTAAAAGGCAACCAGGATAATGACCAAGTGCAGCGCGACAAAGTGCTGTTATTAGTAGAGACGCCGTTGTCATTGGCATTTTCTGGTTTTAATTGATTTAATCGGCTTTTCCTATTCGCCTGGCTGGCAATACGTAACCGCCTGGTAACACACATATGCACACATACGCACCCAACCAACTCACACACAACCCCCAGTGCTGAGACGCTGACTGCTCATTAAAAATGCTTTGTTTTGCTATGTGTTTTTTGCGGCTCTTCCCCCCTCCGGCTCCCTTCGCTCGCATCGCTCATTTCCGCTCTATTGGCGTATAAACAATTTTTGCGCATTAATTGAATTGCTCTGTTTGTGTGTGCGAGTGTGTGTGTGTGTGCGTGTGTGTGCGTGTGTGCAGGCATGCGTGGGCGGGTTTGTGTGTGTGACATGCATAAGCCAAATTAATTGTCCTCTCGTTTCGCACAGCATCATAGCAAAAAAAAAAAGTCGAGTTTTACGCCCTTTGCTTGCTTAGATTTATTTATTTGCTCCCTTTTTTCTATATTTTATCCATTGTTTACATGCAACAAAAGCCATTGGCCCTCTAATGAAGGTTTAATTAGCTAACACACGCACCCACACACACACACACACACACACATACACACACACACACACACACACACACACACACTTTGGCACGCATTATTTTAGAAGCCATTTCCTGCGCTGCTATTTTTATATGTGCCACTAATTCCTCTTTTAATTAGTTTATTTGGCACGTTTTGTGTGATTGATTGGTTAATTCAATTAGCTGAACTCGTTGCCTTGGCACTTTCACGCGACAAGCGCCAGCTGTGAAAGGATTTTTGCCAATTGGACAATTGAAACGTTTAAAATAAATATATGGCCCAATTAGTCAATGGAATGCCATGCTTCCTGCGATGTACTCATGGTTTATTCGAGAGAGGTTAACGGGGAAACACGCTGATTTCTATAATTATCATATCACATACACAAATTTTCTACATCGGTTACGGCAATTCGAAGCTGAGATCATTCTTTCGCGGGTTGAATGACTTTCCACTGGGATGCACGGCCTCTAAAGCAAATATCAGTCGACAGGCTAACTTTCATCACTATTTTCTGAATTTTAGATGGGATCAAAATATAAGTTTGCATTTCTACTTCTTAGAATTATTTTCTTTTATCGTTATACCCTGAACACATTAATAATGGTCAAAAAGGGTAAAATGGGATTGTGCAAAAGTGTGTAACACCCAGCAGGAAGCATCTTCAACCTCAAAGAATATATCTTGTTCAATATCAATTGCCGAGTTGAATATGCAGATCTCAGAGACTGTGAAAGGTAGAGACTCCGGAATTTGAATAAGAGTTCTCGTATACCCCGTGCACTTAAGTAAAAAGTTTAGTTGATATATTCGTCAAAAAACACATCCTCATTCACATATGTATGTGGGGACGATGTGGTTACAAATTTGTTCGGATGATTTCAAATTTAAAATTTTATACAAGTGAGAGGGTATCGAATCTATTTTTTCATTGATTAAAATAAGAACGAAGTGCTAGATATAATAGATTTGGATGCATGTATATTATCATGATTCTAAGTAACACAAACATTGAATTAAAGTTTATTTCGAGGTTTTGCTGATGGTGTACCTTAAAAACTTCTTAATGGTGGTAACGCTATTCGCATATAAGCTGAGCTGGGAACTCAACCGCATGACCCAAGCCACATCAAAGTTAAAGCCTTTAAACCCTACACGGCCTATCTTAAAATTCACAAGTCCAGCTCATCGTACAAACACATGTACACTTATATTGACTGAGTGTGTGTGTGTGTGTGTGTATTTTGTGGGTGACTTAACCAAGAAAACCACAGCAAATAACTGTGCACATTTTTTGGGTTTTTGGGACCAAGCAAAACACAAAACAAACCGAGAGAGATGAAACATTTTTAAGCCTTTAGCAAGCGGGTTGACAAATAAAACACCTGCCACAACACAGATGCCACTGACAGCCAGAAATGAGACGCAGCCACAGCCGCAGCCGTTGCTTTTATTCTAGTCAGGGGGGGGAGAGGGTGTGGTTTGGGTAGGGGCTACCTGCGGTTAATAATTGCAAAGCGCCAAGAGCCGGATATGGGACACGGGCAACGGGGCGTTTAAAAACTTGTCACTCATGTTCAAGAGTGCCGTGAAAAAAGCACGTGGAGGTGGAGGCTGGACACAATAGCGGCGCTCAGATGGCCTTAAGCGCCGTGCGGGCTTATTGATGGCATGCTCGGCAATTTCATGGCCTGCTTGTTGTTTTAAATGGCAGACGTTTAATCCAACCCCCTGCTTCCTCTCCCATCCCTCTCGCTGTAGTGAACTGGAGATTGCTTTGTTCAAAATGTTTGCACACGCTTTGCATATCACAGTTTTTAGATACGTACACACACACACAGTAACACCCTAAACAACACACTAAATATGTGAGGTTGTGTTTGGCTGCGATATTCATATTGAAATTCAAATTCAATTTCCTGCCAGGTGCCGAGGAGATCGCGCACTTTTGAATAAATTTCACATGCACTAATTTATTAGCATTTCCGCGTATGTTTATTTTTTCTGTTTTATATGTTTTTGGAAATTCAACCTTTGCAACCTTTATAACTTGTTGTGTTTGTGCCGTTACAGGATCTACAATCGGAAATTGAAACCCATCGCGTTGTTTACGATCGTCTCGATGGCACCGGCCGCAAACTTTTGGGTTCGCTCACCTCACAAGAGGACGCGGTTATGTTGCAGCGTCGCTTGGATGAAATGAATCAACGTTGGAATAATTTAAAATCGAAAAGTATTGCAATCAGGTAAGTGTTTTTTGCCTCAGACCTTTTCACATTCTCGTTTTTGTTGTTTTTGCTGCAGTCTGTCTGAATGTTTCCGTAGTTAGGATGTATCGCTGAATTCAGCCGGATGCTGATGATGATGATGATGATGGTACTCAAACCACATCCGAAAAGTGTTTCAAGTTGCTTTTGCCGGTTGTTGTTCGGCATTATTATTGCTGTTTTTAAAGGGGCTTGCTATTGAGTGTCGGCTTGGGAATCATGAACAAAGACCGCTTTTTAACTAGGCCATGCTGAACATGATAAATGCGCACAAATTGAAACAATGCGGAAAATATTATAAATCATTCAAGTTATAAATACCTATACAAAATACCCAATCAATTATAAAACACAACAAAATAGACTCCCCGCAGAAAGTCATTGGCTTAAGAGGTATAAGAGGAAGGGAAATATGTGGACTAAAATTAAAGTGCATTAACCCAACAGCTTATGAGCCGTGGATTGATGTTAGCAAGATATAATATATAAGCCTCAGATGAATGAAGAGACAAACTCTTCGAGCTAAACGCATTAATTTAAAAAATAATAAGAAAAATGCCCAAAACTTCTGGGGTTTTTTAAATGAAAAATTGGTCCAATATTTGTTGCATTGATAAAGGAAAGCTCAGTGAAAACCTAATCTGAGCAAAATGAAAAAAGTTAGGAAAAATTTTGTTACGATGACTAAACACCAATGCATCCGAGCTATTAGGATATTGAATTATTAATGATGGATATAAAGGACTCTGAATTGATTACACTATAAAGTCAATTGTAATTGTTATAGAGTACTCGAAAAGATTCCTGTAATACATTATTTAGTAGTACAACGTTTAAGAAAAACTGTAAACAAGTAACATGACATTCTAGCAGGAACTGAGGAATTTGTACCACTTTGTCTAATTGATTCCACGTATAGCTTTATTTTATTTATTTTATGTTTTGTGTTCTTAAAAGTTTGATATCAATTTGATATTTCCAATGAAGCATTAACAAAAAATTAGCCAAGTGAAAACTAATCGAATTACTCTTCAAATACTTATTTTTAAAGTATTCCTGAAACTATATTTTGTCAAATTTACAATTTTTAAGAAATTAGTAATGATGCTTCTGCATCTTCTTTGCAATCCTAGTGGTTGATTTACCAACCTACGTTTATTTCGGCTTCCCATCCGTTGAGGGTTAAATTGAAAGTAAAACAAGGCCTAGTAGTAACTTAACTTGTCATATTCACAGAATATCCTTACTGACTAGCCAGTTCTATTTTTGTCGAGCTTGTCGAATTATCAAAAGTTTTGCAGAAGCAGCCACTTAACACGTTTTAAGCAGTAGTCAGTTCCAAGTTACGGACACTGTGTAAATGCCTTGCGAGCTGACGCGTTAATGAAACCAAATTAAATTCGAGTTGTGTGCCACGCGCTGCAGCCACAGCAGCTGGGTTAAAAGACTTTGTGTTGTCGAAAATGCGAAAATAGCAACATAAACAAGCCAGCCAAGCGGGTTGCCATTCGGTGGTGCCAGACAGAACGCAACATAACACAACACTCTCCGCCCAGCCAGGCAGAAAGCTTCATGTAAACGCGAAGAACCCATCAAACAGCTTCGGATGGTGGTTGGGCAGACAACCAATGAAAATCAATATAAGCGAAACGCGTGAAAAGTTCCGGAACTGACTGAACTGACACCGACCCAACACTGTGTCACTGTTTTGATGTGCCACAATGCTGACAGAAGACCAACCCAGCCAACAACACGATGAAGTCCAGGGTAAAAACGCGTTGGCTTTTTCTCTGGTCCAGTGTTTGTAATTTCCACATTTCATAAATAAAGCACACCAGCGTATACAAATATTGTCCGCTTGTTGATATTGATGCTGGCGATGGACAGAAGCTGAAGCTGATGCTGATGCTGATGTGGGCCAAAGTCAGGCAGTCGACGATGTTTACTCGCTCAACAGGGCTGGTGAAGAGAGGGGCAGTGCTGTGTAAAATGAATAATGATGATGACACGCGAAAAGCGCTGAAAAACAAGCGAACGCAAAATGAATATAAATGGCAATTATGTGGCCGAGTCTGGGGCTGTGTCTGTGGACCCTATGCGCACAAAAGTAGGCAACCAGATTGAACGTCCTCTTGGAGCGCTTTTCAATTAGGCCGCAAGAGCTAACGAATGACACCTTAAGTGTGTCCGAAATGTTTGGCCATGCTCAGCAGCAGCCCCCCTGTGACGCATTTTTTGTTGGCCAAGTTTTGACGATTATTCTTTGTCAGTTCGGAGACGCTTTCTATTTATTTTCATTGTTGGCGTTTTGGCATATTTCCGTTAGCCAAGTTTGTGCACTTCCGATATTGTTGTTGGCAATGCCGTTGTCGTTTGGCCAGCAGCAGTTGTTTTTTTGGTTGACTTTGTTTGCCTTGGCTCTACTTGTTGTTTGCTCAACTACCAAAGATTTGCTAGCTTATAAATTCCAGTGAAATATCTTGGACAGCACTTGAAAAGTTTTGCTCTCGAAGCTAAGCTGACTTGTTTGTATTAGCCGCAGCACTTGGGCAATCGCCTTGGGTCATTTATGTGCATAGTTCTTGGCTTTGAACTTTTCATCCTTCCGCATATTGCATCCATTCTCCCACTGTTTCACTTCCTTGCCATAGTCAAACTTAACTTTTGTCAAGTTTTTTTTAATGTTTTTTGTGGCATCTACAGGTGTTCCAGTTGCAACACATTCTTTGGCTGCCACTGCTGATTGCCGTCTTGAGTTGCGCGAAGATTGATGAACCCACTTGATATACTATATATAAAATCCATGTGGGTGGTGTCATGTGCGGTGGTTGCGATGCGTGTGGTTTGTCTTAAATTACATTTGGGAGACCCACAACGGGCGGAATCCGAAAAATTATGAGGGTTGAAATACATATTGCAAGCCGAAAGCGAGCTGAAATGATGTATACGAAAGTATTAGAATACTCAATCAACGTATTAAGCACTGACAGATCTGCAAAATTACAATATTTATTCTCTTGTCTGTTATAAATGGATGATGAAAACAGTTTCCTAAGGCTACAAAATGAATACAGAGCTTTAACTTCACTCAATCGAATTATATCCTTAAGAATTTATTAGCTACAACTTAAATCATTTCGAAATAATCTTGCCTCACGACAGAAAAGCTTCACGTATTTCAAATATCCAAATAGCATAAGTGTGGAATGGCTCAGAACATTTTGATTATTCAGCAAGCACTGGGGAAGAGTATGTCTTATCTTTCAAAGTATTTAAAATTTAATGATGAGACTAATATAACGTAACATAGGATTTAAGTCGGCTCAATTTTAAATTAAAGACGAAAATTTGTCTTGAATTCAATAAGGCAGCTTTTGTTTTGTTATTTTAATGAAATATTTCTCATTTCCTAAAAATATAAAGAAGACGCAATGCATTTCCAGTTCACATGATTTTGTTCCGCCTGTGCCCAGATCATTTGCCAGCAAAATGTGTTTCTCGCTCTAATTGTGTCTGCAAAAGTCAGAGACAGAAGCTGTCGAAAATAAAAATAAAATATATTTAATAAAGAAATCTAACATGGCACTGCCAAACGTTGTGCAAAAAAGAAAAAAACAGAACTGGGTATAAGTACAACGCAAAAAAATATTATATATATAAGAAAACAACAGAGATAATGAGCAAGACAAGAAGATTTTAATACATTTCATTGCCCAATCATATTTTCGAAGAAAGTTATTCCATTCATTATTTGAATGGACGAAAAGCGAAAGTGGGCGTAACTTGAGCAGCTGCACGAAAGTATAACCCATGTATATATGTATGTATATATAATACTGTACGTATGCCTGAATGTCTGGGCATGACTTCTATTCCATGCCTTAATTACAAGCGAAGGCGAACTATAAAAATAATAATAATGAAAAGGAGCCAAGGAATTTGACCAAAGATAAACAGACAAAAGCACAAAGCGATGCCTATTGTTATTGCAGAGTTCCCGTGGATGCAGATTTTTCAGAATTCTTGAACCCAACCCCTCATCCCACCCACCACTCATACACAATGGGGTCAAAATATGGCAGCGATGTGGCCAGGAAAGGACGCTGTTTTGGCCATATAAAATGAGAATAAAATGCCAGGGTGTCTCACAATTAGAGCGACAGCTCAAATTCAACATAGACGACAGCCACTTGGGTCGACTGCGACCCTCGGGCGCGGCAACGGAGGGTTTATTAGAGAACCGCCCCATCTCACCCCAAACCCGACATCCAGCCAAAGGAACGGAAGCAGACAAATTGTCGCTGGCATCATGCGGTCGTTGCCATGCTTCTTGATAATCAACACAGCCGCTTGCGACTTGCCTGTGTTGCAAAGTGCCAAATTAAATTTAATATTATCATAACGCTTATATTTGCCGTTTGTAGCATACTTGTCACCGACTTCTAACCCGCGCCGTATTCTTTGCCTTTGCTTGCAGAAACCGTTTGGAATCAAATTCGGAGCACTGGAATGCGCTGCTTTTGTCACTCCGCGAACTAACCGAATGGGTCATTCGCAAGGATACGGAGTTGAGCACCCTAGGCTTGGGTCCAGTACGTGGCGATGCGGCCAGTCTACAAAAACAGTTGGTAAGTTTAAGTTGAATAGAATTAGATAATAAATGCACTTTAAACTTGTTAAGTGCTATATTCATTTAAGAGGTTAAATAATATTTGAATAATCCAATTTGGGTTTCGAATTCAAATCATTAAAAAAAATATGTGAATAACATTTTAATAAATTTGCTAAATATTGTAACAACTTTCATAAATAAATGATAATTTTGGCTGAAGGACGATTCTTTAAATATATTATGAAATTCTATTCTGAAAAAAAGACTTCTGGACTTACTTATATTTACACATGTGAAATGCTATGAGTGATTTTTTTTTAACGGGGAAAGTTCGTCAAATACACAGAGAAAAAAGAATCATAGTTCTGAATGTTCAGATATTTGAAATGATTATTACTGTTTACAAAATACTAACATTTTAGTAAGACAATAATAACAATTATTCTATTCTTTATAAGGTTGACTTATTTTAATAATCTAACTTTCACGTTAAGAAAATCAAGTCAATAAACAATAAAAATAAGGAACATTTACTGTTAGTAAAAATTAGTCAATATTAAAAAGACAATTGCAAATTTTCTATATACATCATTTTCTAAATCGCTTAAAGATATTCTTAAACTTATAATATTGGTTACAGGCCGTTAAAAAGTTTATCTGAAAAATCCAGTGCCATGGGATTGGATTTATCTATTTATGAATTTACATATTCCACATTGTGTGATACTCTTTTTATATTTGCTTCGGTATTAGGTCGTCAAAAAAAAAGAAAAGATTAAGCATACTTCTAAATAATGAAACGAGGGCAACCCATCATTAAACCATGATATATTTGATGTGATAAGATTATTTGATAATATTGCATATTCAGGATCTTTTTTGGCATCAGATATCCCAGTTTACTAGTAACACAACAGCTTGACTTAATATCAAATATTAATTTAGTTTTATTTTTGTTACATGCGGGCCTGCTCTCATGTTGCACCCGTTGAGTGCCCATTGGGTCAGCCAGGTCCTCAGCAATTATGTGTAGTATTTGTAATAAGCATGCCCTCAATTTAAACACAAATTTCACACTGCAGTTGGTGCCCATCATGAGGTTGCTGCTGCGATTGCTGCTGCTGCCCTCTGCTGTTTTTTGTGTGCTGCCAACGACCCAATTTTAACCTTTCTCATAGTCATAGCACTGGCTGCACCTCAATTTGCTCTACCAAACTAATTGTGTGGAAGGCTTTCCTCCATACAATTGCGGAGTGCTGGCATTTTGGGTGCCATTTCTGGCACAATTTGTAATTTTTCGCCTCGCTGTGTGTGTGTGTATCTGGGTGTAAGTGTGTGTGTGGGTGTGCTGGTATGAAGGGTCTCAGTGATTTAATGGCGCATAAAGTGGTTGGCAGGCCCATTTTGTGTGGCAGACATTTTTCAAGCTCGAACAAATATTTAGCCATAATTATTTGTCAAGCAAATCTCTCGCACACTTTATTCAGACTCAGCGAGATTAATATGAATTCCGCATTCGGCGCCGCATTCCAATGTTTAGTTTGTTTAGGAAAGTCTGTTAACTGCGATTTTAGCATAACTATTATGCACAAACAGAATGAACCCAGCTTATCACATTGGAATTGCATTTTATTCCTACTCAATCGCATCAGCATACAATGAAGCGGACACAGCTTATATTTATGTGATTGCACATAATATATTGCTTATGTATTTTTGATAAGTCCACTAAGCAGACACTATTATCTGCTTATAGATAGTTCACATTACACTCTAAGAAAGTTTCTTGTTAATTACAAATTGAGCCTTTGCATATCTTAGACAGCTCTCAATGATTAACGATATTGAAATCGCTCCACTATATCATTGCTTGCGTGTGTCTGTTCGACTAATATAAATGTTGTTGTTTTTGATACAAACCACAAAATGAGAAATACAACTTATCTTAAAGAACTTTATTTGAATTGAAAGTAAAAAATTGATATTTATCATAAAATTCCACAATCATTATACTGGTCAGCAACATTGTGTTTTTCTTCTCAAATCGCTTTACATTTCGGATGCAACTTGTCAAATGATTATTATTTAATATATTTCCATATTGAGTTTTTATAATAATTAACTTCGTATGTCATCTTCTGACTGGTTGTTGCTTCTCCAAATATTAAGAATGCTCTAGAGAGAGATATGCGTTGACTTACACAAATCCCATTCAACTAACTTCTTTTTAGAGTACAACTTTACTACACCTTCTCATATGATAAGTAAGTCAGCTGTTTTTAATACATGTGTCCGCTTGCAAAACCAACAATCAGACAAACATATTTTGAGGCAGAGGCATAAATTTACATTGAGAAACGACTACTTGGTTCGTTGCTTATAATCAGTTAAGTGTCGAGAAAAAATTCAATTTATTCAGGAAAGAAAATAAATCGGTTCGTGCACATATAATTTGTACTTGAGTGCTTGTGATGTGGATTATCAATGCGATTTGAGTCACACTCAATACTTGAATGTATCCATTAAATAATTCAACAGTTCCTGCGTCAATGTTTTTTATAGCCTCATAAGAATTGTGCTTTATACATTGCATTCGGTTTAGTTTTTTATGCATAGCAGTTATCGATTCCTCTCATGCCTGGTGCTCAAATCTTTATAACTGGCCAACTTGACCGAATTGCTTTGTTGAATTGAAAGTCCCACTTAGCCAAACTGCTCTAGCTGCGAATTCTTAAATAATTGTTAAATGATGCTTGTTATGTCAAAAACATTCACACTCACATGCAGCACATATGTACCATGTATGTATGTGCCGGAAATCACTTAAGGACTTGCCAAGGCAGAAAAAGAACCTAGCAGTAGAAATACCAGCGGAAGCTGTACTCGTGTCAGCAACAACAAGAGCCAGTTCTGGCCTGGCCAGTTGAAAATGGGGAAACACTGTCTAACACAGCGTGCACCACTTGAATTTCACTTACCCCTAGAACGCAGCCCCGCCGAGAGCTCAGCATAAAAATGGGGCAACTTTCACCCTTGGTTCCTGGCAGGCTCTGAAAATCTATTGCCTGCCACTAAGTTACGGTCTGCCGGACATTTACATTTCGGCTTGTGTAGTGTGGAGTATGGACTGGAGTGTGGAGAGTGGAGTGCCGAGTAAAGCCAACACTTGAGTTGTGGCACTAACAAACTCAGAAAAGAATTTGGCTTGTATTTCGTATTGCCTTTCATTTGATTCGCTGCCTTTGGCGATCTTTTTTTTATATTTTTACACTAAATGCATTAAATATGAAATTTATTGTTAGCTCTTCATGATGTTTTATTGGGGGGAGACACTTGAAACGCTTGCTCGTTTTGGGGCTTTCTCGGTCGAAAAGCAATTGCAATAGTATTATATATATGTAGAGCAAATAGTTTATGGAGGCCAGCAGCGGCACTCGTATTATTTGTCTCTGTATCAGATTGGGCCAAATAAATAAATCTTTTGCAGCATTGACAATTATAGTATATATATGGTATACATAGGGACGTTATAACATTTTATTTTATTTGCACAAGCAAAACAGTTTAAGCCAACCAAATCTCATTTCTTTTGTGTCCTGTCTCCGCTTGCAGGATGATCATAAAGCTTTTCGTCGTCAGTTGGAGGATAAACGCCCAATTGTTGAGAGCAATTTAACGAGCGGTCGTCAGTATATTGCCAGCGAGGCGCCCATTTCGGATACCAGCGATACGGAGGGTAAGTTTTACGGCATACCATTAAATTATTATGTATATATGGCGGATAGCAAGCCACCTCCCCCTCCCCCATCCCATCTACTATCCTTGCACATTAACTTTGACCACAAAAGTGACAATAAATTTTCAACTATTTAAAGTTAATTTGGGTCAGTCTTAAAATTTCGAATAAACTAGAAATACTTACTATAGCACTCTGCTTCTCCCGCCCTCTGTACCTTTCTCTCTTTCTCTCTCTCTGTCTCTGTCTCTCCCTGTGTACGCTTTAGTAACTGTTGGAAACCTATTCATTCCATTCTAACAGTAGCCAAACAACTCATCAACATTCAACAAATGCCATTCACAGCGCTTTCAATTTGTATGGCAAATCTCAAAATCAAACAGCAAACCAACATGTACGACTAAGAACTCGATTGTGCACTGGCCCTACAAGCTTAACAGTTGACCAAACCACTAAAGCACACACCCCTCACCCAATCACACACATACACCCACTCCCACACAACCACATGAATAGAGAAGCACCCGTAAAGTTTAGGGCACGTGAGGCGCCTAAAAGTAGACAACTGCTGTGCGGCTGGTGCGGAATTGCCAATTGATTTTGTTGCATTGCATTTCCCTTTTTTTCTTTCGGTGTATTTAAGGCTTAGTTCTTTTTAACTATAGCCAACAATTTGGAAAATGGTTGCCTTCGGTTTTGGGTTGTTTTCATTTACAGCATTCACAAAACGGCGACAGATCGCCAATTGCCACACCCTGCCGCCCAACAGCAGGCGTCAACGATAATTGCATCTAAAGCAATTAGTGCGATTAGTACGCTATTAGTGCCAACCATCAACAGTTGCTCCATCTATTTGTGGGTGTGCGTGTGTGTGTCTGAGTGTGTATCTCGTTAAGTTGGTTATTTCTGGGAGGCATTTGGATCTCTTTGTCTGGCAGGAGATTTTTACCAATGATGTTTAATCTGTGGTTAGCTTGTGTGCGTGGAATTTAATGCTAATTGAAACAAAGCTGTGTCGGCCCCTAAAAATGTTATTAAAGTGTCTAAGCACATATAACCAGTTTTTACTTAACTGTTTTTAACCGATCTTAATTAACGAATTTTGTATTAATTTGAATGTAATAAGACGTGTTCTTTAAGGTGATAGAAACCTGAAGCAAACATTTCTGACTTTAATGTTATTTGTACTGGATATATAATATTTTTCCTCTGAGAAAACCCGCCTTGTAACATATACAATTTTAATTAATTAAATAATAGTTCAATAAAAAATAAAGTTTATTTTTTAAAAATTCGTCCATTTCGGATCTTATAGAATATATACCGTCAGAAGCTGTGGTGAGCAGTCATCTTATAAATATAGAATTTTTAAACGAAATGTCAGTTTCACTGCTTAAACTCTTTTAAATTGTGGTACTATTATTTATAATGTTAATTTCAAAAACTATTTGCGCTAATGTGAATTTACAGTACCTCTAACGCGTTTTTGTAATGGAACTTACCTTTCCAATACAGCTTTCCCCAAGTAAGCGAAGTAAGTTTGTTAAACCATATAATCATAAATATTTCAATAGAGATAAAAAGCAGACTAGCCGCAATTATAAACCAAATATACTTCAACCAAGAACAATGGATTTTTTAGTTTTGATCTTTACCCAGATATATATTTTTGCTAACTGGAAGCATTCGAAAATATTTGATTCCGATTCTATATGGGGGAACTCAGATTAAGTTTACTTTGTCCAGTTGGAGTTGTTCTAATGTCATCTATTTTATACTTTTCCTGAAACTAATTGTAAATTCACTTTTACTTTTAACCTAGTTTTAGTATTTTTTTTTCAGTTGTCTTTGCCTTTTTGTAGTTGACCAAATTTAATTTTTGAAAAAATGTGCAAGTCTAAGGAAAATGTCGGATATAAATTGAAATCAACGCAAGAAAAGTTTTCCAACCGTTTGTCTCCATCTCCTTCAATACATACATTTTACATTTCCATCAAACTGTGTCGTCGTCAGTCCGTCAGTATGTTAGTCAGTGAGGCGCGCAAAGAGCAGAAAACATCTATGCGATAAACTCAATCTCAAATTGAATTTGAATATTACAACAGGCCAGAAGCAGAAGCAGTGGCAGGAGCGGATGCGTCCTCGAAAGAATTTTAGTATTTGAGTATTTCACTTGTGATATTTGCTTAGCGCCATTATATTACCATGATGTCGAATGTCCGACAAGCAACGCCTCCGGTTCGGGGCCATAAAAGTTGTATGCCGGCTCCGTTCGTGCATTAAATTAAATTCAGATTTAGCCAACGGCTCCTGACATTCATTGATGCTGATGCGCTGCCATCGAAGCCACTGTTGTTGTCATACCTCTCGGTGTCACTGTCGCACAGCAGTTCTCTTTGCTGCCACTTGTCACTCTCTCCCTCTCCCTCTCTCTCTCTATCTCTCTCTTCTCTTGCATTTCCTCCACATGCATGTCAAGCTGTCCTTCATGTTCCATGACACTTCTATTATGTTTTCTTTTTCAGTTCTGCTTCTTGTCGTTATATCGACTGTCGATTTGATCTCGAGTTTGCTAATCGAAGCGGATATTGCTAAAGTTGTTGTTTTTTTTTTACTTTCATGGTCCGAGTTATCTCGTTATCGGAAATCTATGATTTAAACATTAATAAGCTCAGATTCAGATAACTCTTTGAATCCAGACGATAAGCACTTAATTTTACTGAAAAACAACTCTCTCATATACAACTAAATTTGACTTTGACTTATCCCCAGTGTACTGTCGAAAATTGTCGAACTCTAGACAGTTGCCCGACACTTGCGACAAGCTGAGATCATTTTATTGCAAATTTAATCACTGTGTGCAATCAGCATAATCAAAGTCGCTCCACCGCGCAAGCTCCACCCCCCCCAAAACCACCCAACAACCATCGTCAGCATAATCATCGCTGTCGGGAGACATTAAGAACCATAATATCATCTCTAATTCATACAGTTGAGCGCGCCCTTACGTTACGTGCCGCAGCACAAAGTGTGAGCGGGAAGGGAGTAGGGGATGTGTAGGGGAGGTAGACCGCCTACCAAATTTGATAGCAGGTGCAATTATTGTTTTTGCTTGCCTAAAAAGAGCGTGTCTGCCGCTCGTTCAGTTCATTTTTTTTCGAAACTTCTTCACGCTGTTTTTACTCACACACACATATTCATTTGCCCTATCCTTACAGCTCCCCATGACTCCGACTCCCGTTACATGACCGCTGAGGAGCAGAGCCGGGAGCTGGCACGCAGCATTCGACGCGAGGTTGGCAAACTTTCCGAGCAATGGAACAATCTAATCGATAGATCTGACAATTGGAAGCATCGTTTGGATGAATACATGACGGTAAGTCTATCACGGCCTTACTTTACTTCTTCATTCACATTTTTGCTGTGTTATATTTTCATAATTTTGCATCTGGCTTTCGGGCGAATTTTCTTCCGACAATTTGAATTGACTTACTGGGCTTGGAGCCCGTGACTTTTTGCCGTTGTAATTTGTATGGCCTCCAATTTGTTTTAGCTTCAGCAGTTCAAGCATCATCTCAACTTTATTTTTTCGAGGGTCCTTTTCATGTGTCTGTGTGTGTGTGTATGTGCGTGTGTGTGTATTTCGGTGTGTGTGGGTGTGCAAGTGTCTGATTGTCTCTGTGCGTGCTCGCGTACTTTTTTGTGCAATTATATTTGCAAAGTGGAAGTGCGCTCAAACTTTTTCAGCAAGTAATTTGTAGAGAAAATCAAATCAGTGCTTCAAGTGTGGGTAGGCCTTTGATAGGAATCATAAGAAGCATAAATAATTTGTAATTTCCGAGCACGCAGATTACTACAGATGCCATTCGCAGTTCATTTGAAAATTAAAAAAGGTTAAATTTCTTTCCAGCATGTAAGAATTTAAATTTAAAATTTAAATCATTGCTATTTCATTCAATTGCCAAAAGACAACTAAATTGTGTTTTTATTCTATCATCTTACACATTTCGTTTTCTTAGCACATACGAATTGGCAAATATATATATTTTTCAATTACATTTCCATATTATGTACGTAAAACTAACCAAAAGAAAAAACAACACAGAATGTTGAAAATGTTGAATACCCTTTACTTTCGCATTGTTTGTTATAGTATTTTTGGAGTTTTCTTCTTGGCAGTTGGCAGTTTGATTGGTGTTTGGTTGGGGTTGTGGGTTGGGTTCAGCTGATGGCTAATAAATGCAAGTGTGCTTTTTACGACACATATCGTTTGGTTTGCAAAACAACGCCAGCAACAATGCGAATAACAACAAAATATTGGGCCACAAATGTGACGGGTCGGATGGCGACGGCTGTCGTTACTCATACGCACCGTAAATTTGATGCAACAAAGTTTGGCCGCATAAAAATGTCACAGAGCGTGCAAACAATGGATATACAAGTATATATACAAGGATATACAAGTATATATATATAGTAAGTATATATATATATATATATATCCATGTTCATGTATAACTCGTTGAGGGGGAGATTGTATAAAATATCAAAGCGCATAAAATGCACATATTGTGTATGCTGGTAGCATACTTTTGGGCAACCGAGCTAAGCTCAGGCAAAAATCAATACACAGCAAGCAAAAGCCAGGAAAAGCAAGCAAGAAGCAAAAGGCAACGCCATAAAACGAAACAATACGTTTCTTTTTTGTATGTGGCAGCAAGAAACAACAAGTGAACAACGGCATAGTAATATATATTTGCAACAAAGTTCGCATAAATATGACACTTGAGTGGAAAGGCAAGAGAGTTGGCTTAAGATTTCAGGCGTTAAGGGTTTAACGTGCTACGCCCTCAGGCTTCTTCTCTGTACAGTCTTGTGCTACTTTGAGGGATATTCTAATGTTTCTATATTTAGAGCCAGGCACAATCTATCTTACAAAATCCAAATCCACATCAAAACAATTCATGTTAAGCCCATCCTGCCAGCTTATATTGTTCTCGCCCGAATCCGGTTTCCCTTATTCTTTTTCTACGCGTTTTAGATACACATTTTTCGTTGGCTCTCAACGCATCAAAATTTAAATGCGTTTCAATTTAAAATTGAATATTATTTAAACTTATTCACACTCAATAAAACCATTTTTTAATCTCATTAAAACTTAAAGATTTTGATTGATTAAAGTTTGGTTCGCTCTCCTAACTTCTGCGCCTAAAATGTAGCAAAATATCCTTTACATCTTTTAAATAATAAATATTTTATTAACGCAGAAAAAAATACGTTTGAACCAAGACTAGCTCAACGTTCTGGATTTTTTTTTTTAAATTCTGCCATGCGCCTTTGGGAAAAAATAATTTTGGTTGCCATGCAGGTTGCAGCCGACGAAAAACTGATAAGGCAAACTTTAATAAAATTAACAACGTGATGGTAAAACAGAAAAATGAGCAAAATAGAATTAAAAAACTTTCTCAACAAGCTGCCAAAGTTAGTCTAGCATCGGGCGCGGGAGTTTTCGGCAGAAAAAACGTAAAAGTTTAAATAAGTGCAACTTAAAACAATTACCAGGAAACCAGCACAAAAATGGAGCAGCTTGGAGAAGCGCAAATGAAACTTTCTGTGTACTAAAATAAACGCTTTATGCAGCGCTCGACTCTGTTTAAATGGAGTCTCCCAATGGCTTGGTACACTCACACTCACATCCACACCCCTACAAGCACACACACGCGAGCCAGGCTGATGTGGGACAAAACTTTGCTAACAACTGGTTAAAATCCACCTCCCCTGAACTGACCAGAAGCAGCTCTCTCTAAGCCGCAGCGAACACTTCGGTTAATTAACCACTAAAAAATCCATCCGTGTTCTGTTCCATCTGCATAGCTCGAAGAATTTCTATAAAATCGTGCAAATTCCATTGAGTTTTCAATTTTATTTTAATTTTTTGCCTGCATTTCTGTCGAGCATGCACCAGTGGCAAGTCAAAAGAAATTAAAATAATTCACCACGTCAATGACAAGATTTGGGTTATTTGCTGTGTTAATAAAATGAAATAATTTTTTTGAAGCTACAAATGAAATTAATATTGGGCGAACACAAAGATAAAAGTTGTCTACGACAAATTTTCATGTGCCAACAAAGCTAGTCTTTAATTATGAATATATATTTATGGAGAATCACAAAGAATAGTTCAGCATTGTGGAATATGTCATTTGCAGAAGATTGTTTATATCTAAAAGTATGCCGAAAATCCAGTATATTAACGTTGACATACGCTTTCAAAGAATTTTTGAAAAAATATCTTTAAATTAAAAATCACAAAATAAAAACAATTAGTCGACTTTGCACTTAAAAAACAACAAATATACTATAATAAAACTCAAATTAGTGTGCTTAAACTATTTACATAATATAAAACAAGAATCTTAGTCGACTTAAATATAAACACATATAATACAATAATTTCAAAACAATTCCGATAATGGCCGCAAGACTTCAAAATTGTCACTAAGAAGCCACAAAATTTGCGATACATGTGTCAAGTCTTTAATCAAAATGCTGCCGATTGCCGTGCCACTTGCATGCCTGTCAATCAAATGCATCTGCAATTAGAGACGAACTTGCCACTTGCCCTGCATACAATCCACTTCACTGCATGCGAAACTTGCTGAAGACTCCGGCTCACAAATGATGCATCAGCCACATCAATGTCGTCATGTCAATGTGCCTTTTGGGGTTCACTTTAAGGCCGTAGGCTATGTGCAAAATGAAAAGTGCTCAACAAGGTCTGCACTGCAATTTGTCAAACTTGGCAGCCCAAATTCACACTGGACATCGCTATAGAACTACTCCTGGCTGATTGGTAAAAGAATGGAGGACTCTTGGCGTATTATAGAGTTGATTCCAACAAGGGTAATTACGTGAGAAATTCTATGGTGCGTGGAGAGACCACAGTCTGGAGAATCCAATTGTGTTGCCACTTAACCCAAAGCAGGCGCAATGCGCCCGTTTAAGTCGTACAAATGCGTTTAAAAGCGTTAGTTCGTCTGTTGGTCAGTTGGTGATGAGCTAGAGGGTTAGGCAACTAAAAAGTAATTGCTTTGCACTGTGAAATATATCTCATTGATTTCCTGTTAAACTGCAAAAATAGCAAAATAAATGTGGCAAAAACGCACTGAAATTGCAGAAGCCACATAGGGAGCCAACTGAATGCTTTGGGGGCCCTGACACTGCGCACATTTCTACTTGCCATAATTTAACCACATGTGGTCGATATTGACGTCGAACATATACACACACACAGTTAACTCATTTAACCCCATATGACCAGTAGACTTGGCCACAATAGCAGCTGCTGCCCTTCTTGTCATCGTTGTCCTTGAGTCCACTTGGCCTCCTGGCTACTGGCCAGCTTACCGAGAGCTTTGGTGCTGTGGTCAGTTCGGGTTTGTAAAAAATGTGGTTGCAACAACATGACTGCAGCTTGGCTTAGTTTATTATGCAGCCCATGCACAATGAAATCAATTTCGAATTTCGAAAATTCTTCAATAAATCACTCATACGCAGTGTGAATTATGTTGGTCATTCTTGAATGCTTTAATGTGTGTGATTTATGACCGCTTGATGTTTATAAATGATGTTTTAAAAACTGTGCTAACTATAATATAAAATATTTCGCAAAATGTATGTCGGACAAGCGACATTTTCAGATTTGATCATTTCTCATGCAATCCCAAAAGTATGTAACGCTTTTTTAAGATAATGTAGTCGGGAAACAAACCGCGACAAGCACATTAATATTAAAACTTTACCGATCAGAATTTAAATGCACATCAAATAACACCAATACAAAATTGATATTAACAATTAAAACAACAAAAAAGCGCGCGAAAATTAAATAGCAAAGTAGCTTTCTAACAGCGCCCATTCATCAATGCTGTCCTGTTGGCATGTTATTTCTTTAAATCAGCCAGACGCAAACAGCACACTGCAAATGATTTATTGATCACAAAATGCAGCAGACCTGTCAAAAATGCCAAAAAAGAAAAAAATAAAAAATATAAAAGCGATTGCAATTCTAAAAGAAATAGAAAAGCTTTCACAGCACACAAAACTACAAACAAAATATTTTCCGCCATCCACTTGGGAAATCAATTGATTGTCACGCTAAAATGGCTTGGCTTTTAGCTCTGGCTCTGGTTCTGGGTCTGAGTCTATTTCTGGCTATGGAATTCCGTATGTTGCTCCATGTGATTACTTTGGCTATGATTGTAACTCGGATCCAGGTGCATAAGCCACCCCAACTCCCATCCAACAGCACCCGCTATCAATTTAAGACCACACACTGCTCTCGTTGTCGTTGACTTTTTGTGCCATTTTGTAAACATGTCGCAAATGTTGTGTGCAAAAAGTGCAGCAATCTGCCACGAAATGTAGTCGTGTATAATTGTCAAACGTGTTCGGTTGTATTGAAAATGCGGGCATATACAAAAATACACACATAAACTCTCACATAGTAACACACACACACACAAAACCAATATGCGAACAGAACGAAACTCAGGCCAATTCATTTACACTGTCATTTGTTTTTTTATACCCCGAATGCATTACAAATTTTTGAAAAGGGTAGAGTGGTTTTGAGCAAAAGTATGTAACAGACAGGATCAACAGCCGAGTCGTTGTAACTATGTCCGCCTGAAAGTCACAATTTTAAAGTCAGAGACTGCTAATTAATATATAGTATACATTGACTTATTATTGATCAACTGAAATTTCATGAGCATCGGATACGAAACAATCATTTTATAAAAACTATTTTCATATTGATATATTTAATAGCCCTATATAATATATTTATTTGGGGTATCTCGTAGTCGAGTTGACTCGACTACAGCATTCTTAATTGTTTTTTATTTTTGGCGATTTTTTTCGCTGTCTTTCAGCACCCTTTTATGTGCAACGAAACGTTTTTTCAATTTAATTTGACGGAGTTGGTATTGAGCAAATTTCATAAAAATTTGTTTGCCCCTTTTACGATATTTAGTTAACATTTTGGGCATTAAATGTGAAATAAAAGCTTACACAAAACTGTTTTTTGATTGACTTTGCCTCGCAAATATAAACGCGTAGAAAATAATCATAAATATAATTGGCCAAAAGTTTTTTTGCCAGCAAAAGATACTTTCAAATATATACGGATTTAGTTGGTAAATACCCGCGACGTTGCTTCAAAGTTGAAAAATATTGTTTATTATAATTTTTCATTACTATCGAAAACAAACGATGATTCAGCCGAAAATGTAGATTAATCTTAAAGTACACGAATTGGAAATTCGTCAGCATTATCATTGATCGTAATTAATAAATGTTCAAAAATAAAAGCGAAGAAGACTTGAAACTTGAGAACTTGCAATTCTTCTGCTGCTCTCAGACTAAAATTCAATTTACAAATGCAGGAAATCCGGCTACAAAAACAAGCCCAGCAAACAAAAAAAAAACATGCCAAAGATACTCGTACTTTTTTTCAAGCAGACGACAAATCGGCTTTTGTGAAGAAATATATGCATATAGAAAGCAAAGCAAAGCCAGAAAAAAAGCAGAAAAAATGCTGCCCCAAAAGGTGGCAGCGTGAAAAATTATGCGCTCAAAATAGATTTTCCAGCGACACTTCAAAATGGATATAAAAAAACTCTTGCCGCCTTTGTCCGTCCAGAGCTCAGTCGTCCGAGCTGTCGCGTCTGGAGTTAATACATTTTTGTGGCACGTCCTTTGCCGGCGGCACAAGTGTGGACAAATCCACTGGCAGAGCGACTAAAATTAAAGAAAAAATGTCTATACTTATAATAAACTCGCTGCAAGCATTTTTCGCACTTTGTCACATGTTGCAACGATGACGATGTCTGTGTAAAGTGGTGAATAGACATTTATTTTTTGCATTTTTCTTTTTGCCACTTAATAATATCATCTCTCAGTCGCTTAGTGGACAAACCAACTGAAGCAGAAATTGGCTTATTTGTGCAATAGTTTTTCATACTTTTTTGGCATTGAGTTAAGTTAAGTTGCCAATGAAGAAATGTGTGGACAATCAGAGAAACTAATGTATGTGTGGCAAGTGAGTGAGGCAGGAAGTGCTGCAGTTGGAGAACCTGTGACTCTTTGATTGAACCACATAAGTTATTTTCGGTCTTGCTCGAAAATTGTGAAATGAAAAATGTTTTTCGCATACAAACTCTTGTTTAAATTTGCAAAATAATTTGCATTTTTAAAATGACTTTCAAAAATGATAAAAACAAAATCTAAAAGGAAAACAAAAGGATAACAAAAATTAAATAAATACAACTGTATTTCATGAGTACTTTACCGATTTGTATATCAGCACCTGAGCTCTTAAAAATCACACATATTAAATTGAAAGCATCTCTTTTCCATGGTGACACTTCCAGTTGAATATAAACATACATTCATCCAATAAATCCTTCAGCGCTCCATTATGATCCACAGCCCGTCCGTGACTCATGAGTCGAAAACGGCAGCCGCAAAAAATGTGTGTAAAATGTCATAAAAATCAAATAAAAACAATCGAAATGCCGGAAAAATAAAGCAGAATGACAAAACGGGCCATTCAAATGCATTTATAAATCGTATCGAAATAAGCCAAAATGTCACAACAAAAATAAAAACAAAAACACAAAAAAGGCAAAAATAAAAATGAAAATGAAAAAACTGTGGCAATAAACAAGGCGAATCGTAATGCTCATTGAATTGTTACGAGTATCACAACAACACTCAAGAGCGCCACTCAATTCGCCGGCAGACAAGCCACTCAGCTCAGGCACAACGTACGACACAACCACTTAATGAGCCAGAAGCTCGCTGAGAGACAAAAGATGGAAGGAAGGGGGGAGGGCAAAAAGCGCAAGCGGGAAACAAAACAAAGCGCACTACTCAAAAAAAAAAAAAAAAAAAAGAAGAAACAAATACACAGATATAATCCTATACATTGACATGTAAACAGTTCCACGGCATAAACAAAACTCAAAATGCGAGCAACAAGTTCTCCTCTACATGCGTGAGTGTGTGTGAGTGTGTGCTTGTGAGTGCAAGTAAGAGAGCAAGTGTGTGTGTGTGCTTGTGTGTTGTGAATTGGGGAGAACAAGTTTCGTTTCGTGCTATTGGAGTTTTGAGCGCAAAGTGGCTGCAGCTACGCTGACAGAGACGCCAACGCGAACGCCGACGTCGACGTCGACACACGCTCACTTAACGCATGCGGCCGGCGTTGTTGTTGGGTCAGTTAACGAGACACCGGCGCGTAAGTTGGTTGCGTTTTGTATGCAGAAGCGGCGCGCGCAGAACGCGATCAACCGGCAAAGGCCAAAACGAAACAAAACGAAACGAAAACAAATTTTCATTTGCATTCGTGATAGATACTTACGAGGATCTTTTCAATATAAAAAAAGAAAATACGTAATGAAAACAAAGTGATTTTGTGCTCAGTGTCGTTTTGCAGCTGCAATGCTTTTCATACTTAATGTTGTGCGCCCATTTGCTTCCCATGAGGTGAAATACAAAACCAAACGCGAAAAACTGTTGTACAACAAACGAGAGTAACAAGAGTAATAAGGTCGAATTTATAATAATCATTTTTGTCAACGTCGGCGACGTCGGCAACATGGCAAAAATTTGTTTGTGATAAATGAAATGAAATTCTTTGTAACAGTCACGTTTAAAATTGTGCGCCCTTTTTTCGGAGTTTTTTTAGCCTCTTTTTTATTTGCGTTCTGTGCGCATTGTGCGGTGAATTTCATTTTCATTTTGCAGTACATCGCTGGCTGTGCGCGTACTCGATACTTTATCTACCTTAAATGAACCAACGCTTCTGTTTTTTCTTCTTCTCTTTTTTCAAGTTGTTGTTTAGTGGTTTTTATGATTGTTGTTGTTGTTGTTGTGCGGGGTTTGGGAAAATATGACGACGGCGTTAAGCAAGAATTTATGCTGCATGCGCTGAAATACACAAATTTCGTATTGCAATTTTTAAAAATAATATAAGCCAGACAGCGATGAAATGAAAAAATCAAATGAAAAAATCAACAAATTACTAAGCAATCACTTAACATATATAAAGAGTTGAAACGAGCCGAACGCCTATTCAAGCTTAGAACTTATAAAAATAAAAAAAAAATAAAATAAATATAAATATATGTTGATACCAGTACGCTAATAAAAAATAATAAAAAAAAAAACCATAATATCTAAGATACAAACATCGCATAAGATATATAGTTTTCGTAGACCAATAGTGTCATCATCGGTTACCAAGCGATCTCAAGTAGATCAATCTCTATGCCCGTGTGCCACTTTGTGTGATAATGAAATTTACAAGTGACTTATCATTTAATTACATGCAACTTGCCCAACAATTTTCTTTGCACATCAGCCAGATAAGCCATAAGAAAAAAAGATTGTGTAAATAAGCACTCGATTTGCATCTCACATTTCATGTGCTCCCTTAAAAAGAAGGTTTTTATTTGATTGGCACCCCTACTAAAAAACTGTGTCCGACCACACTTTTAAGATCCCACGCTCGTCTGTCCAATGCCTAAAGGCGAGTTTCTCGCTGGCAGCCAGCGAAGGTCGTTTATTATTATTTACTTTGCATTGTATTGAATCTTTTCTGTGGCTCAAAGGGGAAGAAAGAAAGCCGCCTCTGAATATTGTGTGTGGAGTGTGAATTCGAGTTCAAGTTGATGTTGCAGTTGGAGTACTCACTCGAGTACTCACACAGGATTTCTCTGTGCAGTTTATTTGTTAAAGTTGTCACTTTATTTGCTTGCTTCCCCAGCATCATCAGCATCAGTCCCTGACTGAGATTGAGAGCCAGACCCAGCCACAGTATCGCCAGCACCTTATGGACATATGTGTTGGTTTCTTTGGGATTTCAGTAACTCCATTTACTCACAGATACACTTCTGCCTGGTTGTATCTCAACTGGATTTACATTGTCGCACATCTTCATCTGCATATATGCGTGTGCGATTTTTTATCTTTTACAGTTGTTAGCCATTGTTATTGCCGCTGCTGTTGGCTTATCTCGTTGTGCACATTCCAACCGTGTCTCTGACGAGGACGAGCTCCATAATGAGAGCGGCGGCGGGAATGAGGATGAGAACGGGGAGAAGACAGTCCCAGATGTCTTTGTTTGTCAGCTTTTTAATTAGGACTATATGAGTCAAACTGCACACGCCTCATCTGAATTGTACTCGAGGTCCTCAGTTCATATTGCTATATGCCCCATAAAAAAAATTAAATACTTTGCGCTGTTTGCAGATGATCTTACTAAGACAAATATCGACTACTATATACTCTAAATATAAGTATAAATATATACACTATTAAAAACCATATTCCACTTTAATTATTTGAGACAAAATCTATTCTATTATTTATGCACCAACATTAGGGATCTGCTATCTGAAATGTGTTCGAGGTAATCAGTTCATATTGCTATATTCCTCTTAGAAAAAAATTAAATACTTTGCGCTGCTTACAGATGACCTTCGATTAACATCCACTCCAATATATTCTAAATTTGTGTTTATATATACGCAATTAAAAACCATATTCCACTAATTATTTAACACAAAATCCATTCTATTATTCATGCCCCAATATTGAGGGTCGGCTATTCGGTCATTTGATTTCCACACGCCCTATTTGCAATGTGTTTTGTATAACCCATAAAAATTAAAACTTTGCACTCTTATATGCTCTAATTGTATATTTGTATATACACAATTAAAAACTGTATTCAAGTTGAATTTTTTCACACAAAGTCTATTGCCCATTCATGCAACAAAATTTAGGGTGTTCTGTTCCCCATTCGATTTCCGTTGGCCGGTTATTCACATCAAATTCCTGGACACATCGATGATGTCAACATTTATGTATTTGAACTGGCTTTCGTTAGACTCATTTGTGGGCTATTTTGAAAGTGCAAAATGAAAAGCAATCTGGAGTTGACCGTTTGACAGCTGCGGTACGCATTTGTAGTCAGAACATCTGGTTCAACATCTTGCGGGAAACATATTTGTGGCTGTTTCAATACCAAATTAAATAACTTTCATTCATGCATTTGTACATAATACGCGTTTTATCTGTCAATATTCTCTTCTGATCTGTTTCTTTTTGATTATTTTTGTATTTTGCAGACCAGTTCAGTTTCAGTTGTAGCTCAAATTCTTATTACCAACACGCTCAAAGTACGTTTACTCTTTTATGTTATAATTTTCTTCTTTTCTTTGTTATTACATGTCCCCATATATATGAACCTCTACCAAAACATAATACCCACATCATTTTTTGGGTTCCCATAATATTCATTTGTTGTACATATACATAAAACATGCAGTTGCCCATTCCTAAACAAAAGTCGTACATAAATTTGTCACTTTTATCTAACAGTCCGATGATAACAATTGAAGTACATATGTAAATATTTATGTATATACATATATGTCGATGCGGTTCTTGTTTATATTGTTCTTTATGAGGCTGCCGATGTGCATGACGATGATGATGAAAAGCGTCACAAGGCCCATAATTAATGCCATTGGATGCAGCAAATTTGTACAATGAAATCGAAAACTGCCCTCGTCTGGTTTTTAATGGTCGAGTTGTGATGCTGCTGTTTTATTTAAGCTATACTCGTATTTATTAAAAGCACACATGTTTGCCGCCCCACAAATTTATGAGTTGCGGTAGGGATTTGAACCCCAAAGCAACTTTGACCCACTTCGAATGGGTGGCTGCGTAGATAAGCACCACATCGCCATCAATTAATAGCAATAGCTCACTTTATGAGGCAAGAACGACTGCCAAATGCACTACACGTAATTACTTCGCACTCTACAATCAGAGAAAGCAATGTTAATAATAATTCACCACTTACTTGGAAATTTCAATTCAAATAAATGTATATTGTTAAGCACCCGAAAAGAAACATTCTCAATTAAGATTCCCAATTGAGGGCACAAATGTTAAATGATACAAAAATATTTTGATTTCTTGATGAATTGTGTGCATAACTAATCATTATTTTCTAGCAATGTTTTGAATTAAAAAATTTGCTAGCATTATCATATAACGGGAAATTAAATTAACGTATTTAACTTGTGGCGATACTTAAATTTAAATCATAAGAATGAAAATATATTTAGGACAATGAGACACTTATTAAACACCTTAAATGCTTGCCCGCGACTATAAATCTTAACGAAATTTGATAAAGATAAATACTTGACTTGATTATCGTGGGGATCCTTATTTTATTTGTTGCAGCTGCAGCTGTTCATGATTACACTATATGAAATTCTTATTTCAATTGTAATTGCGGGTTTTCAAAACAAAATAACAAAATGCAAATCAATGTTATACAGAGCGAGTTCAGCAAGACCTTTGATTCCGTGAATTACTCTCTTTCAATTCATTTAGCATTTCAAAATAACTTAATTTAAAATCTTTGGATTTAAAACTACTTAACACTTAGAGCACAGAAAGTTTGTATTAAATTTAAAAAAAAATTGTATTTTAAATGCTCTGTTTCAAAGTCTGTTCAAGTCAGTTTTATTATAGCTAAATGCGAAATATTTCTTAATAGCGGCAAAAATATATTTTCGGTTTTTTCCATATTTTGCGTTGTTATTCACATGCTTGTCTGCTGTCTCCCCTTACAACAGGCAGCCAGATATTTATATAAATTTCTCAAATATTTGTATTTATTTACCTGCGATTGCCAGCCAAAAGCTGCACTTATTTTACATATTCACTTTAGCATTTCGTGAACGCTATTTAAATTCCATACTGATAAATACGTTCAATATACGCGTTTTCCATTTCATATATACAGCGCCGCTCAACTGAATATGTCCATGAAAGTATCTTTGCATTTTGCTTTATATCTCTGCTTCTACTTCACTTACATTTGTTTGTTTCATGAAAATTGAATACGAATGTGTAGAAAACTTTTCTTGGAAAAATAATTCGATAAGGTTTCAAATATTTTTTTTACTGATTGGATAATATGAAAGGAAATGTATCCTTGACAAACAAATATTGCTTTCGACTTTTTTTCAATTTTAAGCTAATAAGCCGATTAAAAATATCATTGTTTTATAGTTTTTAAATAAATAAGACATAAATATTTGAAATCGTTGACTTCCTGTTTTGCTTTAACAATGACAGATTCTATACAATAAAAAAAGTTGATTAAAAACTATTAATTTGTTGAAAAAATATATATACGAGTATATATAAACTTTAGAGGAGGTCTTGAACGTATTTAGTTAAAAGGAACTGTGAATAAATTTCCATAAGTTTATACATGTATTTGTGTACTACGTATATATTATATACACATACGTTTTTATGTGTTGTATACTTATTAGATGTGTAAACAAACACCAACAATGTGCCTTATCTGGCCTGGCTGGAGCTGTGCTCGAAGGTCTTCTTCATTGGGACTCCTCGCTGTGGTTACTTGTGGACACTGTGAGCCCACTTAATTTTGAGTGGCTTCAATTTGTGGCATATCTAATCGGTTCTTCGTCTGCAAATGTTATGTGAAACTTTTGATTTAATTCGCTTGAAAACAGCTGCAGTATGAAGTCATCATTTTGGATTGTAATGAATTTGACAATTACTCAATGACTCAATCAAAGCCAAATATTGTATCATAAATTGGCATAAGCAAATGCAACGGACTCCATTATGCCCATCAATTCCTACATTCACATTCCTTACATTTGGTGATTTCAAAAAACACAAAAAAATCGATATTAATTTCTAAAATTCGCAACATATTTACAAATGTTGAATGTACAACATGTTGTCCCTTATAGGAGCATGTGCAGGCAACATCTTTACATTCTGCAGATATTCGAAAATGGAAAATATGTTGATAGTGGAATCAGGCTACAATTTAAGTACATACTTCAAAATGAAACGGTTTAAGGGATGTCACGCTTAATTGGAAATTTTCTTTCAGCAAGGGAGATAAAAAAATAGTTTAGCTCAGTTTTATTTCGTTCGTTTATCCTTGTCGTTCGAGCTTAGCAATAATGTTTATTGCACCAAGTACTCTCGAGGTAAACAAAACTTTTTATATACTGCAAAATAACCTCGTAATTTAAAGCGAAAACTAAAATCAGGAATAAACTTGCACTTATTGGCCAAACAACGTTGCGTTGTCGGTTCCCAAATTTGGCTTCTTAATAATCGGAATGGATGGCAACATTAAGAACTCCTCGTAGTTGATTTACCATATTTGCGGATCGCAGCATGCAGTGCGCATTTCTCGTGGTTGTTGCATGTGGTATGTGTGGCATGTAGATGCTCCTGGCAGTTGCCGCTTGTGCCTAAGATCCCCTCTTGATTGAAGCTAAAAGCTGAAAGTTGTTTATGCTAATTGCACTTAATTTATGCGTGCTCAGCAGCGTTGCAAGTGTATGCGTGTATGTGTGTGTGTGTGTATGTATGTATGTGTGTGTCTATGTGTATATGTACATCTGTACTAATGTACATCTGTAATGTTGTAAGAACTTTAAAGAAATTCAAAGACAAGGAAACACAGTTGGCTGTGTGAGTTTGCTTTGTTGTTCTTCGCATAGTTGTTGTTGTTGTGCATACAATTGATATTTATTAGTACACTAAGAGGCAGGGGCAGTGCGGGGTATGTCTGACAATTTTTGCGTGCCTCAAATGTGCAATTATCGCCACAATTGCCGCCAGCCCGCACCCACACTGCAACCAAACCCCACACCAACTCCCCCCTCCTGGCTGACATTTGCATGTCAGTGGTTTAGTGGATAGCAATCCAAACATATGTGTATGCATACATATATGCATACATATGTATACGAGTATATATATATATTTGACATACGCGACTTTCAGACGCCGACAGCCATTTAAGGCTTTCCACATGTGGCAATGCGACGCCTTCTATGGCATCTACACAAATGTCAGGCAAATGTCGAGACTTGGCGACTTTGTCGTGGCGCTTAATCCTGCTGGTGTTATTTTCGTGGTGTCTATTTCGGCCAATTAATATGCGGTTAATGGTGTTAACTGTTTGACGTGATTATTTATAGGCCCAAAGATGCAACTGCAACTGCAACTCAATTCCATATGCAACGTGAGTGCCAAATTAATGGACACACAAACATACAGATAGACAGACAAGCAGGCGGGTTGTGCATTTTGCATGTCGAATGATGGAGCTGCAAAAATGTATCCGATGGATTGCATAAGCCGGCAAAAACAGCTCCCGTCGAGCTTGTTGTGCCCAGGCGAAGGCAAAACATCAAGAATCCCATTTTTTTTTGTTGTTGTTGTTGCCTGGTGTGGTGGCATTGACACATTTCAAGCATCTGCACGAAGCATGAAATGTATCTTTGGCTTAAAAAAAAATAGTAGTAGAAGTCGTAGAAGAATATGCAGCAGAATAAGCATATGCTAGCGTGCATAAGAAGCGTATCTGAAAAAGTGTCAGCTGAGCATGTCGGATAAATATGAGTTGAGCTGAGCTTGAGTTTCTATTGGTGCAGCAGAAATTGAAATAATTTAACATACAATTAAATGTATTTGAACCAGAAGACAGTTGCAAAAATTGCACAGTTGAAAACTGCTTGCGCGATTTGTTGCCAGATTAAATATGTATGCGTACATTTCATATGTCGCTGAAATCAAAGGTTTTATCAGCTCGCTTCGGTTATTCGAGTATTCGTTAAAAATCAGCCCAAGTGCTATCGCTTATCAGAGCATGCTTTAGCGCCTAAGCCCAACGATTTGCTTTCATTGCACATGGCTACATGCAACATACACATGATGCAGCTTTTGCAATACTTGGCTGAGCACGTAGCATGGCTAAAGCCTACTTATCAGCGTTTTGGGCCAAGAGTTGAGTTATAAGACCTGAGCAACAGCCACTCTTCGATAGCTTACTACTTTTTTCAGGCTTTCGCACGCTCACAGCCCATGGGTTCTGGGGCTATCAATGACAGTCGCTGTCAGCGTTGTTTCAATCAATTAAAAATTGCTGCATTAATTGCCGCATGTTGTTTATCGAGAGAGCAGTGGACGCTGGCTAGCTCAATTATTTCAATTGAACAATTATGTTGGGACGACTCTCGTATTTAACAGTTGCACTCAATTAAGTTAGGATCAGAAATTTGAGGGCGTGTTCACGTCACCCCATCCCTCTTTGCAACGCGCATATGCTTCATTGAACTGTTAAGCAAATCAAAGGCGGGTGGGGTGCAAACAAATGAAATAATTCAAATCAACGAATGTCAGAGTTGACTGACAGATGCTTTGGCTGCCTACATTAGCCGGGAAGTGGCAAAGCAGCTCAACCAAAAGAAATCACAACTCACTGCCCAAGTGGCAGTTCTGAGAGGCATTTTATGCAAATCACCCACAAATTGCCTACCACTCGACATTTTGCTCTTGGGCTCAGTTTGAGTTTGAGTTCGAGTTCGCTTCGGTTGGGAGGCTGCAGCAGCAGCCAAGTATTAATAATGCTAGGCAAAGTCTCTAATGAGCGCAAATGTTTGTCAAAATGTTGACAACTTAATTGAGCAGAAAATTTACATGTAACAACCACAACGCTACTCAGTTGAACTTTAGAACCAAGTTTGCTTCAGTTATGCATTATCAAGTTAGTTAGTTAGTCGACGGGTCCGCAGAACCTATTTGCAGTCAAGCCGAGTGGCGCCTCATTTGTCAACGTCAAGTCAGCCCGCATCAAAGAGCAAGATTTCAAATGAACAATTAGCACCACCAAAGGGCGGGCTGGTGAAGCATGAAGCATTAAAAACCAAACTAGTTGAACTCTTTTCTTTTACCGTTTCCAAAATCACGGCACAAAAGAAAAGTAAAATCCATCATTGCAAATGGCTTAAAGTGCAAACTAAGCCAAATTACAAAGCATAGCGATAGCAAAGCACGACTTTAATGCGACTTTAATGAGCTGCAACCATTTATTTTACTTTGCTCTTCGAATATTCGAAAGCATGTCAAATTGTTTTTAAGAAAGAGTCGAGTCTGTTTCGACCCTCAATGAGTGGATTTTAATGAACAGCTGCCAAGTAGCTTGCATCAAAAATTCCAACATGCAACTATAATTCAGTAAATAATGAATTCATTCTTATTTTTGTTGTTTACTATTTATGAAATTGTTCTCATATAATTTGTAAAACATCCAAATATTTTTTTACAGTAAAAGCACGCACCAATATTTATTTGAAGAATAATAATCCATCATCCATTTCTTCCATTGTAGAAAATTCTTTATCATCATTGCATATCCATGCATTTTTGTTTGTAAATTTTAAAGAAACATTTTATTATATTTGGTTTTAAGTCAGATTGTATTTTATTTTCGTGCCCGAAATTCAAATATTTGGACAGCTTTTGCATGCTTCGTATTTGATTTGGTCAACGATTTTACCTGAATTTCTGAAATTTCAAATCATTAATAAAAGTAAACAATTTTCTTTGAATTGCATACATATTTTTAAACCGCCACCACCCATAAAATATTTGAAACAGCTCCCCCTCGCGCCTTCCCCCACACAGTTCTGAATGGGTTGGCTTCTTCTGTGCTTTGGCAAAATTACTGCGCAATTTTCCGCAATTTAATTGTAAAATAAACATTTTAGATTATGGCCAGGTGCGTTTCGTTGGTTTTCAAATATTTGTTGTTGTGGTTTTCCATTGTTATAAGCAAGTGAGTAAGCAACGCCCTGATAAATTTATACTCAGAACTCGAATTGTAATTTTAAGTTTATCCTTAATATTGCCAAAATTTATATGACCAGCACCTGCACATGATAAAGTTTACACTCGATTTTAATGATTATTTCAATAAAAATGAATTGAACTAATAAAAAAATTGATATTTGGTCCCCACATTAAATAAACATGAATTCAGCCAAAGCTGTTAAGAATTTTTCACTAGAGACTTTTTAATCAGATAAGTACTTAAAATCTTTCGCAGTTTAACTGCAAATCCTTAAAATTTTATTTAATGGTTTAAAGACTAACTAATAGATAAGTGAGGTGCCTGCTTTGTTTATGTTTAGTTCCCGCAGTAGTAAAAATAATTTTACTTCAAATTGTGCCATTGATGAGATTTGTTTATGCCACAGAACTACCTGTGTTTTATTTTAAAACTACTCGATCCGAATTTGCCTTCGATTGTTTGTTTTTTTTACTTTACACACACGCCGAGAACTTTGGGCACTTTAGGTAATTAACATGAATTTTGGCCCTGAATATTGAATATTTGCCCTAGCCGGCAGCCGCAAGTGTCTGTCTAGAAGGCCACCAAACAGGCCATCGATAAGCGCAGCTCAAAAACAGCACACGAAAAACAGATAAAAATGGAGAAAATCAATAATCATTTAAAATTCAAATGGGCAAAGCATGAACCGGAAAATGTGCGAGTGCTGTAACCAAAACGCAAAACGGGCAAATGCAAATTGGAAAAACAGATAATGAAAATCCGAAGTGGGGCTCTGGGGTCGCGCCACGCTAATGAAATTAAAAATTGATGGTTTGGGGCCATAGGCACAAATATATGTGTGTAATACTATATATATATAGTATATATATATATATATATATATATATATATATATAAATGTATGTTTCTAGGCGAAAACAAATACAAGTCGAGCGCACAAAACAAATGTCATTTAATAAATTGGAAATGTGGGCGACTGGGCGCAACTTCGCTACCCTAAGTGTGGATTAGAATGAGAGCTGGGTGGGGGAAAGGGCCAGTGTATATTGTAAATGTGGAAAGTATGGTGTTTTGCCATGCCTGATTGATTTTGCGGCGTTGGCGGCGTCTGGGACTGGAGCTGAGGCTGACAGGCAGATACAAAAGCAGCCACAAGAAAGACAAACGCCGCCAGTTTGAGCGTCTTTGATGAAGTTGCCAAAGCGCCGATATGACGATAGTGACGTCGTTTTGTGGTCTCGTTGCTCAATCTTCCTGGTTGTTGCACCAAGCCGTTGACATCAATTAATTGTAAAAAGAAAAATTGACTATCAGCCAAGCAGGCATTCATGCAGGCAGTCAACCAGCCAAACATCTAGCCAGTCAGAGACTAAGATTCGAGCAAATTATTACTGGAAGCCACTCACATGGCGACTCTTACGCATTTGCAGACCCTGGATTGCAACTCGTGGGCGTTGACGCCAGCTCCAATCGGTTAGAATTGCTGCTGCAACATCTTCTCATCGTATTTTTCTTTCTTTCGCTTCATTAGCTCGCTCAATTTATTTCTCCTTTACACGGCAATTAATCAGATTACGTCGAAATGTGTCACTAGGTTAATGCAAATATATTACGCCTGCCAGTTGCACGTCTATTCCGAGTTCTTAGTTCCCATTCCTATTTATAGCCATCCTCAATCGTGTGGCAAACGGCATACGAAGTTTTTTAGTTAGCTGGTTGATTGGTTGGTTGGATAGTTTTAAAGATTTGCGTCTGTATTTGTTTAGCGCTGGAAATGCGCTTAACGCTGCTTAATTAGAGGACTGAAGCCAGAAACAATTTTAAGCTGATTTAGCGACTCTGTCGGAATTAAATGTTTTCTATTCCATTGCATGATTGATGTTCAATTTACTTACGTTTAATTTGAAAAAACAGCTGTACCAAAGATTTCAGCTCAAAGCTGCTTTGTTATCTTAATTTGCTAAAAATCTTAGCACTGTATATCGGTATATATATGTATATGGAAATTTCTTTAATTTTTTCCATCATTTATTTTAATGTATTATAATGCTACATAAATATTGGCTCTGACACATTTTACTGGTACACGTGTACTTTCTATTTATTGGCTTTCTCTAATTTGATTTTATTGAGTTTAACTCTATTTTTTTCTTACTTTGAAAATCTTGGAATGATTAATGTTTGCGACTATTCTTAGGCAAAGAAATCCTCTGTTGCTTCATGCAATGATCATATTTTCTAAATTTTTATTGCTGCAATATTATTTAATTATTTTACTCGATTAATTGTTCTACAACAAGTCTAGAGGCATTTAAAATTGAATGAAAATAAATATATTTGTAGTATATCAATAGCCAGCAACTTATCTTAATAATATATAATCCCTTTCAATCTCATGTCAAGTTGGTTAAGCTTCATATATCCATTTTGATCTACAAACTCCTCTAGCAATAATAACACTGACTTGCCTCACTTTCGCCTTGACTTCAATATAAAAATTGAAAACAGATCATCAGCATTAATGATAATAACAAATAACAGCTGGAAATCTGTCGTGCAAAGAATGTAATACTCATATTGTTGGCCTGCCTGTTCAATACTTGAGCATTCAACATAAAGCCATTAAGTGACACACCCGCAAAAAAAAAAAAAAACACAAAAGCGAAATAGATCTCGACATATTTATCAATTTTTACAAAGAAAATAACTGGCAGAAAGACCAGGGCTTGGTGCAAACATCTCTGTCTCTGTCTGCCTATATTTTGCTTCCTCTCTTTCTGGATAGTTGAGCTGGGTCTGGTTGTGTTTATTCATCCGCGGCAGCTTCAACTTGTTTTGGGCGCATTCGCTGCGGCTCAATGCAGGCAGAGGGCGGAAGTTGGTAAAAGAAAAAGAAAAAAAACGGAAATTGAGCCATAAAATATTGCGACTAAATTATTTTGCTGCAGCGCATTTAAAACTTTCAAATTGTTATGTCTGAATTTCAGGTGCTCAGCTGACGACATCTTTTGTTGTGCTTTATTTAGGCTTCTTTTGTTGCTGTTGTTGTTTACTGTTTACCGTTGAAACTGGCGCTGGCAGCAGTAGAATTCTGCTTATTTGCACGAGTTATAAAAGCACTTTTTATAACTCATTAAAATTATTATTGTTCTCTTTACCCACCACAACCAACACCGGAATTCTCTTCTGCTGCGTAGGTGGCAAACATTTAAAGGTTATTCTCTTAACGTTACTTTTCCGAGGAATGCCACCCACCACCCAAAATAACACTTCCACCCAACCCAGCCAGTTTACGATTCAGCATCTTAAATTTATGATGGCAAAATTTGTGTGAAATTTGTGGCAAAATTTTGCTAAATTTTTATGAGAACTTCCGCAGCTTATTTGGCTCAATGCGTAGGCATCTCCGGTTGAAAGGGATCTTTAAGATTGGCCTGTTAGTGTTATTAAAACTCAAAAAGTTTGCCATAGCCAATGTCAACTGATCAGACAGGCATCGAAGATATGAGTAAATTTTATGCAAAGGTTTTTCTGAGGAGGAGCAGGGGGAGGAAGAAGGAGGGGAGGTTGTTTGATATCTACCAAATGTAAAATTTAAATTTGCTAAATTAATATTGACAGAGAACTCCAATATAATTAACTAAGACCACACTTATTAAAAGCTATAAGAAATTGTTTACGTCAAGACTCCAATTCAATAAGTGGAGCTCATTTTAGTTATATCAGACTCACTCCACTCAGTAAGTAAGTTATGCCAAAGCCCTGATGCCCAGAGTGTGTTAGCTGTTAGTTGAACTTGTAATAGTTTGGCATAATTTATTCAGTACGGTTCCGCTTCTTAATTTATTTTGTTATCATACCATAGCGTATCTCATCATAAACATAAAACCATATATCCTTAAGTCATGATTATCGATCAATGTGCTTTCCATATATGTCAGCCTTCCAGCCTGTCAGCTGACAAGATTACCCAGCGATTGCTGTCACCAACACAAAAGCTTTTCTCAGGCGGCGAAATCGCCATTTTGCTGAAGTCGTTGCATTTAGCTGAAAGCCATTGAAAACACTTTATTAATGGCTTTATGGTTAGGTAGTTGCGGCTACAACGGCAAAGTTCTGCTTCCAGGTTATCGGTCGGAGCTATTGCGCCCTACTTGCAGTGATTTTCTTACACCCCTGCTGTCTACTGCACTTGCACTTCATTTTATCTATTATGCTCCACTTTCGTCATTGTCTGACGAAAATTAAGATTCAATGCCATAAACGTGTGTGGGTTCCACTCAGAACGCTGGCATCAATAGGGGGCCAAAATGGCAACCAGCTAGCCAGCCAGACTGGCAGCCAAACTATTGTCGTCCACAGCATCCAAGCATCCCATCATCCAAGCATCCGGGCAGCAGGTGTGTGCCATGAAAAGTTTTGCAGGCACTTTCATCTTGTTGCTGCTGGTGTTGGCAGCTGGCCACTCGGTTTAAGGGTGTAATAAAATGATTATAAAATAATTTTCGCAAACAAAAGAACATGTATTCGAGTGCTCACACGTAGTCGCTCTAAAGCCCCCCACCTAATCCTTTGCCCCATTCTGTGTTCAGCTGCCGCACTTGCTACGTGCCTCCATTCGATGTTTTTCAAAAACTTGGACAAAGGCCACACCACCGTCCAATACTTTTCTTGCAAAACCGATCAATCCACTTATACTTTTCTAATTGGATAGGTTAACTCAATATATTTAAATATATCGTTCACCAACAGCAGGTCAAGTTTTGAAATAAGTTTCGTCATCCTTATGCCGTTGGCTTCAAACTTTTTCATCATTTCTTTAGTTTTGTAATTGTAGTTTTTCTTCAATTTGGCATAAGCTATTCACAAATATAACTGATTGTTTATATGTAAATATATTTTCATTTGAAGCCGCTCACTAACTTTACCTAGCTATTCTACGCTCGATTAAAACATTTTACTATTGTCAAATATTTCACTCTCAGTGCCATAAAACATTTTCATTATTACTCATTATTAATCAAAAAGAGTTGTCATGAAAACACAAGAGAAATTACTTTCTGCGCTACACTGCGTTGGTTTATTTGTGCCCAATGCTGTGCGTTTTCTTATCATGTTTTTTTTAATGTATATTTTGAAACATGAATACTTTGGATTAATAAAATTAAAGTTTATGCAGATTCTATACAACCACTGTTCACGTTCTTCTATATCGCAAAAAGTTTTGATTAACTTGTTTGACTTCCGCTTTGAGTGATACAAAATTGATTAAATTGATTTAAGTGTTACTTAAAACGATAAGATAAGAATCGAACCAGACTCACATTCTTAAGCGAACGATTATTAAATAAATGACATGTAGTCTGTGCTTCATCACAACATTTTTGCTTATATATAACTCGTTTACCGGCTCATGTATGCCTATTTCCTCACTTCCTTCTAAAGTCGTAAATGAAAAAAGAATCTTTTATTAGCCGACGATATTTATAGACAGAACCAAAGACAAATAAAGTACAAATACGAAATCTTTTCTGTATAAATAATAGCAATTAATTGTCATAACAATGTCAATCCAACAAGCAATGAGCGTACAAAGAAACCTCCTGGTCCAGCCACACACAATGTTCCAGTAACTCCACCCACCTTGGGCCAGAGTCCACAGACCCACTTAAATCACAACTAGCAGTACTACATTTGTATTCTGGCCCGAGTGAGGTAATTCGAGCGAGCGACAGCAGAATCAAAAGCCTTGGCCGTTAGCGATGCAATAAACAAGTCTTAAGGTTCTCGACCATTGCAACAGTTTCTAATCCCCATATGTACATATACAAGCATATACATATATATATATATATATATATACAGATGTTCAATTTGTATGATGCGTAGCAGCAATTTGTGGCAAATTGCTGTCAGGCGGATACACAAAGTGCACCCTCCAGGCAACGCTGGTGGTGGGGGCAGAAGGGGTCTTGAGAAGCATATCGAGTTGCCTGGCAGCTGATGCAGCTCACATTTGCAACTTTATTTATCGTAGCAAAAACATCTTGTAAATTTTCCACGCTATTTTTGCCTCAAGATGCTGCCGCCTCGACTGTGGAAAATTCAACAATTGATTCCATTTGCCAATCCACCTACCCGAATCGTCTTGCGCCGCAGAACGTTGCCACACGAAATTTATATGAAAATTCGTTTAACCAAAAGCCTTTTAAAAGGCGTTGTAGACAAGGACACGCCCTCGCCTCTGGGGCCATCATCCTTGAATTCGAGAGAGACTCTCGGCACTGACCTCCTTCCTATTTTCGTATTCAGATTCCGATTCGGATCGGATTCGGTTTCGGATTCCCATTGCCATTTCTATTTCCATTTCCAATTTCGCACTATCCACTCTCAAGTCTCGGTTTCATGCCTCGGCTTGCTGCGATCATTTGTGTGTGATAAATTGTGCCACATCGCTTGCCACTTTTGACTTTCATTGCTGACCATAGTCAAAGCGCCCACCAAGCCATTTTTTTTTTGTTTTTTTTGTTTAGTTTTCTGTTTAGAAAAACTAGGTAACTCGGTAAATGCCTAGCTAGCTGCTGCCTGCCACTCAATCCTTATGCTGCTGCAACAAAAAGTCGCATTTTATACACGAAATACTATTTTCAACGCCAGTTTAAGTTGTGATTTTCTATGACGGCTGCTGCCCAAATTGATGTATAACAAGGGCGTGGCAAATGTCTTTATGGTTACCACTTGGTGCATGACGCATTCGAATTGGTATGAATGTTATGCCCCGCTCCGAAACCCTCTTAGCTTGAGGCATGATGCAGTAAACTACAAATGTGAGTTTTTTTCCAGATGCGAAACCAAATTTGTATTGTTGTGCCACTGAAATTCGACAGAGTCTTATGAGATTTGCCAGTTTGAGCGTATATATTTATTCCTTTCCAATTATTTTCAATTTTGTACATACATTTGAAATGGATTATTCACAGAATTACATTTTTGGAATATTTTATGCTGAGTGATATGAAGTTATCTGGTTAATATTATTATTAGTTACTTTCTGAGATGATATCGTAGATGCGGGAAGTTTACTGATGTAAATTTCATTCGTTATCGTTTGAAAAAAATCAAGTTCAACTGTCTGCTAAATCTGAATGCAAACAAATACTTGTTATCCAATGGCCTTGTATTCAGTGCTACACAACCATTAAAAAGAGAACAAAGCACATTTGAAACAAAAACAAAAACAAAATCGAAAACAAAACGCAACGCATGCTAATACGCCCACACATTTTCCGCTTTCCCATTGTTTGTATCACTCAGTGAGAAATGCATTTCGAATACGGTTTACGCACTACAACAACAACTACATGTACAATGGATCGCTCGGAGCTCAGAGTTGAAAAATGATGCATGGACGGGCACAGAGAGTAGCTTTAAACTCGTTTAGATGTTGGGAGAAATAGGATGGGGAAGGGCGTAGAACTTATCTGGCAGTTTTGAAAGCAAATGCGAAACAGAGCGCAACAAGCCGATAGGCGGCCGACAAAGCCCAAATTGAGGGGACCAAGTGAGAGCCGTGACACATTATGCACTTTTGCTGTTTTTTATTATTTCTCTTTCCATTGAATCACAATAAAGTGAATAAAACTGACGAAAATTTCCGGATGCATATTGGTTTTATGTTAATATAATAATCCGCAAAGGCAACGTGTGCAATGTTTCTCCCGACGACAGTTCTGTTTTACATTGAATTGTTTTCTTTTCTCTTCTTATTTTTGGAATTAATTTCAAAGTTGAATGCACTACGCAAAGTCATTGGCTTGACGAGTCCGCATTCTGTGGCTTGGCAATTACTCAAAACAATTACCAAAATTTATTACGCACTGATTGATTAAAAATGCTAGCAGCACAACTGAGATTTTTCATTGACTTCTGTGCCTCAATCAATTCGCGATTATCCAAAGCACGTGCCGCGTTTCTTATCAAAAACTGCTCCTGATAAAATCACTGTTGCTTTGGCTTGGCCAAAAGTCGGTGTCAATTGTATTCGTGGGTTTATGATTTAAATGCACAATTTTCGTTACATTTTGATTGCGGTCAATGAATCAGCATTTCTATTACCGCAGCGCAATAACTTTGACTTTCCACGCTTGAATTATTGCTTGTATTCTTGTCACGGTTGTTGATCTCTCTCTCTCCATGTCCGTCTACATCGCTCAGTTTCAAGCTTTGTGTCTGCCGTTTGTTGGACCATCGAAAATCTGAAAAAAACACCTCGAGATCGTGACGAGTTATCGATGTGACCGCAGGCTTTCTATTCGCATTGTCTTCGGCCCAGAGGCCAAGCATTGGCCACTTAATTAGTTTTGGAAATCGTTGTTGATAAACAACAAAAATGGTTCTTCAATGGGGCGCAGGTAAACGGATTTAGCATTCGGTTGTTTCTTGCCTGTGGTTTTACATAAATAACCAAATTCGTGTGATTAATATGTTGTATGGTTGTTGGAGTTGTTTGATTTCTTGTCTACAATTCGCCATTAAAATCTTTGGCTCCATCGCATGTGCCGCGCATTTTGTATTAGTCGAGTTGAAAGTGAAATTGTTTATTGTTAATACACCACAATAGCTACTGAATATATCAAAGATAACATCTTGTTAATGTGCTGCGAATCGCAAAACAATTTGACAGTTCGACAGGAATGCAAACGAAAAATAAACTTTAAGAATGTCGTATAAATCTCCTACAATTTGCTCATTAATTGCGAACATTATTCTCTTTTGTTTTATATCAAATTTAAATTGAATTATTCACTTTAAATTTTATATCATTTAATTTGAAAGTTCAATTGTAATTTTTATTTTTGAAGCCTATTTTGAAAATGCTACTGTCTTTCAATCATATTATATTTTCTTTTAAGCTTTAATTTTTTATTATTTTTAATTATTCAATTTAAATGATGTATTTTAAAATTTTTCGAGTTTAATTGATTGAATTAATCACTTGTAATTTTATAACATTTAATTTGTAACTTTAATTTCGACTTCAAATTTTTAAATTTGTAAAGATTTTTACAAATTGTGAAGTATTTAAAATCCAAATTGAAGTAAATAATTAATTTTTCATAATGATATCATATCATCAATCAGTTATAGTTGGTTCTTATTTACAATTCTGCACTATTTGCACTCCACACTCAGAGTTGAAGATATTTCGTGTCACAAGTGAACCTAGTCATTTTACCCATAAATACTTTCATACGATTGTTTGGTGCTATTCAATTACACAATTTACAAATGCGACTGAAATCCATTCCATTTCCCATGCCTCGCAGCGATTCGTGAGCACTTTTTTGTTGTTGTCTACTTTTAGCTGTTGCTGCAAAAAAGTATTTGCATATCAAAAGCAATGACCAACAACAGCAACAAAACATTCCAATATTCATCCCGGCATTTATCCAAACATCAATGCGGCATTCTGTCAAACTTGCACATGGATTGCATATGCAAGGCCACGTCCCAGAGCAGATACCATATGCATACTTTATAATTTAGAAGACAACAGAGCCACAAGCTGAAAAGGGATAAAGAGATAGACAGAAAAAGAGAGAGAGAGAGAGCGAAAGAAAGAGAGAGAGAGAGAGAGAAAGAGAGAGAGAGATAGAGAGTAAAAGTCAAATTCATTTGGATTTTCCTCATGTTCGTCAGAGTGCATCAATCAAATTTGAAATGCATTTTCTACGTAAATAATTTGTATGGCATTCAAGAATAAAAACAACAAATTAATAATAGTTACAAATTTTTTGTTTGTTGCACACGCGTTCCGTTTGTGCCACACAAAAACATGCTGTTGCACATAGATTGCAATCAAGAAAATGTGTGTGCAAAAATGTAAAATGCGTGTGGCACATTTTCAATTAGCTGCAAAGCGCATGTGAGTGTCTTTCGGTTTTCAGTTGAAAACTGTGGAGACTCTGCGTAAGCAACTTTAATTTATGCATTTCCCAAACAAACAACAACAGATTGGTACAACAGTGGTTGGCCAAGGGGCGAAGGAGGGGGAAGAGGGTGCATGTTTGCCCAACTAATTAGACACTTGTCATTCGTCGTAATGTTGTAATAAATACCGTTACAATGTCATTACCAGCATTACTTGACGGTATTCCAGTATTTTTGTTCCTCCTCTTTGTTTAAGAACTTCTCTTAACAGTCAATGGGTCGGTTGAAGAGGGTTGGGAGGGTAACGTCTGGCCTGTCTGTCATTGGCTTGTTAGCTTTCTTGTCTGTCGTGAACTCGCTCCACAACGAACAAGCCCCTTCAAACCCCCCTCGACGAACCGCTCCTGACTTTGTTTAAAACTTTGTTTTGCTTTACGGCTTAGAATTTTAATGAGCTTTCGTCTACTGCGCTTTTTGTCACTTCATTCTGAAATATCATCTTTTTTCATCATCATGCTGTTCACAATCCACGTTCTTCGTGCATAGATATTGTCGTAATTTTTTGTGGGGTCATTGCTTAGTTATAAGTATTAACTACTTGACACTTTTGACTTTCAGCATTAAGTTAAGTTTGCCATAAGGTGGTGTGTTCTTTGCTTGTTTGTCTTTTTTTTAAAGATTTTTTGAAACCCTTGAAATTATGGAATGATTTGGCCTTGTAGAAGCGAACTTGTATGACTTAATTAATCCCTGCATTAATTGTGTGAAACCCAAAATCTTTAACTTCGATTCCACTTTACTCACACAATTCATTTCACGCTTGCTTGAAACAAGTGTAACTTTTCTTTTTCATTCTTGGTGGTGTTCCACTAACCTTTGTCACCTTTTCTGTTGGCTTCCACCAACAACATCCTCTGCTCCCCCCCACCCACCCTCTCATTTACTCATTTCTGGCAAACTCATTGTCAGATATGTACGTCGGAAATGGAGACAGCAACAACATTTTAACTTGATGTCTGTAACATTGAAGAGCCTATCTATGGGCAAATATTGCCCAACATAATTTACACACGCCCAGCAATTGTGCAAACAAAATGCAGCCGACGACCTTTTGCTCGACTCTACAAACACCACAAACACTAACAACAACAACAAAAACAACAACAACAACAAAAACAACAACAAAATCCAGTAACAACAACGTGTTTATTAAACATTCCAAGATGTCTGGATAATTAACGCTAGGCAATGTTTACAGCCCTGAGAAATTTCGGCGTAATTGAGTGGCTTATTTGCACCGTCGATTAATTTCCACAAACATGGATGTGTTCTCTTTATGTGTATTTGTAGTTGTTTGACCATTTGCCTAATGCCCGTTGCTATATTGATCCAGCAAGCTAACTAATAATAAAAAAAAAACCAAAAGAAAAAATAATCCTGTCTAACCGGTATATAAAAATAGAAACGTTCATTACGCAAGAATGTGCCCTAAAACGATGCAGCAAAGTGCCTAAGAAAAACATCAACAACAACAAAACCTGAAATCGGCATAGTAGTAGTAAAAAGATTAATTAAACCAAGCAGTAGCAACAACAAAAACAACAATATCAACAACAACTGCAACAGCATCAACACCAGCATCAACAACTCCGATGCGACTCTTTGCTGCAACAACGCCGGCAGCGACAATGTCGCACAGCTCCAGCTCCGATGAGGCTGGCGAAATTATAAAGAATGCGCACATTGAGGCCGGCAGAAGGCAGCGACGACACTCGCCAGGATGCACGGCTGCAGCTGGGCCGGATGAGGGAGGTGCCGGAGCTGGTGGTGCAACGATCTACAGCAACCACAGCAAGTCAAGGTCATTGGAACGCTATTCGGGTGCGCCATCCCAGCAGCAACAGAAGCAGCAGCAACAGGCACTGCCGCCCTATGCCACTCCCACGAGCAGCACACGACGCCGTCTGCTTTCGCCGTTTCGCTCGATGAAGCGTCGCAGTCGCAGCAGCAGCAGCAGCGGCGACTCTCAAGCCTACAATCATCACGCGGTAGTGGTTGCCAATGCAGCGGCTGCTGCGCCGAGTGCTGCCAATGCTGCTGCGACTGCTGCGACTGCTGCCAAGGCCAGTTCTCAGAGCGGCGACAGTGGCACGGGTGGCACCGAGCTGGAGCACGAGCTGGAGCTCGAGTTAGAGTTGGATCACGATGAGGAGGAACACGATGAGAGCAGTCAACTGAGTCTCAGCTACTCCCAGCTCAGCAGCAGTGGCTGCGATGAGGCCGATGCCGATGATGAGGCAGCAACAACAGCAACTGGAACAACAGCAGCAGCAACAACACATGCATCGCATTCGCTAAATGTTGATGTTGCACTGCAACATGTTGTGGACGAGCGCCGACGACGCAACATGTTGTCGCTGTACTCATCCTCGTCGGAGGAGCAGCTGCACTGCCGCATCGGTGACATCACCCTCATGGACGACACCTACTCGAACTGCGATCCACAGAACGATGCGGAACGCATGTTTCTTCAAATTGTTGGCATGTTGCGTGATGAAAATGAGGTTTGTTTCTTGGCTAAACAGCTCGTTGTACTTTACTGAACATATGTATATATGCAAAAGATGCATAAGTAGTTGCTTCATTTTCCAGAATGGCATATTTAAGCTATACGATTTTAATTAAACACAGTCTTTGGTCTCCTACGCTTTCGCTTGACTGCATATAAAATCTTGATTAAAATTCAGCCACTTCTCCCCAATAAGGGTTGTCCGTAGCTCACATATCTATATATATGAACATTTCGCTGGCAACTGTAAATGTAACTGCAATTCCGACTGCAGTTTTTCCAGCGATGAAATTGAACGATTTTAAGCGGCGCAATTTCATTTATAATCTCAATTAATTAAACATCCGATTTATGGACTCATTACTTACAAAAGTCCTAACGAAAGCAAATTGAAAGCTTTCCATTTAGGGGGGGCAATCACCTTTAAAATATTTTCCCCTAACATGAAAATATTTTATATAAGATCATAATTAATACTTTTAAAAAATTATTATAAATAAATACTGTCCTCTAGTTTAATTTAAGATATTTTCACACATCTGAGTCTTAATGTATTTGTGGTATTTAATTTGTATATCTCAAATATGTCTGATTGGTAAATAACTGAAACAACTGAAGTCTTACATTAGAACATTATTTTCTCAACATTATTTTGTAATGTACATATTTTTGACATGAATGAAGATGGATTATTTGAACAATGATTATGTTGAAATTATCTGTGAGCTCGTTTAATCAACAATTTTTTCTTACCACTCAATATGTCAATTAAGGCTTAGTGCTGGCATTAAAACAGATTTCCGATAAATCAAACTGACAATGGAAGTAAATTTGATATGATTCCGGCTGGTCAATTGCTAAGCCATTTGACATGCCAAACGACAGCAGACGCCATAAAATGCACTCAGTGGGAGCAAGTAAAGGCATTTTTAATAAGAAAGCGACCAGTGGATGCCCTGAGGTGCTCAACTCACCAGGTCGCCAACGTGCTGAGATGCCATAGAAAGTATGACGACAGTTTTAGTTTTGCTCTTTTAGTTGGCCAGCGGTCGGAATGATATGGGAGCCGCCGCATTAGCTTCTGCGATGCCTGGCAAGTGCCACGTAATAACTTGCACCGTGTTGCACATTTTTTTTAGTTTTATTTTTGTACGGAGGATAGAGAGGGAAACGAAAGCAGGCATATTGCTTTGCAAGGATTCGCAGCACATTATCACGCATCTTTCAGGCTTTGACTTTGGCTTTGGCAGTGGCTTTGTTCCCGTTGATTAAAACTGCACAAACTTTTTCTGACATACTTGGGCTTTCAGAGGGCATTGCCCTCCTATCGTACTGTGTAGTTCTTCTAATGACTTTTATATCAAACGGTTTCTTGCTATTGTTGCGGCAACGTTGCCTTGTTGCCTCTAATTAGTGCTGTTGCAAGCAGACGGGGGCGGGGCAGGACAGGGCAAGGCGAAACTGGGCGCGCCACGCTGCATATTTATTGCAAACATCAAATTATTGATTGCAGCTTCAAACCATTTGCGGCGACAAGTGAAGCCTCAGTATCGTAATTTTCCTCTATTGTTTGTGCCCCCTTTTGCTAATTAAACAGCAATACAAAGTGGTTTCCCCCACTTGTTGTTCTTGTTGCGGTTGATTGTGGCAAAAGGAAGCGCAGTAAATTGTAACTTCAATTATGCTTGCCCCTAATTAGCAAGTGAGCAAAACTTTTCATGACAAATCAGATTGCTTCAGAAAGCAGACTACACTTAATTCTAGAAAACAATTTCATAATAATAATATTAGGAATAATGTAAACCTTAATGCCTACGTAAAACCACAAAATGAATGAATAATTGCTTTAAATAATAAACCAACTCGATATTTAAAAAGCCACACAAATTTTAAATGAGAATGAGAGTGAAGTCATTTTCCATTATCATCAAAGATAATTTGCAATAACTGATTAACTTTTTATATTAAAGTTGTATATAAATTAAACCCCCCAAAATGTGCATTCATATTTTAGTTGAATCTAAAATGCGTTTTCTATAAAAAAAAAAACATTTGAAAATATTAAGTTCTCTAATTAAGTTTCAAACAATCACAACAAATTCATAAAGAGTGTGGTACAAAACTAAAATGCAAGTAGGAGTTAAATGGCAAACAGAGCCAGGCCCATTGTCCACAAATCCTTTCAATGAACTCCTTTCGGCTCCAGCACATGTACATTGGCCATGCATGCATTATGGAACATAAACTTGCCCCTGGCAGCCAGCAGAAGCTACAAAGTTCAATATAATAAACACAAACTTCAAGAAAACAGAATTACGCATTTGTATGTGTGTACATAAAGGAGGACAAAAAGACGATAGCTAGAAAGCAGCACGAAGATAACCAAATTAAATAATAAAGTAAATGGAGAACGGAATGGAGCAGGAGTTGCTTTCCACGCACGGTGTGGTAGCCTAGCATCCTGCTGAATGCATGGTGCACTGCGGCAAAGTTGAAAGTTAAAAGCTGTGCACAGGTAAATGCGTTTTGCTTGTTGCATGCATTTGCATGCAAAATGGCTGGAAAAGAAAGTTTGTGTTGCAAACTCCAAGGGGACGACAGCAGCTCCGCCAAATGGTCTGCCAAAGTGAAATTGAAAAGCGAAAATGATGAAAATGTGCAAAATGAAACGTGTGCCATGCTGTAATAAATGCTCCCACCTCAGCTCCCCGATGCTAGCATCCACTTACAAAGCGTTCCAATTGGCAGCCCCGCATCCTCAGCCCCCTGTGCAAAAAAATTAAAGTGTTCTTTATTGCTAATGAAGAGCATGCACACAAAGGAGTTTGCGGAGGAGAAAACATGCCTTTGATTTACTTATGCATGCCCAACTTCAAATTGCAGCTCGCTTAATACACAGCCACAACAATGCCCGGCCATAAACACATTACTCTATTATTGCAGCAACAATGCGAGCAATGTGGCGTATGAGTAATATACTCATCACCGCTAAACGGCTACCTCGACTGCTTGACTTTGCTTCTCGAGATAATTAAACAAGTCAGCCGAAAAGTAGGCAGCAAATATTTTGGGACAATGGATAAGACAAGCCGAACGCAATGTATATAAAGATTCACAGATGCATGTATGTGTGTATGTGTGTGTGTCTATGTAAATAATATGCAACTACCCTTAACTGGTGTTAGTAAATTATATTTTATCCCTTCTAATGCAGCTATGTGCATATAAACTAACTTTGAAAAGAAGAGCCAGCTCCAGACCAATACTTTTTAAATGGGCTTGCTAAATATACATGCACACCTACATAGATTTCCTCGGAGTACACTTTATTTAATTTAAGCACTAATGCATAATAAATAGCATGTAAAATATTTTAAAATGCAAAACAAGATAAACAAGAGTCTGTTTGATCTACGGCAACCTAATACTAATTGCTTAAGTGCAAATATTTTGAGGCCAAGCTAAAAATATTCCGGAATAAATATTAAACATACACATTAATATAGAAAGAATCAAAAATGTGAATTTTATTTAAACAAATATTGAATAAATACAAAATACTAAATTCGACAATGCTCGACAAGGAAATACCAGTGACCCAGCAATTATATGGATTAAATCGTTTAAAGTGCAGTACCTAGTTATATTGTCCAATTTTCCTTTAAATTGTTTTGTAGACTGTTCAAGTGCAACTGTACTTATTTGTATATTTATATATATATTTTTTTTTTGTGTAGAAAGTTGTGAAGAGTCAAAATAAATGTTTTTGTTGGAACTTCTTTTTACATTTGGTCGAAATCCTTGCCCTTGCCCTTTTAAAACAAATTTAGATTACATATACTCCCCCAATTATCAAATGTCCAATTCAGCTTAAGTACTTCTGAGATGTTCGCCAACAATTTTAAGACTCGATGCCAATTACAAGGGTTTTACTTAAAGGTGTTATTTTAGAATGGACTTCGGAAAGTAGTTTCTGGGCAATATCATTTGTTGTTTTGAGATACATTATTTTAATTCAGAGTAACGTTTCGCCTTTCAGCAATACAATGTTTTTCCAATTCCATTAAATCCCCATCAAATTTTCGTTTTTTGTATATTATGCTTTTTGAGGTACATAAAAAATATATTTTTAATATTATGTCTTTTTATGCCATTTGAGATAGATTTGTTTATCGATTTTGTAGAGTCGTGGGGTATTATCAATAAAATAATAGTTTCTAAATTTAAGACGCAAGGGCATTCAACGGAACAAAATGGGTATATTTCAAATTTAATATTAATGCACGACCATTTTACGACGCAGCAATGCTATTATTATTTACTATATGAAACTTTTATATGACTTTCGTAAGCAAAATAACACAAATTTATAAACATTACTAACTTCGATATTTAAATCTTATTTCTTGCAGAAAATGCGCCAATTCCAGAAGGTCCTAGAGGATTTGAGCTCCCGTGTCGCCCTGGCTGAGCAAACAAAGAATGCCTGGCAGACGCCCACATCTGTGGATGAGGCAAATGAACAGATGCAGCAGCTGCAGCGCCTCCGTGATAAGATGACAACAGCAAGTGCATTACTGGATGATTGCAACGAGCAGCAATCCTTCTTCACCGCCAATCAGGTGCTGGTGCCGACGCCATGTTTATCCAAACTAGAGGATTTGAATACACGGTAAGTGTATATTGCGAAATTTTCGCTTCGATTACTTTATTTTTTTGATTGCTTTATTTGTCACAGCATGAAATTGCTGCAAATTGCGATGGACGAGCGTCAAAAGGTTTTGTGCCAGGCAGGCGCAAATCATACACACGAGAACGGCGACGAAGGTCGCAACACATCGAACAGTGGCACCATTGGGCCATTACCTAATTTGGGGCAAAGTGTTAAGCCGCCTTGGGAACGTGCCACAACCGCCGCCAATGTGCCTTACTACATCGAGTAAGTATCAACACCTTAGTCCCACAGCTTCTATTTAAACGGCGGCCAATTAAAACTGAACCAAACTCATCCAAATCTCCATAATGCAGCCACGAACGCGAGACCACACACTGGGACCACCCGGAGATGATTGAACTGATGAAGGGGCTGGCTGACCTTAATGAGATTCGTTTCTCAGCATATCGCACGGCCATGAAGCTGCGAGCCGTCCAAACCCGACTGGGTAAGTACCTGATTGCAGGCAGTGATATTACGTACAGGTCATAAATTAATTTGCTGTAATGGGGTGTGCAAATTTAATTTACCCTTTGAAGCTTAAAAAAGTTATTCAAAGTAACTCAAACATTATATGAAAGATACGCGGCCACATAACTATTTTACTTTTTAAAAATGAAAATAAATTTGGGTTTCATATGTGATTATAATTCAAAATAATATCTAATTCCTGACCCTTATTTTCTATGAACAAATAATAAAATATTAAGGCTTAAGTGTTTAAAAAAAGGTAACAACAACAATTGAATATTTACTTTAAAATCAGTTTAATTTCATTTTAAAATACAAAGATATGTATGTTTATCTTATTTATTATTGATGTCTCTTTGGATGCACCCAAAGCTGTCAGAGTATTTTCCATCGGACATAGTGAATTGATTTCACCAGCAATCAAATTGTTTTCATGTTTTGACTGTTAATAAAATATCTGGAAAATTACTAAAGAGTTCAATGAAATTATTTTTGTATTTTAAATTGAAACCCCCTCTAATCCTTCTCGAAGGCGTTGTATACTTGTGGTCTACATATAATAATTACATCTCATTCTTAATGTGATATGTTTCTAATTTTAGCACTTGACCGCATTTCAATGGCCACCGCGTGTGAATCGTTTGATCGTCACGGACTCCGGGCACAGAACGACAAGCTTATCGATATACCGGACATGACGACGGTGCTGCATTCGCTCTATGTGACAATCGATAAAATTGATTTGACACTAATGCTCGACCTGGCCATCAACTGGATACTGAACGTGTACGACTCGCAGCGCACCGGTCAGATACGCGTGCTCAGTTTCAAGGTGGGGCTCGTGCTGCTCTGCAGGGGTCATCTCGAGGAAAAGTATCGCTATCTGTTCCGCCTGGTCGCTGACACGGAGCGAAGGGCGGATCAGCGACGCTTGGGACTGCTGCTGCACGACTGCATACAGGTGAGTGTGTGGAGTGGCAATCAGACAATGTATTAGGTATATAATCCAATTAATTGCTTACAGGTGCCGCGTCAACTGGGCGAGGTGGCCGCATTTGGTGGCTCTAATATTGAGCCCTCGGTGCGTTCATGCCTGGAACAGGCGGGCATCTCCCAGGAGACCATCGATGGCAATCAGGAAATCTCAATTGAGTTGCAACACTTCCTCGGCTGGTTACAGCACGAGCCGCAGAGTCTTGTGTGGTTGCCAGTGCTGCATCGTCTGGCCGCCGCGGAAGCTGCGAAGCATCAGGCCAAGTGCAACATATGCAAGGAGTATCCAATTGTAGGCTTCCGCTATCGCTGTCTCAAGTGCTTCAATTTCGACATGTGCCAAAAGTGTTTCTTCTTTGGACGCAATGCCAAGAATCACAAGCTAACGCACCCCATGCACGAATACTGCACAACGGTGCGTATGCCCAATGATCACCCAATTAAACACACACATTCGACAACAATTGTTTTCATCTCTCATTCCACAGACCACATCCACCGAGGACGTGCGCGATTTCACGCGTGCACTCAAAAACAAATTCAAGAGTCGCAAATACTTTAAGAAGCATCCTCGCGTCGGCTACCTGCCCGTGCAGAGTGTTCTAGAAGGTGGGTACAGTGACAGAATATTATATATTTCCTATTTAGCGGTGTTAAGAAAATGATATATTAATTAATTTTTCATTTAGTCATTGCTTGACTTGAACAAAAAAACAGAATAAATTTAAAAAAATATGAAGCGATCAAATATGTAATTTTAGGATTACTATTATTACAATAACTCAAATATTTCTTTAGAACCATTTAATAATAGAAAACTGAGGAAAATAGATTCGTTTCCTCGCTCTCAGGAACTCGATATTTTATAGAAATTTAAGTATTTATGTTATTTTGGAATTCAATGATAAATTGAAGTATATACAATTGCACTTGCATTTTGATAGATCGATTTGACTTTTACTAAAAGTAAGCGTTGTAACCATTCGTAGGAGATGCACTTGAGAGCCCGGCGCCCAGTCCGCAACACACGACACATCAGCTGCAGAGCGATATGCACTCGCGATTGGAGATGTATGCGTCGCGACTGGCACAAGTGGAGTATGGCGGCACTGGGTCCAACTCGACGCCGGACAGCGATGATGAGCATCAGCTGATAGCACAGTATTGTCAGGCGCTGCCCACGAACAATGGCAGCGCTCCCAAGTCACCGGTACAGGTGATGGCCGCTATGGATGCGGAGCAGCGCGAGGAACTGGAGGCCATCATACGCGACCTGGAGGAGGAGAATTCCAATTTGCAGGCCGAGTACCAGCAACTGTGCAGCAAACAACAAAGCGGCACACCCGACGACTCCAACGGAATGCAACACTCCAGCTCCAGCACGGCGGGCCTGGCCAGTCAAGGCGAGCACGGACAGGTTAGCAAATAAGACTCACCATGCATCCAAACAAATCAAAGTAACTTTTGTTGTTATTCTTGCCAGCAGGATATGATGGCCGAGGCGAAATTGCTTCGCCAGCACAAGGGTCGCCTGGAGGCACGCATGCAAATACTCGAAGATCACAATCGCCAGCTCGAAGCGCAACTGCAGCGTCTGCGTCAGCTGCTCGACGAGCCCAACGGCGGCGGCAGTGCCACCAGCAGCGGACTACCCAGCGCACCGGGTTCAGCGCTCAACTCCAAGCCAAACACATTGCAAACGCGCTCGGTGACTGCCTCGCAGCTGAACACCGACTCCCCGGCCAAGATGAATCAGCAGAATGGCCACTACGAACACAATTCAAGTAAGTGCGAGCTGCCCAATTATCATTGAATTCAGGGAACGTCAATAATAATAATAATGATTACTTTCAATTTTAAAATAAAAAAGAATCTGTAAGCTACTATTTGGAAGATTGTTGAGTTTAAAAGTTATAGTTTGAGTTTTTCTATAATCGGGAAATAACATTTATTCCCTGAATTGTTAGGCAAAACCAGAAAATAGATCAAATCTTATAAATCAGCATTAAATTTGGGTTACTTACTTAATAACAACAAGTACAATTTATAGCCTCTATAGCGCTGCTATATTAAAGTGTTATCCCGCATTAAATCCATTTACGATCATGCCTAATATATATATCTGTGATTCGCCATATCTATATGCATATGTAGAGGGTATCATGCTGCCCGGTCTGTGCAACGAGCTGCAGCAGCACCCGCAACTGGCCAATCTGGCCGCCAAGCATCATCAGAACCAGTTGAGCGGGGCCTTAAACGCACTGCATCAGCAGCAGCAGCAGCACGCTCAGAGGGGAATCCTTACTGGCAACGGTGGCATCGATATGCCCAACATAGGCATGCAGACGTCAAACTATTTGGGTGACGATGGACGTCCGCCGCCTCCGCCGCATTCCAGTTTGTTGCAACAGCACATGAATGGTGGGGAAATATCTTGAAAATTACTTAATTCTTTTGAATTTTTGTACTTTTCCTCAGTTTTTTCAGTTGGTTGATTTGTTCTTCTGTTAAGATATGTAGATTAAAATTTTTTTTAGAGCTCTTTTTGCTTTTGATGTTGTTTGTACATTTGTGTTTGAAAGCCAAACTCTATTTAATCCGAAAAACTAATATGAAATCTCTCTTGCTTAATTCCCCTGCCATTGCCCACCTAATGACCATAGATCTTGGCTAGAACGTTTGGAGTGTATGTCAAAGCGGTAATGCAAACAACTATGTTGTCTTAAAAAAATAAAACAGAATATGAAATATTTAAAAATAATTACCACAAATATCTGACAAAATTTATTTCCATGTCTTTGGAAACAGATGGCGCCACAAATTTGGTCACTGTTATAACGGAGCAGGAAATCGAGCCAATCAACGACGACTTGGATGAGACGAGCAGCTGCACGACTACGAATACAACGACGACCACGACCACAAATACGGAGAAAACTTGTGTGGATTTAAGGAAATGAAGAAGTTTCGATACTTAAAGATGCAAGGCAATACTAAGAAATAGAAACGCAACTTACGGATAATTCATTGTAATGGCTGGCGTGCAAGCAAATTCTAAACAGTATACATATACTTACATATACATTTACTTATATATAATTACAACACGCAACTTAACATATAAATATCGTGGTACATATATTTATACATATGAATATACAAAAAGAAAAGGAAGCAGAAAGAAAGAAATAAAGCTGAAAGTTTTTTATTAGTTATCAGAAAATATCCCTAATAGTAAGTGAACGATACATATTAAAAGCTGAAAATAATGCAGAAATATAAAGTATAGTTAAGAGTCTAAAAACCATCGTAATAATAATGAATAATCAACTGCGAGCACTTGCAAAACTGATATAGATGCACTCTTTTCGAAACAAGGCAACAAAGGATAAAAATGATTTTTGATGTTCCCACTTACTTTGTATTTTGTATACGCTAAATAAAAAAATGGTGAAGCATATTTAATAAGAATTTAATTGCAACTTTATCATTTTACTTTGAATAAAAAATACTTTATTTCAGTTTAATTTGTAAATTATTAATATTCCATTAATGTGTATTTTGTATTATAATGTACGTGCTAACTAAAAGTGTGCTGCAATGTTTTTAATTAAAAAAATAGTCATTATTCAAAACAATTTATTTTGTATTTTTATTTAGCTTAATTTATTTATTTGACAATTTCAGGTTTACCCATTCTTATATACATCTATTTTTGAATTGTAGATACAAGACCAATTGGTTTTCCCCGAACTTAATCAATGTAATATTGACGAATACGATCTCCAAATGGACCACATTTTCTATGATCTTTACTATCACAATAAAAGCAAACAAATGACCCGTAAATCAACTGATTGAGATGTTTACTAGATAAATCAATATAATTCGACTTAATACTACTAGTCAAATTACATCCATCTTTACCTACATAAATACGCATATGTGAAAACGATAAATACAATACAAATTGCATTAAATACCAAACTAATCGAACGGTTTTAGATGTCTAAAGAATTCAAACATAATCATACCATATAACATATACGTTTATATGTAAAACATAAATTCATACATATATCATACAAAATATAAATCAGATATGACCAAAGGCAAATAAATAATTTTATTAGAATATCCACAACAGTAAATAGTAGCACTTTAAAAATTCAAAACACATGAATCTTTTAAATTAATATTTTAATTTCGTCCAACGAACTATTTTAAATGGCAATCTCTAGTTTGTTTTTAAAAAAATTCTCAACTATCGACAATATTCAACACAAAGAATTATATTTATAACATATACGAATACAATTTTTATTTTCATAATCGAATACAAATTTAAAAATAATATAGTTACATTTTATTTAATTTAATGCATAGAGCAAGAACTGACTATGAAAATCCATACATAGTATATATACATATATATGATCTTTCTCACAATTCACAATCAGCGTAGAAAAGTTACCCAGTACGAATATTTTTCTAACCGAATCATGAAAAGAAGTCCTACCAATAACCAACAGTTTAAAACCCTCCGTTTCAAGTTAAAAACAAATGAACCAAAAGAGCTAACAAATAAAGCTTACACCAGACGCTAGATACATCATCAAATTAACATATGAAATCATTAGTAAACATATCCTTAAAATGCAAAAATATGCTATTTGACTTAAGCTAAAACTACATACATATATTCAACACGAATTTAAATGCATGCATGTTATTTAAACTACATCAATAATGAAGAAAACTGTCGTTTTCCATTCCATTCAATTTGCAAAATAATTGAGTTATTGCTGTTTATCAGGCAAGCCACAATTATTATTTTAGAATACAACTGTAAAAGCTGCCAGCTTTGGAATAATTTTATATTTAATTATATAAGATAAAGGAAAAGAAAAAGATATAAATAAAAATGAAGTAAAGCAATTCAAGCATATCCCAAATAGTCTTCAGTGCATCAAGTGGTTGTCTATGATAAATACGGTGTTCTATATGCCAAGATATGAATTACTATATGATATAAAGATAGACACAAAGCCAAACAATCAACGAAAATTATACAAAATATATTACGTGCTATATTAGCTCCTTATTTAATAAATATGTATTTATACATACATATGCTACAATACATGCTCGAAATATTAAGCGGAACTCAATGTCACATAAATACACAAAATCCTACTACCTAATTCTAAGTTCACCTAGCAAAATTATGTCCAATTGTAAAGCATTGAAGCATATCTTTCACGTTCACCCAAGCCCTTAGTTAAATGCTTACCTATTCACTAGAGAAACGTATTTTTATGAATAATAATATCGCAACTATCTATATAAATTACAACCTAAATTACATTTTGTTTGTTTCTCTACTACCTAGAAGCGAAAGTAGACAAGGGGCTTGAACTAGCTCCAAAATTGTTTTAGTGGTAGCTTGTACATCAGTACGAGCAAATTCAATTGTACCTATCTTTTGATACCGTTTACTACAAAACTAAGGACTATAATCTTACAACAGTGTACATTTTATTTGATTCTGCAAGACCAATGCGAAGAAAACAAATATATCAATTTAATTTGTAACTTGTGGCAGATTAAATCTATCTATGAGATCTTAAACATTTCAATCTGCTCTGCAAAAGGTAGAAAGTATATATATACACAGATATAATAAAGCGTACACACACATACATATACATGAGCAAACATGCAAAAAAAAAAATATTAACAATAATATCAACAAATAATACTTAAACGTTTATATACAAAACACACATACATACATCTATTTATACATAATGGGATAATTATACTACATCATATAATATAAACATATATGACAATTACAAAAAGTTGATACAATACAAAATATAATACATAAATTGCGTTACAAATAAATGTTTTCTTTAACTTTGTATCTTACACCACTTTGGAACATTACAATATTACTCCATAATTATTTAGGGGTCGCTCAATAGTCGCTCAATAGTCGCTCGTAGATTATGGTCTGGCTGTTGACTGTTCCACATTTAAGACCGGCTTATCCAATGGCAGCAGGGCTCTGTTTGGATAAGTGACAAATTTCAACAAGATAGCTTGAAAGCTTAAACAAGAGAGAACGTTGCTGTCGGGCGTAACCGACAGCGAAATACTTTGATACCATAAAATTAGCTTAGTAGTAACAAGTTACACAGAATTACCAAGAATTACTGTCCAATTTTGCCTTTCAAATTGCGGTAAATATAAGCTGGTAACGTTTCTTCGAAGTTTGATAACTGTAACTCGTTCATTACTGAAGATTTGGAAAATTTTGGAGGCGGGAGTAAACGTGGCCAAAAAAATTATTTGAGAAGGTTCCTAGTAATCTTCCTTCTAAATTTGATAACCGTAGCTATTAAATTGCAGGAGATATAGACTTCTGGTAATTTTGGAGGAGGAAATGGGCGTGGCCAAAAAAAAATGTGGGGGTATGATGTTAGTAACCTACCTTCTAAATTTGGTAACTGTCGTTAATAAATTGCGGGAGATATAGAATATTATCGTTTTTGGTGACGAGAAGTTTTGAGATGTTACAATTTACCTTTCAGATTTTGGGACTCTAGCTATCAAATTGTGTGAGATATATGATCTTACCGATATACACTAACAGGTGTATCGGCTTAGGGAGGCGGAGTGGATGTGGCCATCCAATTTCTCATCGATCTCTTAGGCGAGTTACCAGTAACATACTTTTCTATCTCTGGGCCAAAGTTCCTGGGGGCAGCGGATGTGGACGTGGTCGGAAAATGTATATACCGATCCTTGAAGGCGGTTACCAGCAAGTCACCTTCCAAGTTTGGTCACTCTATCTTCAAAATTGTGAGAGGTATGCGGGTTTATCGATTTACACTTTACAAAATTTCGGCTTTGGCGCAGGTGTGGACGTGGCCATGAAAAAGTTATCGGCAATTAAAGTAACATACCTACCTTATTTTACGGCTCTAACTCAAATACTGCAGAAGATAGTCATTTAAAATTTGTATAAGCAAGGGGCGTGGGGGTTGTGGCGGTGGGCGTGGCATATGCTGATCTTTGAAGGACATTGCCAACAACCTATTAACCAAATTCGATGTCTGTAGCCTTAAAATTGTAGGAGATATGTGGCTTTATCGATTTGCCAATATCGATTTGATCGATTTCCTAGCCTCCTGGTGGACGTAGCACTCCAATTTATACACTTTGACACGGACACACACCATTATATGCTCCAAGTTCCAAGGCTGTAGCTTTAAAAGTGTCGAAAAAAGTTTCGTTCAGCACGACGGACATTGCACAAAACCAATAACCGAGTATACCTCGGTATCAGAATATAATAAAATAGTAAAACAAAAAAATTATTGTACCCTTTTTACCCATTATTTTTTATGAGTTCGGGGTATATTAATATACAAGGTAACTAAGGTAACTACTAATTGTGTCTGCCTCAAATCCTATTAAATTAAATAAAAGAAAGTATAAAATAAATGTATTGTACACTTAATAATCAAAGGCAATCGAAACTTCTCAACATGCGCACAACTCTCATTCTTGTCGGAATATTGCAATTATGGAAAACTCTAAAAATTCATTACTATGTAAGTAAGCCTATGGTTTACATTTTGGACAATATTTTTATTTTTATTTACACTCTTTTGTAGGAAGCAATCGAATTCAAGATAACTAATGCGAATTCTACAACAAATCACTTGTTCACAGCATTATTTGTTCCAAGTTTCAATGCTCCAGCTTTAAGGATGTGCAGAATATTAGAGAATTAACATCAGAACTTACTACTTAAAATAAAAATTAATAATAACTGCTCTCATTGTTAAAAAACGTTTGGAAAATGTTAATAGTTGAGAGTTTTGGTTTTGTAAGAACACGTGTTCGTAAAGTGTCTTTACCTCTGTAACTCCACATTTACATAGAACATAACTTATAAACCGACCAAATAAACCAAAAGATCGTATGCTACCGAAAATATTTTTTTGAAGGGACCGTTAAACATAAAGTAAGAGTTGAATTTACTCTTTTAAATATTTAGTATTGCATTTAGTAGTATAAATATTATTCGAATCAACCCAGTACTCCTTTCCTTGTTATACTACTTCGACTAATACTCTTAGGCTAGCTCAAATCCATAATCTTTACATAACAATTATCTAGTCGAAAGAGATCAGATAAGAGAGATAAGATTCCCATAACCCAAACCTATATTTATCAAAAGTCGTAACGACTTGCACATGTAACTATCTCCGATCCCATTAAGTATAAATGCAATCTATAAAATGGGTGTAAAGAATTATGACAGAAATATGGCTAGATCGACTTGGCTATTTTTCTTGATCAAGTAAAAATATTCTTGGCAGTGTTGGAGACTTCTTCATTAAATCCTTCTTACCAATTTGTAATGGGTTCATAGCAACAATAAGCGATTATTCTAGACACGCCAAAGACAAAGTACTCTTGCAGACCGACAGCCATAACCGAGCTATATGATATATTTTTCGGATGTTGATTATTTTATTGCCACCTGTACTGTATACGATTGAACAGTTATCTCTTTTTTTAAAACTTAAGTATTGTACCATTACGTTTTACCATAAAAAATAAACTTTGAAAAATACCGAAATTTGAATACTTTACATACCGGAATCGAGATCGCTACCTAAAATTCATCCAGTTTTACCAAAATAGTTTCAACGATAAAATACTTGTTTGGATAGAAAGCCACGATGACATACAGAAAAATACTTCATAGGGTCGGAGTCGTTTCCGTCTCTATACGCCACACAAACTGCTAATCGTAACAGCCTGTGCAAGGGTATAGCAACATAGTTTCTAAATAGGCTATCTAAACAGATATATTTTATCTTGATTTTATAATTTTAGATTCTTGGAACAACGTAAACGATAAATTATACTAATGAATAAGTCAATTAAACTTTTAGGGATATAAATCAAAATCAACAGCAGCCAGTTGGCTTATTGTTAAAGTGCTTCTGAAAGTATGCTATGCACAATGTTCCTATTCTAGAAGGAAGGAATCGGATATATCACTACTGTATTAAGTATTTAAGAAACTCTTTAATCATTTGTATACATATCAATGTTCTTTTACTCCATAAGTTTAATTATTACAGCATATATTTCGAAGTATTTCTGTCCAAGGTACACAAGTATCTTAAAATTAGTTCGCAGAGAACTTTAATCAAAACATCGATATTATTCAATCTTTAATTTTATTTGAAGATCAAAAACCTTGCCAGCAAATTTAAGTTTATACTTGAAATATAACAACACATACATTTTTAAAGTATTTGAGCTTATATTAAGCAAAACTTGTGAGATAAGGCCGCGTATATATTTAATATTATATATAAGCATGTATTACCAACATCCAATGACGAACACAACAAGGAATAGAGTGGACCGTTTAGAAAGCAGAATGAAATCGGAGAAACAGATAAACACATATAGGAGGTGGTGTTAGTAAAGTCAGAACTAATCAAAGATCAGAGAAAGCTAGAAATAGATTGCCTTCTAGTTGCCAAATGCCTGCGGATCTCAATGATGATAGTAGGCGTGGTGAGGGTCGGCAGCAGATGCGGGAAGAGCAGCGGGATATTGGGCATAGGGACTATGGGCAAGTGCTGGATAGGCAGCATGGAAATGTGCGGTGGAAACTACGGGACCAGGAGCAGGAGCTGGTGCTGGTGCCGGTGCTGGAGCCGGTGCTGGTGCTGTACGATGTAAGTGGCTCAAGGCGTAGGGATAGGAGAGCAGCGGGAGCGGGGCCTTGGGCACTGCCGGCAATGCAGGTGCTGGCGCCGGACCTGCGAGCAGCGCATGTGGAGCAGGTCCTGGTGCAGCCAATGGCTTGTAAGAGAGCGGCTCTTTGCGTACAACTGCATTGAAGCCGTGATGGGGATCGGCTGTGTAGTCCACTGTGCGCTTGGTGCCATCTGGATCCACCACTGAATAGCTGCCCTTGACCACATCACCGTGGCGCGTTTCATGTTGGCTCTTCAGGTCACCGGTGTATCCGTCCTGGATGTCGTAGCCGAAGGAGTACTTGGGATCAGGATCATACGGTTCAGGCGCAACTGGCTTGGGTGCGGGAGCTGTGAGGCCAAGGCAAATATATAATAATCCTGAAATTTATTTAACTGTTCCTCCGACTCACCAGGCGCCACATATGGCTGTGGCCCGTGATGTGGACCGTAGCCCGCATAGGTTTGTAGGGGTCCAGCTGGGCCCCCATAGTATGGACCGGGTCCAAAACTGCCGGCGTAAGCTAAGCCAAGCGCAGCGCTCAGCAGAAATATCTGCAAACGAGACGATATCAATTTAAAACGGTGACACTTTAATTGAGATCATCCAAAGTTCTCTTAAAATTTTACTCCTAGGGATCCGTTGTTACCAATTTACAACCGAGTTACTACAAGCTTATAACACTTCCATTAACACATAAATTTTGTACGGGGTTCCACACACCTTCAGCATTTGAGTTTTAAGTTGTCCTTGCGTGTCTCTCCACTTTAATCAATCCTTTTGTAGTCCAGACCCCAAATACTAAACACCACTTCGAACGTGGCTAACCGAATCGAGGATTGCAGCACAAAAACGAACGACAAACGCGCCAGAAGAGGAAACAACAACTGCAAACGTTTCGACGGCGTTCTGGCAATTTATAGTAAAACCTGGCGGCAAATGTCGCCTGCTTCACATGGTGCAAAATACCAAGCGAACAATAAACTAATTGAAGATCAACTCAGAGACCAGCTACAGCTATAGAAACAGGCCCAGACTGATCATGCCACATGGCGCGCACACAACAGCACACAATCAGTTAGACACCCAGACAGCCTGACATCCAGCAAAATCAACAACAACAAACAACAACCAACCAGTCAGCCAGACAACAACAACAACAACAAGACGATGTTGGTATATTTATGTATTAGCTAGAGTGGGCAGCAGCCACCTGGCGGTGAATCGTGTGCCTGGGTTCAACATTGATGCTGGCATCGCTCACATCGACTTAGAAAGGTTATTCTTCCGCTAAACCATTTAAAGGGACCCGTTTGCCATTTGCCCTTTCTATTTTGTGCCCTGTTTGTGATTCGCTTACGATTGTGGCAATTGTGTGGAAATTTATTTCGTTGCACACCCAATTGAAACGTTCACTTATTATCAGCTAGGACTTGGACCAAGCTTAACTACGCGTAATGAGTGCCAGCTAAATGAAAATTTAAACCAATGAAATGGCAACCGGCAGCAGTAACAACAGCAACAGCAACAACAACAAAGTTGCGCATGCTCAAAAGGTCAGATAGTCGACAATTAAATTACAGCAAACCAAATGCCTGGCTCCAGCAGCCGCGAAAGGTCAATTTACCAGACGCTTTGTGCCCTGGCCATATAACCAGTACCCAGCACCCATTACCCAGTCATCCCCTCAGGTCCTCCAGTCTGCAAGCGAGAACGAATAATGTCATTAGTTTCATGTTCACTTTGTGCGCTTAATTTATGATCGCAAATTTGTAGCAGGCCGCAGACCTGCAAGGGTATCGACAGTTCCAACCATTGTTTCTCATCCAGTTTTGGTATGTGACAAGTAAAGCAAGAAATCGTGCATGTTGCCGTTATTCAATTCTACGTTTGGTAACACGAAGATCAAAACAATTGATCAAAACAAATCAAGCAATGTTGCAAACGTGCATTACGTAAATTGTAAGTGCATACGCTCCGGCATATATATATTTATATAGCTCCCATTCTTCAGCAGTATGTCTGATAATTTGTCTGTCTATTAGGCGTGCTCTAATTTGCGAAGAAAGAAAACCAATTTTTAAAACGGGCATCTGGACGTTCCAATTAGAGAATACGGAAAAGCTTTCCCTTTTGAAAAGAAAAGCTATCGAACTGGCGCCTAAAAATAAATAGCTATTTTCATATGAAAAAGCAAAAGACATGCACATGCAATTATTTATTTTATTATTTATACCTAATTTTAAATTACTGGGCAGCATTTTGTCCAACAGCCGTATTTTAAATATTTTTCTAAGCTTTGGCATTACAACTTTTCTGAAAATTTGTTTGAACGCCAAATAGATTTGAATGCCTATTCCTTGACAACTAGCAGACTTTGGGTTCTTATTATTTGAGCAAAGTAATTTGTTTGCATTACCATTACTCGAATGCCATTATTTTTAATCAAATTTAAGACTTTAATAAAATGGCTGTATCACTAAGCTGATAGCTAACTAAGCTGTCGGGGTCAATTTATTATATAAGACTACTACGGAATTTACTCATATAGCTATCGATGTAGCTGGAAACGTTAAAATAATACTGATACCAACTACTGATCTAAACTAACAATAAATAATATTGCTAAAATTATTTTAATTGAAAATATGTTTAATTGTGGGATAGGTAAATTTTACCTGATACCAAAGCAGTTGCGTTTCAGTTCCAATTTAGTCAGCTGTTTTAGAAACATGTGTCATCGTGATGGCTATCTAGTATTTGATCGGATTCGTTTTTATGTTTAAGCGACAAGTCTTAAGTCAACCTTAATTTAGTCCGCAATTGCAATTTGCAAGTAGACGTTCAAGCGGTGAAATCATGGACTTCACTAGTGTGCTCGACAAATGCGGAAGTTTTGGGCGTTTTCAATATGTTATATTACTATTATACGGTTATACGAATATACTCAGTTCCTTGCATTACTTTTCGCAAACTCTTATAACATTTACGCCAGAGCATTGGTAAGTACCTCACAACAGTGACTCAAACCTATATGCACTATTTCAATATTCAAAGGTGCTACCATGACGACCTGCAGAATTTAAATGAGTCAGAAATTCGATCGGTATACGCAAATGTGACGCACAAATCCTGCACACTATTGGATGCAGTGGTCAATGGAACGGGTCTTGTCGCAAAGACTGGTCAGTGCCAGAACTGGATATTTAAGCGTGAACAGGGCTATGAGAGTGTTACAACTGAGGTATTTTGCCATGCTGACAATTTATTTAGCAACTCAGGCAACTTCTTACACTTACACTTACACAGCTGAAATGGGTCTGCGACAAGTCACATCATTCAACCGTAGGTCAATCGTTCTTTTTCCTTGGCTCAGTTGTGGGCACCGTCATATTTGGACATCTCTCGGATCGCATTGGACGACTTCCAGCACTGTTGATGGCAACATTGACGGGCGCATCTGGAGATTTTCTCACCTCGTTTGCTTATAGCTTTCCATTATTTGCTGTTTCTCGATTTGTTTCTGGACTCTCCACCGACACAATGTACTATTTAATGTACATTTTGGGTTAGACAAAAAAAACTTCTGAACGATTATTGAATATTGAATTTGAAAATATTTATCATTTCATGTTTTCAGTGTTCGAGTACCTGAGTCCAAAACGTCGCACCTTTGGCCTCAACATTATTCTCGCCATTTTCTATTGCTTTGGACTGATGACCTCCCCCTGGGTCGCCATCTGGATAGGCAACTGGCGTCATTATCTGTGGATAGCTTCGCTGCCAGCTCTTGGGGTGCTCTGCTATCCGCTGATACTCTCTGAGAGTGCTCAGTGGCTACTCACCAAACAGAGATACGATCAGGCAGTGAAGAGTCTCAAATGGGTGGCCAGGTTCAATGGGAGGCAGGTGGAGGACTCTGTGTTCGATGAGTTTGTCAAGCACTATCGCGAGAAGATGAACGAGCAACAGAAGCTACCAAATCATGAGGATACATTCATGGGAATGTTTAGAACACCGTATCTGCGTCGTTGCACGCTGTTCTTGATGCTGAAATCGTAAGTAATTGCGAGCATATCGTTATATATTGATATCCCATCGACTATGCAGGGTCATCATTACACTCACCTACGACGTGATCAACCGCAACATGGAGGGTCTGGGCACCTCCCCATTTAAGTTATTCTCTTACACATCGGTCAACTATTTACCAGCTGGCTGGACGATCCTCTTACTTCAAAATAACATCGGACGCAAGGGAATGGCCTGCAGTGCCCTGCTGATAGGTGGTATAATCAATACGGTTACCGGCTTTCTTATTGCATTCCTCGACCCAAAGGAAAACTATCTTTTGCTGGCCGTTATGATTGGCCTGGGCCGCTATGGCGTGACGGTCTCATATGATGCGGAAATCCAATATGCTGCCGAGATAATTCCAACTAGCGTGAGGGGGCGAGCTCTCTCCAATATACATGTTGTGGGCCTGGCCTCGAATTTTCTAGTGTTTTATGTGATCTACTTGGCCAAGTTTTATAAACCATTGCCATCAATTTTCATTAGCAGTCTGATGTTCCTCGGCGCTAGCTTATGTCTGATGCTACCGGAAACACTGAACAAGTATGTTGTTATTTTGATTAGTACATTTTGCGGAAACCTCATTTGTATACTTGTCTAATTTTAGAAAGTTGCCAGAAAACCTTGCCGAAGCGGAAAGTTTTGCTATGAAGACGCATACTTTTTCTTTTCCATGGTGCACAAAACGTCGACAACTTTCGCAGAATTCAGTTTAAAAACGTAAATACAAATTTAAAATTGTAATTTCCATTGTGCAGTGTACATACTATGTATGTATTTTCTGGCGACCATTCGCGTAAGTACTTGAAATTGACAAAGGATCAAGGAAGGCAAAAATCGATTGAGCACTTCTTAAATAATAAAAAGTATATTACAAATAAGGGTAAAATTAAACGGCTAAGTCAGAATAGCTAATAATATTTATACATTTACTTATATAAAGTGTGATTACATTGAAATAAAACGACCACCAGTACAAGTGAGTTCGGATCATTTTCTGTGAGCACAGTCTTTAAATATTCACTTTACCTTAACTAAATAAATATTTTCTGCTGAGCGTTACAGCGCTTTAGTTTTTCATTTATCTCCAATCTATATATAAATATAAATAAAAGAGTCTAGCTGGGAATCAGCGTAGGGCCAAACCATTGCCGGCATTTTTAATAATTCGATTTCGAAGTTAAAAAGAAATGTTGAAAACACGTTAAATTACACATTTGATTATTTATTGATTGCTTTTTATAATTGAAATATTGTTTTTTTCTGGCTCCGTTATTGAAGTATGTACATAAAACAAAATATTTAAAAAAAATCAATTGCCCTGGGTTCATCAAAAAACAGATGTATAAAAATGGTATTTTATTAAAAGGTGGTGTTTCACATTAACATTAACATTTTTTTTGCGAAATGTTTGAACTGCTAAGAGTTTGATTTGAAAAAAAAAAGATTCTAAAATAAACTTAACATTTGGGATATTCTGTCTTAGGTCGAAAATTGTTGCAAATAAGCTTTGCTTCCCATTCAATCGACAACATGCTAAGCAAAGTTGTATACAATTGCACATAATACTTTGATCATACATTACCACAAACTAATATATAAGAAATATATATAATTTTTTTTATCAAATTAGATTGAAGTCTTAACGTTAAACATTTAAGATATACAAACGGAATAGAACATGATTATATGGAAACAATAATTCGTGAGTTGAAAAAAATTATTCGAATATTTAAAATAAAATCCTTTAAGTGCTAGTCGAAACAGCTCGACTAGCAGATATCCTGAACCAAAATCTTCACATATCAAAGCAAAGCGCTAAAAAATACTGAAACTTTTGTTTTCATATGAGTCCACAAATTTATTGTGTTGTTGCAAATTTCTTAGCCGATCTCGAAGAAATTTGTAGAGACTATCAATATTATGTTAAGAAATAAACAGACCATTTAGGAAACTATATTATTAAAATTGAATCTAATATTGATATTGATAATTTGTTATCTACAAAATTAAATAAAAACCAATGAGAACGTTGCGGTCGGGCGTAACCAGGAGCAGGACTGGTTACACTAGCTTTCAAATTGTATTCAAATTTTCATACCTATTTACACAAGTAGACCATCCAATTTTTTATCGACCTCTTCGGGAAGCTACCAGCAAAATTTGTTGACTCTAGCTTACAAATTATGGAACATATATGCCGATCTTTGAAGAAGGTTGCCAGCAAGTTACCTTCCAAGTTTGGTGCCTCTATTCTTAAAATTGCGGGAAATATGCGGACTTATCGACTTACACTTTCCGAAATATCTGCTTTGGTGATAGTGGACACAAGTTTGGGCCTGGCCATTGGCTCTTAAAGGCAGTTGGTAGTAATATACATTCCAAATTTAACGGCTCTTACTCAAAAATCCCGGAAGATATTGACACTTCCCAATGTTAGGGGCGAGGGACTTGAGGGCAGCGGAGGTGGGCGTTGCATATGCTCATTTTTGGATGACATCGCTAACAACCTACCAACCAAATTTGGTGACTGTAGTCTTAAAGTTGTGGGAGATATGTGGCTTTATCGATATGCACATTGCATTCATAAAGACGGATTTTGCACAAAACCAATATAATAAATTGGACATTTCTAACTTCTACAGTCGCGGTAGGTAGAAGGAGGTTAACAGAGAAGGACAGAGGATAGTCATGGCCAAATCGACTCGGCTGTTGACCCTGATCATCAATATATATACTGTAAAGGGGTCGGACAGGTTTCATTCTTAACAACTTATTCGCTTTTGACCCATTTTCAATGGGTTCAGAGTGTAAAAAACCTCCGGCTCACGACAATCATATGAACATTTTTGCATAAGTTTGTACCTAGTGAAAGGCAGCTCGTGCTTATTACGAATGCATTAGAAAATTGCTTACCTGCCTAACCAATTGATAATTAACAAAATATTTAGCATACATTTACTTAAGATATTCCTCGAAGATATTCCAGAGCATTTGAACATTTGCATATGCATTTCGCATATTCAAGTACTATGAATACATTTTTGAGGCATATTTTATTAGATTAGTTCGTTTGAAAAAGTGATTATTCTTTCTCTCAAATTCCACAGTAGCGACAAATTACGAAATACCTGTGCTTAACTAGTAAGTGCACGTGATTGAAGGCAGCTCTTTATACCCTTCTCATACACTAACAAGAAAGAACGTTGCGAAATACTGTGATATCATAACTTAGCCCAGCAAGTAAAAAGTAATAAAGAAAAGGGTGGGTGTAGCCAAGAAGTACTGTCCAAGTTTACCTTTCAAATTGCGGTAGATATAAGCTAGTACTGTTCCTTAGAAGTTTGGTAACCAAAGCTCATAAATTATGAGATGTGAGTTTGGGAATTTTGGGGGCGGGAGTGGGCGTGGCCGAAAAAAATATTAGAGAAGGTTCCTAGTAATCTTCCTTCCAAGTTTGATAATTGTAGTTATTAAATTGCGGGAGATATAGGCTTCTGGGAATTTTGGAGGCGGGAGTGGGCGTGTCCAAAAAAATGTGAAGTACGATCTTAGTAATCTACCTTCCAAGTTTGGTAACTGTATCTCTTAAATTGCAGAAGATATGGGCTTTCATAGTTTTTGGGGGCGGGGGTGGGCGTGGTCCAAAATTATTTTTCGGATTTTTGAAGGGTGTTATTAGCAATATACCTTTCAGATTATGTGACTCGAGCTTTCAAATTGTGTGAGATATATGGTCTTATCGATTTACACTAACAGATGCATCGGTTTAGGAAGGCGAAGTGAGCGTGGCCAACCAATTTTTTATCGATCTCTTAGGAGAGTTACCAGTAACATACTTTTAAGATTTGGCGACTCTAGCTTACAAATTTCTAGGGCTGAAGCTCCTGGGGGCGGCGGGTGTGGGCGTGGTCTGAAAATGTATATGCCGATCCTTGGAGAAGGTTACCAGCAAGTTACCTTCCAAGTTCGGTTACTTTATCTTTAAAATTGTGGGAGATAAGCGGGCTTATCGATTTACATTCTCCAAAATATCGGCATTGACGATTATGGGCGTAGGTGTGGTCGTGGCCATAAAAATAGGCTATCGGTTCTTAAAGGCAGCTACCAGTAAAATACATTCCCAATTTGACGGCTCCAACTCAAAAACTGTGGATGATATAGCCATTTAAAATTTTTATAGTCGAGGGGCGTAGGGGCTATGGAGGTGGGCGTGGCATATGCCGATCTTTGAAGGACATCGCCAACAACATACCAGCCAAGGGAGATATCTGGCTTTATCGATTTTCAAATATCGTCTGGTGACGTAGCACTCCAAATTTTACACTTTGTCTGACGGCAACATCAGTATGTGTTCCAAGTTTGATCTCTCTATCTCATCGAGCAGACGGCGTTCATACAGCCGGACAGACAGATATACAGCATGACGGACATTGCACAAAACCAATATCCTGAATATAGCGAAGGTATCAAAGTTTAAAAAGTCTGCTCTATATCATTTTGCTCAGCATCACTTCCCACGATGAGATAATCAAATTCGTTTGTCCAACCGCCGGTCTGTCTTGCAGTTTCTATGAGAGTTAGTCACTCTGTCTTAAAGCTTGGAGAGTTTGTGCATGGGTTCGTAATCTTCGGCGATCTGCGTCCTAGACTATTTTGAATTCAGACTGTTTCAAGATCTTGATATATGTATTTCGTTACTGTGTTGTATTATTCTGTTCATTATTTATATAAATATATATATTATATTTTTTAAGCATATTCTAATTGCTTATTTATTTGTGGTGCTCTGATTATGATAAAATTGCGTATTTTCGTAAAACCAGCAAATCGAACAACAATGTGAAAAGAATAAATTATCTTTAAATATATAATATAGAATCTTTAATTGAAGCTTTAACTATGGTACTAACCAAGTACCACCCGCATAAGGTTATCGCTTTTATATCCACATAGCAACACACATTATTTACAAGCGCTCTTCAGGGAAAGACTTGGCATGATTTAGTTGGCTTTAATCGTTTCTGGGGGCGGGAATGGGCGTGGTCCAAATGTTATTTCCGAATTTTTTAAGGGTGCCACTCAAAATTAGAGACTCTACCTTTCAAATTGAGTGAGATATATGGTCTTATCGATGTACACTAACAGATGCAGCGGTTTGTGGCGGCGGAGTGGGTGTGGCCATCTAATTTTTTATCGATCTCTTAGCCTACAATATGATATATGCCCATTGTTCAATCCTACAACGGTAAGATAGCAAAGGAGGGCTCTTGTCTAGACAATAGGTAAAGACGTGAACAGACACGTGCGCGACTCCCATCGTTACCATAATAAAACCTTCCGCGATAAGAGTTCTCTGAACTGATACGATAATTAGTGTAGACGCATTTGCAGCAGTTAATACGTAGCTACCTATGTCCTTAGTCGAATAAGAATAACTGTAAATAGCTTTAAGATAATTTAGGATGTTTCAAAAATCATGTCGGTGCAGTTCGGCAACAGGCTGTGTTCGATGCTTTAACAACGTCGACGTGTTCTAAATTTACACCTTTCTGTAGTACTTGTGCCTTATTATTATTACACTTTAGCTTTATCGATTTGCGATTATCGATTTTATCGATTTCATAGCTCCCTAGTAGACGGAGCACCCCAATTTTGACACTTTGTTTGGCGCGGGCACAGACCAGTATATCTTGCAAGTTTCAAAACTTTGACTCTAAGTATGTCGAAAAAAGTTGCATTCATACAGACAGACAGTATGATGGACATTATACAAAACCAATATACTATGATACTCTTCGTATCAGAGTATGAAAAGGGACTTTCAGTACAAAATATAGCTTTGTAGTTCCAGTCGTTCAGTCATTATATATATTATTGATGGAATCTTATTAAATAGGCATATTATTTTTAATGACAAAAATATTATATTTATGAATTGAGCGGCTGCATTTTTGCAAGTCATTTGTTTACGTTTGTACGTTTAAGCTAGATGATAGCTCACAGCGAAACAAACAAAACAAAGCAAAGCAACTAAGTATGACTGAGAATGCTGGACTAGAACATGCCACGTAGCACACTACGAAATACCGAAGCATTCAAAAAATTCAATTTAGTTTATTCAAAATAATTTGTTAATAATCAATTAATTTAATTAGTTGATAGTTATTATTTATTTTTTCGATTGTATTGCAATATATAACAAGATTTTAAGATACGCACATAATATGGTTCAATGCCATAAAAAATGCGTTGTGACACAATACACACTTACAAAAAAATGTACACATAGGTGTATACTTTAGTCCACTTACAAAAAATGTACACATAGGTATATACTTTAGTCCAGTACAAATTTAAATAGAAGAGGCTTAATATCAAATAAGTTATTGACATGATTGCAAAATATGTACGATCAAGGTAAGTAGGTAAATACGATATTTGTTCAAATTGCAATTGAATCGGCACGAGGCTGTGTATAATTTTAAATTTAATGCTATAATGCTAAAATTATAATTATAAAATATAACACCTCACCAAAATAGTATGCAATCATCCTTGGCACTATCAAGTCTTTTTTTACAAAATTACTTTAGAGTTCCCTGTAATTTTGTATACCCTCGCAAAAGGCGATTATGATTTTATCGAGGAGAATGTACCACATTAAATAAAACGTTTTCGACCTCATAAAGTATATATTTTTCCATAAGTTTGAATAACGGTAAATTGTGATAAAATTGTGATTACTACTGTGTGTTTAACTTTTTACTACCACATGTGTTGTAATCATTAGCTTTTGTTTATTTTGTATACTCTGAACCCATTGAAAATGGGTAAAACGGATATAACGGCTTTGTGCAGAAGGAAGCATGTCCGACTCCGTGTTCAGGATCAACAGTCGAGTTGATAAAGCCATGTCCGTCCGTCTGTAAGAATACGCGGATCTCAGAGACTATAACAGCTAGAAACTTCATTATATCGATAACTGTCTTCGATTAGCAAATATCGATACATATCGTTTTCCGATAGCAATACATTTCACAATCTCAAAGGAATATTCTTCTAATTTATATATAATGTGCATTTTCATAATTTTTATCAACTGCATGTGTGAGAAAGAGACGACAAGATAATCGACGCGACGGCAACAAGATAATACACGCAATCATAATCAATATATATATATATATACATATATGCGCTTGTCGCATGTCTGTGATTTCAGTTCGGGCTTATTTTATTATAATACATTTTTAGAATATATTTAACAGCTGTGTTCTGGGTATATCGTAGTCGAGCTCACTTAACTACAGCGTTCCTACTTGTTTTTGCTAATCAATTTTGAATTTATTGCTTTTAAGCAAAAATTAGGCGAAAAAATTAAAAGTACACGCAAAAAAGTACATAAAGCAAGAAAATAATTATTCAATTAAAAAAATGTCACATAAGTTTTAGAGAACTTCAAATAATTATTCGTAAAAAAAATTAACTAAAGTTTTTTTCAACATTATCAGTGCACGTGCAATCAACCGCAGAACATCAACATTTGGATTATTCTACGAGATAAAGATAGAGTTCGTTATGAAAAAAAAAGAAAACAAAAACAAATTGCGATTCCAGAAATGGGCGCACGACAGTTTTGTCACTAAATTCACAACTAGACGCCCAACGGCACACGCAGGCTCAAAACTCAAAGCTACGTCACGCAGGCCAAAAAAAAAAATTATATTGTAATAACTGTAAGCGAATCGCATTGCATGCAAAATCGCTTTAAGCACGGCAATCGCATCGCTCAAAATCTATATTTGTCTTCCAGAAACACAACGCCTATGTGCATGTAGACATACATACTCGTACGTATGCATACGGTTGCATTTGTTTTCGGCTGACAATAACAATGAGCGAGCTGGCGACATTTCCAACTTGACTTCGGTGTGCTGCGGTTCGCATTATAAGTGTTCTGCTCTAGTCGAAATATAAAATCATCACAATCGCATCTGTCGGTGGCTGTTCCAAGCGCTTGTTCAAAACACTCGGGCTTCAGCTGTTTTATGGTCATTTGCAAAAAGCTGTTCCCTATCGTAATCTTTTGTGCGGGCGTCTGAGTCAATCAATACAATCAGCCAAAGAAAGCATTTCATATTGGAAGTCAATTCAGTGAAACTTGTTGCTCAGGACTGTGAATGAGGAAATAAATAAAAATTGTGAAATAATAAGAATTTATCATAAATGCAAACCAGCACACAAAAATTTGTACTTTCGGCATTATTTACTTCATAAATTGAATATTTATGTCGATTTGTGGTAAATACATATATATACTTTCATAAAATGTAGTGTTATGTAACTAGTTTTTCATCAGAAATATGTTGGTATATGTGAATAATCACAGTGATCTTTATAATATTTTCATCAAATATGAATATGAATATGACTCCACCACAAGTTGCCCATATATCCAGAATTTTTGGTTATCCTTTACGGCTTCTTTGTACGGTATTGGTTGTAATTAAAAATAATTTCATTTTCTATTTAAGCCGATACTCAATTAGCTGATCATATGTAACCCCAACAAGTTATTGGGTTATAAAATCGGATTTAAGCTTATTTTTATACCTAACTCATAAAAAATAAGAACCAGAAATTTGCGTATGTAACTGAAATTAAATATATGGTCGCGATAATTAAAAAGCTTGTCGATCTCAGAGACTATTAAATATATTTTTTTTATTTACTATACGCAGATAGAGTCAAAATTTAATTAAAAATTGTAAGGTATTTATTCAAACTAAAGAATTTTCATTCCATTTATAGTACTCTGACACCAAAGATATAATAGTATATTGGATTTGTGCATTGTCTGTCCTGCTGTCCGTCCGATTTTCTGTCTGTATCAACGCAACTTTTTTCGACATCCTTACAGATAAACACTAGAAACTTGCAAGAGATACTATACTGGCGTATTACGGCCACTAAGAGGATAAAAAAAAAAAAACTATCATCGCAAATCGACAAAGCCACATATATCCAACAATTTTAAGGCTGCACTTACCAAATTTGGTTTGTAGGTTGCTGGCAATGTCCTGCAAATATCGGCATATGCCACGCCCACCTCCGCCACCCAAGCCCCAGCCCTTAATATTATAAATAGCTATATCTCTCGCAGTTTTTGAGTTAGAGAGTTAGAGTCAAATATGGTAAGTATATTACGGGTTGTCGGCCTTAAGAACTGATATACAATTTGTGTGACACCTGCGCCCATAATCGAAAAGTGTAAATCGATAAATCCGCATATCTCCAACAATTTTAAAGTGAGACTCACCAATCTTTTAAAGTAACTTACTGGTAACTTTCTTCAAAGATCGGCATATACATTCTCAAACAAAGCCCACTCCCTCCATCCCCAGAAAAATCCGCCCTAGATATCTAAAAGTCGCATATCTTCCACAATTTTTAAGATAGAATCACTACATTTTGAATGAACGTTATTGGTAACTCGCCTAAGAGATCGATAAAATTGGATGGCAACGCTTACTCCACATGCCCAAGCTGATAAACTTGTTAGTATAAGTCGATAAAACCATATATCTCTCACAATTTGAACGCTAGTCACAAAAATTTTAAGTATGTTGATAGTAAGAACCTTAAAAATCCGTAACTAAGATTTTGGGCTACACCCACTCCCGCTCCTAAAATTCATAAATGCTCATACCTACCGAAATTTTAAAGGCAAAGTTGGAGGATGATAACTAGGAACCGCCTTCAAAGATCGGTATTTTTTGACTACACCCGCCCTGTTCTGTAGCACCTGTTATCAGATGGTATAACTTATTGGTATCAGAGTATTACGCAGTCGGTTACGCCCGACTGCAACGTTCTCACTTGTTATACATTTTAATAATATCAATATTAATTCCGGCAAGAACTTAAGAAAATTAATAAATTATGATGATAATAACAAGTAATTGAACAAAGTGGATATATATAGATTCTATCCTTGCAAAATATTACATCAAGTATACACACAACTTAGAAAAAAATGTCAAACATTAATTATATAAGTGTTTTTCATGAAGCTGAGTCGTGCCGGAAATAAAAAGCGCTAATTGGCTTGGATAATTAAGTGAATTCAGCGCTACGCGAAAAAAAATCTGATTTAATGAAGTGAGTTGCGATGCAAGTGCTGCAAGTGCAACGCTGCTGCTAACTAGGAGCAAGATTTGGCAAATCTGAAGCTTATCAGAGAGAACTGAACATAATCCAAGGGAGTAATAGAAAGTATCCGCTGTATATGTGAATGCAGTTTGTGAGGGAGCAAGCAGGTATAATGCTGGAAGTGGATAAAGTGTTGGAGAAATGCGGCGACTTCAGTCGGCTGCAGTTTCTCATGATGCTACTATTCAGTTTGATAAATGTGCTCGCATCTATGCATTACTATTCCCAAACGATTATTAGTTTCGTGCCAAGGTATTGGTATGTATCACTATATCAATGCACATACCTAATAAATAATTATCATTCATATGCCCAGGTGCGCCGATAACTGGGACCCTGAATCCGGCATTCCAGACACATCCAGCTGCTTGCCACTGGGCAGCAATGAAACCGATTCACAGACTTGCAATAGCTACAACTATAAGCTCTACATGGGCTACCATAGCTTCACCAGCGAAATGAACTGGATATGCGATGAGGCGTGGAAACTCACACTCGGCCAGTCCATGTTCTTTGTGGGCTCCGTGGTGGGCACTCTGGTATTGGGCTATCTAGCGGACATAGTGGGTCGGCTGCCCATCCTCATTTTTGCCAACCTCATTGCGATGCTCGGCAACATTTTGACAATATTTGGCACGAATCTGACACTTTTTTGTTTATTTCGCTTCATCTCCGGCTTTGCCACGGACAGCAACTTCTTAATGATGTACATATTGGGTGAGCAGTGTATTAATTCACTTATTAATTATTAATTTGAATTATTTATTTTTCGCAGTTATGGAATACATGCGACCCTCGCTGCGAACTCTTGGCCTGAGCATCTGCATCGGCATCTTTTACTGCTTGGGCTCGATGGTTGTGCCTTGGATAGCAGTGCTTGTGGGTAGCTGGCGAGGCTTTCTACTAGTCACATCGCTGCCATTCGCATTGGTGCCGTTGTTCTACTTCATTGTGCCGGAGAGTGTGCAGTGGCTGATCTCCAAGCAGAAATATGACAGAGCTGTTGACTGCTTGCGGCGAATGGCCAAAATCAATGGGCGCCAAATTGATGAGAGCGTCTATGTGCAATTCGTGGAACAGTGCAAACGACGTCAGCTGACCCCGAAGACAACGCCAAACATGCTGGACCTCTTCAAAACACCGCGTCTACGCCGCAACACTCTCATTTTGTTCTTCAAATCGTGAGTAGCAATCACAGTCTCAGTTGGTTGACTAATTCACGATAATCTTTATTTATCTGTTCGCCGCTCACCCACACAGCATGGTCATTACCCTCTGCTATGATGCCGTCTCGCGAAATGTGCAAGGCCTTGGCATTTCGCCATTCATTATGTTCTCGTTGAGCGCAACCACAATTTTTCCCGCCTGCCTGCTACTCATTGCTCTCCAAGATCGCATCGGACGAAAGGCAATGGCTTCCATGTCGCTGCTCCTCAGTGGCATTTTCATTTCTGTGACGGGCGGTGTTCTTTATGCCGCTACTGCTGCCACTGATCGAAGTAAGTCATAGCTAAATCATTCATCATTTACTTAGGACAATTATCTTGCGAACAGCAAGAATTATATATTTTATAGCTTTAACAAATTTTAGTTCATAATTGGAGATGAATAGATTTTAATACAGTTTTCTATAGGAGAGTGCCCTCACTGGTGATTTATAAGAACATATTGTATTCTTTAGGAAATACATAGTTTTATGACTTCTTATTATCAAATACATATTGAAAATGAAACTTTAAATTTGATGGATCTACGTAATTGACCAATATAAACACACATATAAAGTTATGCGGACTTGTAAAATTAAAATTCATAAATTAATGAGTTTGAGTCGGAGTCGGAGTGTTCCTCCTAAAACTTACGCGCTTATACTATGAAAGGCAGATACTATGAAAAAAGGAAATATATATAAAATATACTTAATTTTAATAGAATATGCAAGGCTGTACACAACAATTATAGATGTCTAAACTTCGGCACCGATGCTCTCATGGAAAAGAATTTGTTTACTTTATATGGCCGGATGTTTTTTTTTTTTTATCCACGTATTAAATACATATAAACAACTTGATATTGCAATGCTTATGTAGGATATCCATTGAGTTAAGTTGAGCTTTATGAAGCTTTTAGATAATCCCTAGATATGAGCTTTGCGATAACTTAGTTTAAGGGACCCAAGAATAATTTTTCAAATAAAATTTGTTTTCATATTGAACAGTACTTTACTTTTAGGAAGCAGTCTTCTTCATTAAATCGTTTTACGTTTTCATCCACATATGTATATACATTATGTACCTACAATTGAAGTGCATCTAACTGAACATGTACATTTTGCGCAGCTACAACATTACTAGTGACACTTTCAGTGATCGGTCGTTTTGGTGTCACAGTTGCCTACAACTCGGGAGCCCAATATGCAACAGAGCTGATTCCCACCTGTGTGAGGGGTCAAGGCGTGGCTGCTGTACATGTGATGGGCTATGCATTCACATTCTTCAGCGCCTACATCCTGTTTACGCGAACCATTTTCTCGCCGCTACCGGAAATCATTCTGGGCGTGCTGTCCTTGCTGGGCGCCTGCCTGTGTCTGCTGCTGCCGGAGACCCTAAATCGCACGCTACCCGCTTCACTAGAGGATGGCGAGAACTTTGGCAAGAACGATAACTGGTACATATTTAGCTTCATGGAGAAGCGCACGAGATCGACGGCACGCCTCGCCCCGGGAAATGGCCAGTCCCTTTCCAATTCGAATAATTCCTCCATTTATTTTTAAATCAGGACATTATAAACTATTTTAGTATTTAGTTATTGTAATACTTTTAAGCTCTCACTTAAAGTTAGTTAAGTCAATTATACACTGTTGCTAAGCCAATAAAAATATTCCAGCGTCCAAAATATAGTGTACATATTAAACTTTGCATGCAAATAACAACAATTGTCTTTAAGAGCAATAAAAAATGATTTAAGATGTTGTAGTTTTGGTTTGTTGAAATTGCTAATCTAGTTATTGTTAATTGTTGCGCTACCAGCGATTTGTTCCACTTGCAAATAAATCTAAATCATAGTTGATTTCAACAACGTTATAATGTTTATAGCATAATATGAACTGGAAGCTTCAAGCACCGGCTTAGCCCTTCAATAACAAAAACATTTCATTGCTGTCAAAGAACGAAAGTGATAAGACTGCTTTGCCTGCAGCTGTCCGGTGATTAACAGGAGCTTTTTATAGCACGAGCTTAACCTAAAGAGCGATTGCAATGTTGTACAATTTGATGGTGTGTGTTATTAACAAAGTTTACGATAATTGCATTTATGCCATGCAGAGCGTCAGCTTAAAAATTAAAACAATTAAATACATTTAAAAGCCTGCTTCTGAGATCTCAAAGTGTTATTTTTATTACCTAAACAATTGGAGTTTATTGGAAATATTTGTATTTGCCTATGTACACCGCAGCTTGTCTTGCATTCCCGTTTTGTAGTCTTAATATGCTGCTTCTGTATTAAACACAAAGCTCTGATTAAATGTAAGCCCCAAGTTATACTAGGTTATATGCCCAGAACGTGTTCGTGTAGTTCGTAGAAAATGCAGTGAATTATTCTGAGGATTACTTGTAGAAGGAGAATCAGATCATTCTGGACTTTCTTGGACAAGTGTGATTAATGAAAATGAATACCTCTATGAGTTTGATCGACAAGTTGGATGACCAAAATTATAGTGTCTGGGACGTTCAAATGAAAAGCGTCCTCGTTTATTCAGAGCTATAACAGTATACATGTATGTGCTGAGCAAAGGGCAATATTTGATAAAAGAGTCGAAAAGACTATGGCAAGCATAATGCTTTGCATAAAGGCATCCCGAATAAATCACGTGAAGAATTGCCAAACATCGCCAAGTGCCTGGAACATCCTGAAAGAAATTCATTGCGTCGGGAAACTTTGTTAAAGGCAAAGCACATGCATAAGTTTGCAGACTCAGTGGGAAGACTAAGCGAGATCGGCTTTACAATAATCGAAGAGTGTTTGTCTATATTGTTGTTGCCGAGTTTGTCGGACGGATACAACAATTTCGCGATCGCCATGGAAACTCGTGACACGTTGTCGTCGCTAAGTGTGATAAAAATGAAATTACTCGATGGGAGTCAACGTCGTAGATCGGATAGACGGGCAGACAGCGTCAAGCGGAGAGACAAAAATGTTCTCGACGCGTATAGACAATCCAGCAAACAGAAATGAAGTCAAAAGTAACTGTAAAGTGCATCGTAAAAATGCGCAGCAGAGATAGGCAACACAGGCCGCCTGCTAGACATGTAATCGTCGGCGGCACTGAAAAAGTGCAAGGCGAGTAACCCAAGTGGTGTTGGTTTCGCAAAGAACGTGGTGTCTTAGCAGTGGTGCCACAGCGAATTTGTGTAACGACAGATCGTGCTTTAAAGAATTGAGAGAGCACAAAGATAAAATTATTTGAGATGTAAATAGTTATATGCAGGCATATGGGCGTGGAAAAGCGTGAATAAAGTGGAAAAATAACACCATTGATTTGACCGATCCATTATATCACTAAGCAGACAATACAATATAGCTGCTTTTTCGCACACATTCATAACCCTTTAGGGCCTACTAGAAAAGGTGGGGTCCTGTTCGCACGCATGCACACATGCTCATAAAAGGCTGGGTTTTTCATTTACCCGCCATGTTCTCGCAGAGAAGTTAAGTGAAATAACGACAACTTTCGCCCAGAGACTCAGAAAAAACCTGATGCACTTTTTTGTCAATTTGCCGCCTCTATTGTATTGCCTGCTTCGTGATTATATGTAAAAGACCTTGAATGTAACTTTGTGTCAGGCTCGAAAGTACTCAAAAGGGATTCAATATTAAATATGGGCAAAAGAGTGAGCGCATGGAAAATCGCACATGCGCGGAAGACTTATATTTGTTCAACACAGATGAGCAACAGTGTTTCAGCGTTCAAGATAATTTAACAGACACACTGAAGTGGCACAAGCGGCTTGGCCATTTAAATTTTATCAGCCTTAATAAAATGATTAAAAGAAATTTAGTGCACGGTTTGCAGGTAGCGCAGTGCTCGGACTTAAAAGAACATGCATGTGAAACATGCGCGAAGTGCAAACTAAGTGTAAAACAGGTGTGCGCCAAAGGCACACTAGATTTCATACACACAGACATTTGAGAAAATATTGTGTAGGTGGTGCGCGGTACTTTGGCGCATTTACTGACTACAGATCAGGATTTGTATATGCGTGTTTTATGAAAACTCGCGATGAAATCTTTGAAAAGTTCAAAGTATACAAGGTGTCTGCAGAAAACATACTGGACGCAAGCTAAAATGTCTCAGCGACAACAGTCCTGAATTTTTGAGCGGCGATTTCGAAAAATATTTAGTGAGCAACGGCATCAAGAGACAGCGTATTGTGTCGTATAAACCCCAACAAAATAGTGTAGCGGAGCGCGCGAACTGACACGAATAAACCTGTTTCATGAAAAGTAATCGAAACAAGTGATGTGATATTTTTTGAAGGTGAAACGACGGATGACAGCGTAAGGGACCCATTATCGTTGGTCAGGAAGAAAGTCGACAATGAGCCTGTATGTCTTCATAATGGCCATCAAACTGAGGATCGCGTGAATTCCGAACGAGATAACAAGGTGCCAAATATATCTACAGATGGAGACATTGGTGATAATGAGAAAATAGAGTCATGCGAAGCACCGGGCAAAATTAGTCCTGGGCGGCCAAAGAAAGTGCGCACCGAGCAGCCAGGACGCCAACGAAAACAGTATGATATTTTGAATTTTATGACAAAGTAGTTGCACCTGCTAGCGTCATTGCACCGTTGATTTCCGATCAGTGAAAGGAGGGCGTCGATGTAGAAGGAGATAGATAGTCTATAAGCCAACAAGCCTTGGAAGTTGTTGATCTACTAAAGGGAGAGAAGGCAATTGGATGTACCCAATAATATGGCGTAAATAACAATGAGAATTTCTGCCCTGTGGCCAGATTTTCGACAGTCAGCTTAGTGATTGCTCTAGCGATAGAAAATGGTTCGTATATGCATCAGATTGTGTATTCTGCTTATCTTAGAAGTGATCTGCGAGATGGTTTATATGCGGAGTGATTTGCTAACCAAGATTTCTCTGAACGAGTTCTAAAACTCAAGAAGGCTCTATTCAGCCTTAAACAGAGTTGCCGTGAGTTAAATGAGAAACTGAACGCCGTGGTCATCAAGATTGGTTTGTATATGCATCGTGAAGCCAGCAAACTGAATGTAAGAGTCGTAAATGTCGACGATCTTATTATGTCCAGCACACGGGCAGCCTTACTGTCGCCCATAGGTACTACATTGAGAACCTTCTGCGTGAGTCTGGTATGCACAACTGCAAATCTAATGCCATAGAGGAAGGATTTCAAGTCAGATGCGACATTGACGGATGTCAGCGAGCGAACCAGGCTAACTATCAATCATTGGTATGTAGACATAACTGCATTGCCTAATATATTGCACTAAGTAACGAGATACTTAAGAGGCACTGCTGAGTGGAGTTTGCACTACCAGAAGACCAGTCAGGTGATACACTGTTACGTCGATACAGATTGGGCTGGAGACAGCACGGACTGGAAGTTCTACAGTGGCTGGGCGTTCATTGCAGCAGGTGCTGTTTTCACATGGGAGTAAAAAAAGCGTAGCGTCGAAGCATTAAGCAGCACTGAGGCAGAGTATGTGGTACTCTCACTGGTAGCTAGGGAAGCTGCACATATACGCAAAGTTATGCGTGAAATGGAATTCAGCGAGGGATCTGCAACAAGGATATTTAGCGATAATCAGAGCCCTCAATGCTTGGCAAAAGGTGCTAAATTCCATTCGCGTAGTAAGCATATCGACATAAATATCATCATATCAGATATATAGTCAAAAATAATGTATCTCCCAAGAACATGATCGAAAAAACCTTTCTAAAGTAAAGCACAAGGAATTTGTTAACTTAATGGGTACGCGTTGAGTATGTAATAGCTTACTTTGTTTAAGTAGACAAACGACGTTGAGAAGGTGTTGGAAATAATTGTATTTGTATTTTATTTGAAGAAAGCTTTGAAAGTTGACGAATAGAGAAAAACGTATTTTGTACTAAAAGAATTGCATCAAAATCTTAAGTTATACTAAGTTCTCAGATCGTTGCCCTATTCGCACTTATTTGCTTTAGCAATATTTCAACGTCAGATAATAAAGCTTAAGAACAGCGGCACTTTATATTGTAGAAGGCTAGGCAAATGCACATTTAAATCGTTATTTACTTTGCATTTTGATTTTAATTTCTTATTCGTTTTCATAATAACGTTTATCATATGTTTGGCATATGACTGGATTCAAAAGATAACAATGAATAGAGATTTGACAAAAGAGCTAGCATCAGCATACTCTATCTCCAAATAAAAATGACTTAAGACATTTCACGATTCCAATATCAATGGGTTTAAAGAAGCATAGAAGTGTACACAAATACTTATAATCAATATGAAGGTTTGTTTAGCTGCTTGTTGTGCATTTTACATGACAAAAACAAATTTAATGTCAAAATAAACTCAATTTTTAAAATTACCATTAAATTTCGATTTAATGTTTTTTTTTTTCTTTGTTTTTCAATAGAGTTTTTGAGTAGTTTATTCGATACAGAACGAGTATTGAATGAATAAAGAATGTATTTGCTTGACTGTTTTAATATGATATTTTGATACATAAGATATAAATATATCCTCTAAAGCCTTTGGGAAAATAGCGTATTAAATTAATCTTAACTTAATCACCTAATCACTTAATAGCATGTGACGACCTCTTATCTATACGTATACATATTACACAGCCACTAAATAATAAAACAAAACAACTTCACCGTCTACAAACTAAGCCATTACAGATTTTTTCAACTTGCTGTTTGCATAGAAAACGCTTGGCGTTGCCAGATATTGCAGGCAATAGATGATCGTATGGCATGCGATTCATATAACGTATATGGATATATATAGGTTTATATCTGTATATACACATATATGAATATTGCAGCAGTCGTTTCTTGGCACACGATCGGCGGCCAACGAGCAATGCAGACGTTGGGACCGCTATTCTAGTCACAAAGAACACGAGAATTCTCAACACAATGGACTTCGAGAGTGTATTGGAGAAATGTGGCAGCTTTGGGCGCTACCAGTTCGTATTGCTGGCTCTCTATGGCTATACGAATATACTGTCGTCGTTTCATTATTTTTCGCAGACGATCATAAGCTTCACGCCGCCGCATACGTAAATCCAGTTTAATGCAATTTAAATTATTTCAATAAATGTAAATAATTTTCCCATTTTATAGATGCATGCCTGCAGTTCCGCATGATGTTTACGCTTATCAAAATAACTCATCCTCTGGTCGCTGTAACTACATTCAGTGGGATCCGGTGCTCTTAATGAATGAGGAATTCAAATGCGAGTCATGGCAATTTGAGCGCGAGAGTGGCTATGAAAGCATTACGACTGAGGTATGTTAACCCTAAAAGTAGGCAGCAGTTTACGGAATTCACAGAGTTATACTCGCTTCTCTGAATATTGTGCACAGCTTGAATGGGTTTGCGATGATGCCTATAAATTGGCCGTGGGTCAATCCTTTTTCTTCGTGGGCTCCGTTCTGGGCACCATATTCTTTGGCTATCTGGCGGATCGCATTGGTCGACTCAAGGCCTGCATGCTGACCACATTGACGGGAGCTTTTGGCGATTTCATCACCTCATTTGTGCACTCGCTGCCATTTTTCTCGGCTGGCCGTTTCATAGCTGGTCTATCGACAGATACTCAGTACATTCTCATGTACATATTGGGTGAGTCTGAACAATGAGTCTGAATGCAAGCTCCGATTATATTCGAGCTGTTCTTCCAGTATTTGAGTACCTCAGTCCCAAACGCCGCACTCTGGGCCTTAACATTGTGTTGGCCGTTTTCTATTGTGTGGGTCTGATGGTCTCGCCGTGGCTGGCCATTTGGGTGGGCAGCTGGCGCAATTATTTGTGGGCTGCCTCATTGCCGGCGTTAGGCGTACTCTGCTATCCGTGCCTGCTCTTCGAGAGCGCCGAGTGGCTGCTGACCAAGCGACAATATGAGCGGGCTGCGCAGTGTCTGCGTCGTATTGCCAAATTCAATGGACGCCAAGTGGAGGAAAATGTATTTGATGATTTCATTACGTATTATAGCAAGAAGATGAACGAGCAGCAGAAAACCACATCTGATACATTCATGGGCATGCTGAGGACGCCACGATTGCGTAAATTTACCATCATACTGTTCATCAAGTCGTAAGTCGAAAACGAGTGCAAGTGTTTAAGATTACAGACTCATAAAGATTTTTCTCTACCAGTATGATCATCACGGTGGCCTTTGACATACTCAGTCGCAATATGGAGGGCCTGGGCACCTCACCCTTCAAGCTCTTCTCATTCACTAGCATTACGTACCTACCCGCCGGCCTGACCATAATCCTATTCCAGAACTTCATCGGTCGCAAGGGCATGGCCTGTGCCTCCCTCTTTGTAGGTGCAGTGATTACCGCCTTAACTGGCTTTCTGGTAGCCAGTTTTGATCCGTCGGAGCACTCGCTTCTTTTGGCCTTAATGGTGGGCCTGGGCAGATATGGTGGTGTTGTCGCCTACGATGCGGAGGCTCAATATGCCGCCGAAATTATACCCACTAGTGTACGAGGGCGTGGCATGTCTAATATACATGTAGTGGGCTATGCATTTGGCTTCTTCAGTTCATATATCATATTCCTGGGAACCTTTTATAAGCCGCTGCCGTCGATTTTCATTAGTCTGCTGATGTTCATTGGCGCCGGCTTGTGTCTGGCTCTACCGGAAACAGTGAAAAAGTAAGTAAAAATGGCATACAATCTTGCAAATGTTTTATTTATTGATTCGTTTAGGAAACTGCCCCAAACACTGGCAGATGGCGAGAATTTTGGTAAAGGCGAAAACTGGTATTACTTCCCCTGCTTTGGCCAAAGGAGGAAACCGACCGAGGAGACGGTAGTGTCTGTCGCGTCCATAGAAAAAACTTGTAAAACATATATAAAAGAAAATCTCTGAAAATAAAGTTCTTTAATTTATAGTATTTACTTTCCGAATTTATCATTTATTGCCTACGGCACACCCACTATAATCAGTTTAGCTCATAGCGGCGTGATATCATTGCTTAATATGAATGTTATAACATTAATGCTGTTATAAAAGTTAAATATGGCAATAAATGCATAAATTGTCAGTAATGCTAAGACTACCGTTAGCAACCCAATAAACCCCCCAACTAACCCAATTCCATTACCGGAGCTATGCAGAAAGGTCAATAATTATCACGTCGATTTGAATGTGTTCCACACTGCTTTGGAAATGCTTGGAATGTGCGCATATTAACTGAATTTCGCAATGTCAATACAATTGTAATATATACTATACACGTGTATAACGCATACATATATAAATATATATAAATATTAGTCTAGGCCGTACTATAAAGGTGTCAGGTACCGGATAAGTCCAGCGGTAATGCATATACAATGTTTGCTCTACAGGCGTGACTTACAGCAATTGCCGCCACTAACTCTTGCATAAATCTTAGACTAATCACACTTGTGACTGCCGAAAATTCTAAGACCATCAACAAAGACACGTTCGTCACTTGATCGGTCGAGTTAAATGCCTGATAAGAGCAACGGAGTCAAATACGCCTTTCGAAAAATGCCCTTTCGAAATTTCGAATGCACAATACTATTTAAGTTTGTTGCAAGTGTTTGTGCAACAATTGCATCGCTATGCAGAAGCGCAATTTATTACTACGGATACCAGATTACCATAAAAGCAAATTCTTGTATGTATATATAAATAAAAGAATATCCAAGGAGTAGTGTCAACAAAAATGAGTACCATACGAATTGCTAATTGTTTGTTGGCCACATAAAGTAGGCAATTCAAAGCAGGCAGTCACTGACTTTTTGGCGCTACGAATACAATATTTGCGAAAGTCTCAACGTATTAGAGGCCCACAGAGATAGTCAAACTTAAATTTTATCACTAATTTCGCACTTTAATCTGGGGAGACGCTTTACGGCAATTATACTATATAAGGCCGGCACTCAACAACTGAACCAAAACACTTGGAAGCCTGCTTCGCGCCGAGTATGTTGTTAACGGGAAGCTTTGAAGTCTTCGCTCTTAACCCGATACCTGCAGTATAAAGTGCCCCGTGATTTGAATACATATATAATACATAGTATATGAAGTAAATAAAGTTCACCTCAAGCAGCTAGGGACAGAATTGAATATGGATTTCGATCGTGTGCTCGAGAAGTGCGGCAGCTTTAACCGCTTCCAATTTGTCCTCTTGATATTGTACGGCTATACAAATATACTCAGCTCGTTGCATTATTTCTCGCAAACACTCATCACGTTTACGCCGGAACATTGGTCAGTACTTGAAGTACTTAAGCTTCTGCATGTCATTTTTACTAATTAAACACTCGAAACTTGGTCGGTACAGGTGCTCCCATGATGATCTTCTTGGACTCAATGCGGAATCGATACGCTCGATTTATTCAAATGTAAGTCAACCCGCCTGCACACAGCTCGATGGCGTCATCAATGGAACGGGCATTGTGTCCAATGGCGAAACCTGCCAGGATTGGATTTTCGAACGTGAAAGCGGCTACCAGAGCCTCACAACTGAGCTCCAGTGGGTCTGCGACAAATCCCATCAGCCGGCCGTAGGCCAATCCTTCTTCTTTGTGGGCTCCGTGGTGGGTACCATCACCTTTGGCTATCTATCGGACCGCATTGGCCGGCTACCTACCTTGATAATGACAACATTAGCTGGTGCTACCGGTGACATGATGACTTCCTTTGTGCACACCTTACCATGGTTTGCATTCTCGCGCTTTGTCTCTGGTCTCTCCACCGACACCATGTACTATTTGGTGTACATTCTGGGTGAGTAAGCGAAAGCCTTTATACGACGACCTAAAATCTTTAATCGTTACCAATATTTCAATATTCACTTTGCATTCATCCCATGTGACATATCAGTGTTCGAGTACCTGAGTCCAAAACGTCGCACCTTTGGCCTCAACATTATTCTCGCCATCTTCTATTGCTTTGGACTGATGACCTCCCCCTGGGTCGCCATCTGGATAGGCAACTGGCGTCAATATCTGTGGATAGCTTCGTTGCCAGCTCTTGGGGTGCTCTGCTATCCGCTGCTACTCTGTGAGAGTGCTCAGTGGCTGCTCACCAAACAGAGATACGATGAGGCAGTGAAGAGTCTCAAATGGGTGGCCAGATTCAACGGGAGACAGGTGGAGGACTCTGTGTTCGATGAGTTTGTCAAGCACTATCGCGAGAAGATGAACGAGCAACAGAAGCTAACAAATCATGAGGATACATTTATGGGAATGTTTAGAACACCGCGTCTGCGTCGTTTCACGCTGACCCTGCTGCTGAAATCGTAAGTACTGCTAATTAATCGTTGATAGATTGTCTTACAATATTTATTCTATGCAGGGTCATCATTACACTTTCTTACGATGTGATCAACCGCAATATGGAGGGTCTGGGCTCCTCTCCATTCAAGCTATTCTCGTACACATCGATCAACTATTTGCCTGCAGGCTGCACAATTCTCTTGCTCCAAAACATTATCGGGCGGAAGGGAATGGCCTGTGGCGCGTTGCTGGTGGGCGGAATTATAACCACAGTAACGGGTTTCATTATTGCCTTTATGGATCCGAAAGAGAATGCCATTCTGCTGGCTGTTATGATCGGTTTGGGTCGCTACGGAGCCACGGTCTCCTATGATGCGGAAATCCAATACGCTGCCGAGATAATCCCAACCAGTGTCAGGGGGAGGGCAGTGTCCAATATACATGTCGTTGGCTTGGCCTCCAGTACGATGGCTTTCTATGTGATCTACTTGGCCCAATTTTACAAGCCACTGCCATCAATTTTCATAAGTATTTTGATGTTCATTGGTGCTGGCTTATGCCTGACGCTTCCTGAAACTCTGCACAAGTAAGTCACAATATTCAAGCAAAGCTCGAATCAGTTAATATTTTGCTTTTATCTAGAAAACTACCGGAGAACTTGGCCGATGGTGAGAAATTCGCCATGAACGAGGGTTACTTGTACTTTCCCTGCTTTAAAAAGCATCGCGAAAGCGCGTCCCAGTGCACCGAAGAGAAGTCAGAAGCTTAGTACTAGGCTTAAACTGAATCTGATGTAGATAACAAATAACCTGAAGATGAGCTTAACGTAAAGTTAGTTCCTGTAACAGAATGGTCTGATAAGTATTATTCATGCCAAGGATGCATAGTAATACAGATGTAGCTGATAAATTACACAATACGTGTTCCACTTATAGTATTCCTACTGTACTTAAACTGAACTAAGAAAACCCCTTTGTATACCTCCTACCATTTAACCTTAAAGTGTATACCAACAACTTCAAGTAAATAAATAAATATTTGCTTTTAATATAACAATAAGAAATTTATTTATTTGTTGTAGTGAGAAGACTTTATCCGCTTTTTAAGGCTGATACTAGTAATATACATTTTACATTTGTTGACTATAGCTTTAAAATTGTGAGATAGACCAACCAACAAAATGTAGTAACTTTCTTTAACAGTTTTTATTTGCGATTATAGCAATTTTCCAGTCCCGCAGTGGACGTAGCACCCAAATTTTGAACACTTTTTCGGAGGAACATGTTCTAAATTTCAAAGAAATTGCGAACAAACAGAAGGTAGACATTGCACAATACCAATGTGCATTATACCGTCAGTATCAGAGTACAATTATTATACCTTCGGTAACAGATCATAATCAACGCCTTGTGATAGTGCGCCTATGAAAAATTCTTGCGTCTGCTGACAGGAATGAGTAATGACTAGTTATAATAACTCTTTACAGCTGATCATAAATATGGATGGATATACCATTATCGGAAATCGCCTACAAAACTGATACTCCTGATGGGGTTAGTCGATAAAAACACATATCTCACACAATTTTCAAGCTGAGTCACCAAATTTGAAAGGTGCTAGTAACACCCTTTAGAATACTAGAGACAAAATTTGGACCACGCCCTATTTGTCTACAGTTACCGAACATGGAAAGTAGATTACTAAGAACGTCCTCCAAAGAAATATTCACCCACGCCCATACTCGCCCCTAAAAATCTCAAAAGCCTATATGTCTTGCAATTTAAAAAATATAGCTACCAAACTTGGAAGGCAGATTACTAATGTTTATTTCGGCCACGGCCACTTCCGCCCCTAAAATTCTCAAAACTTTATGTCTTATGCAAATTTAGAGCCAAGGTTACCAAACTTGAAAAGTAGATTACTTGGAAACTTCTCCAACATTCTTTTGGTCACGCCCCCTATCACCCCCAAAAATGCACAAAAGCCTATTAATAGCCGATCTAATTTAAATACAAACTTTGAGGAACCTCATTTAAAGATCGGTATTTCTTGGCTACACCCACCCTGTTCTGTGGCACCTGTTATCAGGTGGTAATACCTATGGTATTAGAGTATTTCGAGTATTGCGTGTACTCTCACTTGTTTTTTTTTTCTGTTACATTAAGGCATGATCATATTCCTTTAATCGTACCCCGACTTCCCCATTTTCGACAGCTGCAATATTTCATTTCGAGACTACGAGCTTTTTGTTATTTTATCCTCTAGCAAAAAAATAACAACAATGGCCACAAAATCAATTGGAAATAAGGGTGAGGTGGTTATGGGGTGTACAAAATCCGATAAATACGACAAATTGTGTCTTAGCTTTATTTTATTTTTTTTATATCTGCATAGCTTTCGCAAATATGAAATACAACGAACTAAAAAAGACTTTGTGAATCCCAAAAAAAATGTATCTCTCGGAAATTGGTTGCATATTAGCAGCTGAACATTTCAAAGTGGTTAGTATAAGTTCTTGTTTCTAGTGCATTAAGTTTTCAGCTGAGGGAATTCCTCATAATTCGCTGGAACTGCATAAATTAATTACGCAGGGCAGCAAGGTGATTAATATGAACTCCAATGAGATTAAAAATCGCGGAGACTTCATTTAAGCAAGTTAGAAAGGATTTCTGAGGCATGTTAGACTATAAAATTATTTTAAATTAATTTCAATATATTCTGCAATAATATACTTAAGAGTTAAAGTACTAGCTACAAAGGCTTACGGCTCCACGGCGCTTCAATACGTGTATCTAGATTTTGTTTAATAAGTTTCAAGATATTTATACACGGTTCCGATGTTCTGATGCTGAAGAAGTTTGGTTTATTTTTAAAAAGAGACTTATTTGCATAGAAATAAACAGACAACTTAGCTTGAGTTGATTATCAGGAATTTATATGAAGTCGGCGATATCGCGCTACAAACTTTATGATAAAATTATCCTACAATCTACTTAGTAGGTATTACTACTAAAAACAACTTACGTAGTACATAGAAGTTTTAGTTTATTTATGTAAATTGTTCATTGCAAACAAACCTTTAAACGAATTAAGCGAATTCGTGTGAATTTCCAACAATTATACATAGTACATTATGAAGACTTCTCTCGAATTCATTTGAAATTAAAACTTGTAAGTTGAAGGTAAATATTCAGCAGCAGTGAGCGAAATATACAATATAGGTTTCCAAGAAAATAACAATTATAGGTTAATCAGCCAATATTCAATTCGCTTTTAGCCAATAAGAAAAAAAACTGAAAAATATCCCAACAGCAACGCATGAAAGTCTCGGTAAGGATTACCTCACCTGCCAGGAAATCCAATGGATACTAAGTGATAATCGATAGATCAGCAGGGTATATAACGAAAAGTAAACAGCAATGTTATTCAGTTGAGAATCACAAGTTGCAGCACGAGCTACAATCAAGTAGATACCATGTTCAATAATTAATTAATCAAAGATTGAGAATTAATCAGTTAGCAGAAGCTATTAACCAAAACGCATTCTCCTATATTCGTTCTGCATTTGGCGGCTTTTTGGCAAAATGCTCCATGTGCTCTGCCCTCGGCTCAGCAAGATGTCCTGGAGATTCTCGAGTTCACTAAGGACTTTAAGAAATTTGTTGAGGCCTTAAGGCATATGTACTTGCCGTACAACATTGAACTTCCAGGCAGTTCAGAGCAGGAACTTTGGTGTGTCCTTCCCATTAATGATGAATTGGATAATTTGATTGTGAAAATTAAAAGGAATCTGATTAAGCTGGAGCAAGAAACATGGGCGAGAATATTTGAATTTAAAAAATACTGTTTGATAAGCTATTTGCCTAAATGAAAAACCACATTACCCAAAAAAAAACGGATTGTTGTAGGCATATTGAGTTTGATATGGAGTATACTCAGTTTTCTGTCACATAAAATTACAAAAACAGTTAAATAATAATAAAACAACATCCGATTTTTAGTGGTCTTAAGTTCGGCAAATATACACAGAGTTGCTTTCAATAACGGTTTAATGTTTTTCAAATTAATTTTGGCAGAGACTTGAAGCACGGCTTAGCATTTTTATAAGAAACGTCAAACAACGAGCATCCGGCAGAAGAGAGAAAAACTCTTCTTAAAGGGCATTGATGTTAGTGGTTTCGACAGCAGTTATGATACTTGTGGATGCTGAGTTAACAGAATTAAAAACACTACACGATGGGTGCCAAGTTCAAAATAACAATTCTATATAACAAAAAGTTTGGGTGCTGCGAACAAAACTTATTCTTAAACTCCCTTAATAACAGCCAAACCTTTCAACTTGGCAATTTGCCAAGCGGCTCTTAGCAGTGACTGCAATTTCTTTTATATTTTATTTGCTTTCACATTTCAGAACACAAGCAACTGCTTTTTTGCTTTTCTGATCGCCGGCCATATTTCTTTGCTGCTTTCGTTCGATCGGGCGTATGAACGACAAATGTTGTGTGGATGATATTTGATACTATAGTATTTTGTGGAATTTAGAAACACCATTAATGATATCCAAAACATGGTGTACACTTAAACTAAATTCTATAGACATTGCTAATTGTGAGGAAGTATTGTTGTACCCAGAAGCATTGTGATGTGCATTGTGTATTCCAATGCTAATTGCGAGTGCCGAAAACATATTTAGAAAATACCTCTTAATGTGAAAATGTATTTAAATTCGAAATTAAATGGTCGCTCAACTTAGTAGTTTTCGCAGGGAGAGTACATTGCTTTTGTGAAATGTCTGTCACGATATCTATTAGTCTATCCACACTTGTGTGTGCAATTTTTTCGACACCTTAGGGACTTGAGAACTGCTGAAATTTTGATGTAACCACTATGGGCTAGGAGACCGTTATAATCGAAAAGAGTAAATTGATAAAGCCACATATCTCCCAAAATTTTAAAGGTACAGTCATCAATCATCCCTCAATGATCTAACATAGATTGTATTTGAGGTCCTTCAAGGATTGATAAATAAACTTCCTGACCGCCAGAATATTTTGGAGGTACAGTTCTCAAACTGGGAAAGTAAATTACTAGGAATCTCCTTCCAAAATTTGTATGATATCGAAAGTTCCATCTTATGACCCATTGATCTAGTAATACAGCTAGCTAATACAACTTCAAAACTAGTAATGAGCATGAAGACCGTGAAATAATATCGCTAGTCGTATACTCGGAAAGTGCTTTTGATGGATTGTCATAAAGTCAGAAGCAAAAGTGTTAGGTCGAGGGAATTATGTTAATTGCGCCAAGAACGGTTGGCGTATGTGATTAATTTTAAAAAGAAAAACTTTTCAAATTTCTGTAGAAATCTCGACTATCAGCATTATAGAAATATTTTTAGTTTCTTTTGAAGGTGTAAAACGGTAAAACAAAAATTGATTAAAAATATATTCATAAAAGCAAATATATCACAAAGATTTATACAAATTTTGTATACAAGTGTTTTATTTTATTTTTAATTTTTTTTCTAAAATTGTAGTTATTATCAGTTTTGCACTTGCATTTGCAATGCATCAAATCAAAATAAACTCTGCTATATACTTATACACTTATGATAAATTATTTTTTACATATTTATAAATGTATATTAGTTTTCAATTTATTCAATTAAGTGAAATTGTGCCGCTTAAGTGTTAACTATGCGATTCCGATTCCGTTCGATATTTTACACGTTTTTGGAAAATGTTTTCGATGGCTATCTACTAAATCGATTTATTTAGTTATTAAAGAGATATATGAATACATATAAACTTTGAAGTTTATTTATGTAGATATTTAATCCTAGATTTTAATACATATGTAAATATATATATATATGTATATTTATGTGCGTAAGTGTGTACGAGTGCGCATAGAAAGAAAAAGTTGCAAAGAAGATGTCTAGATGCTGAGCACTCATTTTATATTCTTCAAGTAACCATTAAATGTTTGTTATTAGTAAATAAAGCAAAAGCTTGAATTTTTAGATCAAAGAGCTGGCTACTTAGGACTATTTTTGTTGTTCCTCGGCTGATTAGTTGATTGGGATATTATAAAAAAATTGTTTAACTACACTACGAACTAGTCATTAGCATTTCAACTTGGCTCATTGTTTGGCATCCTTCATGGCCTGCTCCTCGCGATCGGCATCGATCAACGATTGTTTGCGCTTGGTGCATTGGCCGGACTCCACATGCTGCTTGGCATCGATTAGTGAATGCTTGCGCTTGTACTTCTCTAGATCAGAGTCCGAGTCATCATCGTTGTGATGGTGCAGGCATGGGAAGTCGAACATGCTGTCGCCCTTGCCAAACACCTCACCTTCCTCGATAGTCGTCGGCAAAGTCCTGTTAAGGCATAAAATTGTTATATATAAGTTTAATTTTATATATAGAAACACATTTCGCACACTCACCGGTTAAGCGTCTCGGGCAGCAGGAGGCACACAAAGGAGCCAGAAAAGAAGAGCACGCCCAGAATAATGGAGGGCGCTGCCTTAAAGAACGTGCCCAGCCAAAGAATATAGGGTGCGAGGAAGGAGGCCGCAAATCCAGCCACATGCACAGCAGCCACACCCTGGCCGCGCACACACGTCGGTATCAGTTCTGTGGCATACTGTGAGCCCGATTCGTATGAAATGGCAACGCCGAAACGCGCCGCAATTGTCAGGCAGGCCAACAAAATGGCATTGTGGTTGTGCTGCTGATAGGCAATGGCTATGCCAGCGGCCGATGTGAACAAACCGCCAATCAACAGGGAACCCGATGCCATGCCCTTGCGTCCAATGCGATCCTGCAGGAGGACCAGCAAAATACTCGAAGGCAGCACGGCCAATGCGCTCAGCGAAAACATTATGAATGGCGATATGCCCATTCCTTCAACATTGCGAGACACGGCATCGTAGCACAATGTAATCACCATTCTGAAAATAAAATAGCCTTGAAATATTTGTACACCAAATAGTGCAGGACTCAGTAAAACGTACGACTTGAAGAAAAGAATGAGGGTATTCTTGCGCATGCGCGGCGTCTTGAACATGTCCAATAGTGTGGCATGCTTCTTGTTATCGCCACCTTGCATTTCGCGGGTCATTTGACAATGACGTCGGAACTCGTCAAACTCCGCTTGGGTCACATGACAGCCATTAAAGCGTGCTACGCGCTTCAGGCGAACGATGGCTCCGTCGATGTCATTGCGCGTTACCAGCCATTGAGCGCTCTCCTGCACCACAAAATAGTAGAGCACCACCAGCAGTATGGGCAGCGATGTGCAGGCCAAGTAGATCTGCCAGTGTCCGGCTAAGACAGCCAGCCAAGGCGTAAACACCAAGCCCAGACAGTAGAACAGGCCCACAGCCATATTCAGACCCAGGGTTCGCATGCTGGGACGGATATATTCGAGGACTGTCACAATAGAGTTCATCTTGGTTAGACTATAATGAGACAAAGTGAAAAAGACCAGACTCACCTATAATGTACATGAGATAAAAGTTGGTATCGGCCGCCAGGCCCGATATGAAACGGCAGAGCGTAAATGTTGCAACACTCTTCGTAAAAATGGTAGAGAAATCGCCAGCAAAGCCGCAGAAATTTGACAATATCAGCGCTGGTACACGTCCAATTTTATCGGACAGCAGACCATAGAATAGGGTACCCACAACGGACCCAATAAAGAACAGCGATTGTCCAATGCGTGCCTTATACGCTGAGTCACAGACCCAGTTGAGCTATAGAGAAAAACATATAGTTACAATTGTGCACAAATTTAAAAAGAAGAAACAAACAACTATTATTAAAGAATTTTAAAAACGCAAGCATAGATTGTCGATAAATGTAAACAATAATGAGAGCCAATTTGGTTAATTAAAGCCTAGTCTCAAAGTTGTTTAAATTTACCAAAACAAAATTCTGAAGAAGATAGTAGATTTGTTTTTAATACAAAATTGTCTTTGTGCTTACTATCCAACTGCCTATTCTGTCGAAGTTATTCATTTTGCAGATAGTTATATTCATTTTGTTTTTATGAAAATTGTACTGAGAAATATTCAGATGGAGTCTACTAAAGCAAACCAACCGACATTTCTTGACATAAAGATCTTATCAACTCGAATCCTAAGTATAATAAAATCGTGTTTGTCTTTTCATTTTTATATCATCTAAGAAAAGCTTGCGCTTGCTCAGGAGCATATTACTTTTAATTTTAATAAATAACTTATTTTTTATTGATGTAAATTCTTATTATTCTTAATATGTATATAGATTGTGGAGCTAATTTAGATCCTAGCACTGCGACCTAGCTAAGGGCGTCAACTCTATGCACACTTATAAAATACCCTCAAAAAGAGTATCATACTAATTTCACACATATTGCTGAAGTGAACTTACTTCGGTGTTCATGCTTCTATAGCCAAAGTCATAGTTATAGATCCATCGTTCGCACCTCTCAGTGCTGACAGTCACATTGGTACCATTAATGTCTGCTAAGCGGGTGCATGAGGGACTCTCAAATTTGGAATAGATATCAGCTATCTCTTTATATGTCATATTAACTAGCTTCTCATGATAGCACCAATGATCCGGAACGAAACTTATCACGGTTTGTGTGAAGTAATGCTGCAAGGAGCGTGAGTTGGATAATGTTAATGATAAGATGTAAGCATTTTATAGACTTTATGTACTCACCAATGATACAATGATGTTGATGAAGCCAAAGAGGGCGAGTATCATAAACTGATAGCGATTGAAGTCACCACATTTGGCAAGAATTTGATCGAAATCCATTGTGATCTTTTCTAAGCTCGTCTTTCGGGTGTATTGGATGTGTGTGTACTTTGATGGGTGTGTATTTGTTGCTTGGACACTCTGCTCGTGTTGTTGTTGGATGGCGTATCACAATTTGTTACGTGTCTGGTGTGTGTGTGTGTGCGTGTCTGTTGTGTGTGTTGTGTGTGTGTTGTGTTACAAAGGTAATAAATGTATACACATTTGGTTCACATTTGAAACTCTGGATTGCCTGCAAATAAAAACCATTAAAGCTTTTGGTTTTCTTCAATATTATGATAAAAAATAAAGAAAAAGAGAAATCAATTTGAAATGTGATCCACAACTAATTTACATAGGCAATTAATTACTAACCAAGATGTTAGCCTTGTGATTTCTCAATTAATGAGCAGACGATTATAGCAAAACAAAATCAGTGTGCATATATTAACTAAATTGATTGTATATGTACAATGGTAAAGAACCCAATATATTTATTAATGTGTGAACAAAAAATAAGACGCAAGGAAATTTTAATTAAAAATATAAACATTTTGTTAAAGAGAAAGTCGGTCATTGATTTACAATTGCAACTGACCCAAATATACTGAAACATTTCAAAGAAATTAAAAATATACTCAATAATATTATCGAAATTTTTACAAAACACGTTTTGCCACTTTTAGTTGCCACATTTAGGGCGATTTTTTTTTTCTATAACAAATATGTTGCACTGAATAATTAAATAAATCCATTTAACACTTGAAATATTTATGCTGAAAATTAGCCATGAGTCTAATTAAGCAGTAAGTAAGTAGATTGGGTGTTACGAGAACAAAGAAAACTAACTACATCAAGAGTTATCTAATAATTATTGACTAATAAGCATGTCACTGGTTGTCAACTGGTCCAAAGTAATCGACTACTAATTGGGTCGAATAAACACGTGTGACAGATACGTAAGCAATCAAATCGATGCGACTTTATTTTGATGAAATGCTGAACGCATAAATTACAATATTTTTTCAGCACTCTAGATGCGAGTTGAGTTGAAGTCAGTCAGTGTGAGAATGTCATGTTCACAAACAGAATTGGTTTTTGTGTACTTCGAATTTGAATATTTTACATTTTGACAACTGGTTTTAGTTAAAAGTGATTGCAAAAGATCCGCCTTAAGTGCATTACTTTTTTCTAAGATATCTCATACACAGTTTAAGAATCGATTAAAATAAAAAAAAAGTGGTTCAAGGTTTTAGGATTAAAAGTTGAATGTGGCTGGGTATTTTATCAAATATGTGTACAGAAATATTCTCAGCATTAATCGAAAATTAACGAAAACGTTTTTAAATTTTAAGCCTTAAGTAATTATACCATTAAAGAAAATATTATATTGATTAAAATATTACTAACGTAAATTTTATTATATAATTACAATATTTTAGAATACTAAATTGTCTGAAAAAGAAAACCAATATAAATAATTACGAAATTTTTAGCTTTGAATACGCACAACAAATCAAGTCAAAACACGAAACAAATTTGTTTACGAAGATAACAACAAAACAGAAAACATATGCGTATTTGCGAGAAATTGTACACAATTTTTTGTTTATTTTGTGACAGCCGTAATAAGAATAGAAATATATATTTTATATTTTTTTTTTTTTGCAAATACACAATATACTATTTGGAAAGTATGTATTTATTTCAAAGTTCAACGGATTGAAATGGCAAACACGGCTAGGCTAATAATAAAAGCAGTCAACGAAATTTTAAATATCTTGATTTAGCTGCTCTTAAAATTGTTCTTATTGTTAGTGAAACGCACAATTTGATGGGGATTTTCTTTCAAACAAACTGAGTAGTTGGCTGCTGATTGCTTTGGTTTTGGGTCTGTGTTCTGACGAACGGCCCGTTTAGCGCGCGCTTGTAACGTGCCCGCGAATATCTCTAGCGATGTGTATCCACGAAGTATCTTTTGCGTACTGAGCCAGACAACGCCGCCGTTTGTTTATAATAAACAACAAACAGCTGTTCGACTGAGCTCGGAGCGCTGACGTCGACGTCGACGCCAAGTCAAACATTATTATATCCACTGGCGGCAGACCAGGGACAGAGTTTTGAATTAATTCCACATTGGGGACTTTGGGGGGCTGTACTTCAAACGATCGCTTGAACCAGTTTCGCGTAGCGTAGGCGGGGTGGGAGGGGATGGATGGCTAGAGCGAAAACAGGTCATAAGCTGTGAGCAGCGAATAATACTTAGATGAAAGTCAGACTCAAGTCGGGCTTTTGACTTTTACGATTGGATTCGATACGATTTCATTTGATTTACATGCTCATATGTGCCTTGTGACGAGCACACGCGAATCAGCAGTTAGCCATAAGAAATTGCCCCGCTAATTATTGGCGCTAAACATACTAAGCATACATATACACATGTACACATTATATTTGATTTACTCGCAGTTAGATCGATATTGCAACATTTTTACCACAATTGTGACTTTTACCTTTATTGGGCGGCCTTCTGACTGGCCAATTTGCGATCTTAATTCAATTATTCACAATTATATTTCGTATGACTGCATTTCACAAAAGGGAAAATACATGAGGCGCCAGCAATTAAATGACTAATGCCTTAGGGGACTACTTGCTAATTGTTTTTATATATTACTTTGTGAAGGCCCAGAGGGAGAAAACAGCAAGCATTACGTTCTTCTACAACATATTTCTTAAGCTTCCAGTTATCCTATCGTATCAATTAATATCTATCTAACTATCTTGGGGCCCGTTTGCAAATTAATATATTATTATTATTGTAGCTACTTTTAAATGATTTTTAATACATTTGTCAATCAAATAAATGTATAACTTAAAATAAACGAATTCTTTCACTTATAAGTACTTCAAATCGAACACTACATAAATCTTTTTAATTCCCGACTTCCCGACTGTAATTAAAAACGTAGTCAAAACCAAAGCTTAAGAATTTCTTTAGCCCCAAATTCCGGAACTGAATTGACAAATAAATAAAAGTTGTTCTTTCATTTAATATTTCACAACTCAAAATACAAATAACATTCTGGAAGATGATTAAATATCAGTTATAGTTAAGATCCATACAAAGCATCTTTCTATCTCCCATCAGGGTTCATATATATTTTTTTAAACTCTAAATTTTAATATAATTTCTAACTATATGCTACACTCAAATAATAGAGATAACAACTTCTAAGCATAGGCAATTAAGTACTCGAAAAGACAAGAAAGTGCTAATTAATTTACGGCTTACAACTATTAAGGAGTACGTTAAACAGACAATCGATTAAAAAATATTTGAGAATTTTTAGGAAGCTGCACCGGGATCGCGAAGCAAGACCGTTCCCAAGAGCAGTACTTATCGTAGACAGAAAAACAGATACATTATTGCGCATCCAAATATTTACATGATGGATTTTCCTTTGTTTATCGTCCGTTGGCAACTCAACAAAGAATAAAGAAAACTCTTGGCGCCCAAGTCAGCAAAGAGTCAAGAAATCCCCTCAAGGCAACTCTTATATCAAATCTCCAAACAATAGCTGGGTTCAACTATAAACACGAGTTATCCGATTGCTGTTGCTTATACACATATATATCAACATATCCACAACGCTCGACAAAAAATTTGTATTTATCTACACCTGCTTATGATATAATTTATTGTGAAATTTTCAACAGCATTACAAATTTGACTTATTTCAAATTGTTTCATTTGCATTTTTAAAAATATTTTTTCGCATTGCAAGCTATGACTAAGCGCCATTGAATAGCCAATTGACACTTGTGATTTCACAGTCTCCGATGCTAACTTTTACACCTAATTGTCGATTTGAAAAATACATATAAATATATCTAAAAAAGAAGGAGGAGCCACGAGCATATGGCTATTTATAACATAAATGTATGAGCCTTTGATAAATTTAATTTTATAGAAATTGGTAGTGCTCAAAATGACTCGATATTAAATTGCTCTTATCAGAAAACGATGTCAATGAAATAATTCTTGTCATCTTATTTTGCATAAATATAGATTGAGACACACACATTTATATAATTTATAATTTATATAATTAATATTTATATATAAATTATAAATATAGGTATTAGATTTCCCTAGAGCTTATTATCATAATGACGGGCCATTTTGAATCAATTAAATGTGCACTTGATTTCCCCATCGCAATATTACAATGAATGAAATGCAACACAGCTGCCATTCAACACCAAGTCTCTAATTCAATAACATACTCCAATATTTATTTGTGCGTATTATTTTCACATTGCCTAAAGCGCAAAATCCAAGAGTGAACCGTATAAATTTAAACTCTTTATGTGATTGGTTTTTTTTTCGTTTCACACACATCCGATAAAAATTTGATTATAGTCAAAATTAGATGCTCATATTTAACCTAATAATTATTAACGGTTTACGATGTTTTGCCCTGAATTCATAAAATTGTTTTCTGTTGTTTTTTTTATTTTTATTTTATATATACAGTGTCTCACAGTTCAAAAGACGCAGTGCCTAGCAAAAAATTTAAAGTGCTATAAGGTTTAAACAAAGAAACAAACGCAAAATGTTTAAATGCCAATTTGTATAATGTTATATCACGTTTGAAAAATTAACTTTAGTTTTAGTCTAAAACTGAAAACATATCCAAAATACATGTTACAGTTCATTTGGCGCAGTCTTAGAAAAGTAACATATTTGGCGTATAAAAACTTGAATAAGGATGTTAATACTTAGTATGATACCCTTTAGCCTTAATAACTTCCCTTAACCTATTATTCATGGAAGATACCAGCTTCCGGGTCGTTTCTGGACTAATTTTGCTCCACTCATCCAGCAGAGAATTCTTGAGATTGGATCTGTGATTCCGGATGGTATTTTCCAGCAGAGCCCACAAATTTTAAATAACATTTAAGTCTGGAGACTGGGTCTGTGGAATTATCATGTGGGGGCAGTACCAGATATGCCAGGACTGTACTAATCCGGACTTATGCTTGGCTTTTGTCCTGGTCGTTGTCGTGGTAGAACCGGAAAGTACGTCGGATTCCTAGCTTCTTGGCACTTTGGAGTAAATTTTCCTTTAATATATTGAAATACACACTCTTGTCCATTGTTGTTTCAAAAAACACAAAATTTCCGTCACCGGCTTCCGAGATAGATGCCCATACCATGACACTTCCTCCGTCTTGCTTGACTGTTGCCTTTAGGATTTTGGGACTCAGCTCATTATTGGACTGTCGCCACACATAATTTTGTCCGTCTGAGCCAAAAATGTTTAATTTGGGCTCATCTTCAAATATGAATGTGTCCCAGAACTCCAAATCCTTGTCCAAGTGGGTTTTGACGAATGCCATCCTAGTCCCTTTATTTTTTGCGCTTATAAAGGGCTTCTTCCGTGGTACTCGGGCATTAAAGTCATGGTTGCGGACAACCCGGCGCACAGTTTCCACACTGCACTGTTTCCCCATTTCATCCTGCACCTGCTGAGTCAGTTTTGGAGCCGATAACTTGGGATTTTCCCTTATTTTCCTGATGATCCTCCGCTCCTCCTGTTAGGTGAAAATCTTGTTTGGTGCCTTTCTGCCCTTGTCCTCTATCCGATTTTCGTCGACGAAGCGCCGAATGATGTTGAATATAGTTGTGGTGCTTAGATTTACCATTTTAGCTATTTGGCGATATGAATATCCAATCTGGAAGTGTTCCAGGATGAGATTTCGTTGCTCAATGGTAGTCCGTTTGTCCATAGTCCTTGTTGGCTGGTGGCACCCGAGATGCAGGATATAACTAAACTGACTACGAAGGATTGGTCTATTTATACCGAAAATAATCAACATGACGTAAAAAATCCGGGTTTTATGGCACCCAGGTGTCCATAACGCCCCTGAACCAAATTCGCTGTGACCATAAATTAAGGTACTTTTTTACATAACCCGGCCCAGCCGGTGGAAAAACCCCAGTTTATTGGGATCATATATTCATTATGGTGGTTAATATATGTACCTGCCATCGCTCTTTGGAATTTTTGAAAAATATTGAATAATTTGTTTATGACAGGCAATTAAATTTTTGGTTAGACACTGCGTCTTTTAAACTGTGAGACACTGTATATATATATATATTATCAATAGTCACTACTCCTGCACTGGCAATGAAAGCGCCAGCTCTTCCCATTACACACAACAAACAAACACACACAGACATCAAACTTGACAGCTCTAGCATTCGGTCGATGCAGTCCGATGTTGGGTTCGGTTCGCGATCTGCATCGGCTACTGCTCTCGTGACAATTGAACAATTCGCTTCGACTTCAAGTTCAACGAATGGCTTCGGCTAATAAAAGCATTGCGTGACAGTTTCTTTCAATTGGCCCTCGTTTGTCTGTGGCTAGGTGAGACAAAGAGAGACAAAGCGAAGAACTTTTCAGTACATACACATATACATAAGTGGCGCCCTTTAAGCATTTTAAATGATATATTTTAAGAGACTATTAAAAACGATATATTCGATAGATTTAAGCTGGGCAGCTTGTCTTAGAGTATAATGGAATTTCAGCTGGCAGCTTATCTTTGAGTAAAATGGGAAAGAGAAGCAAGTAAATACAAATTATATTAGTGTAAGCTTTGTAAAAACTGATTTTTACATAAGTGTATATCCCTCGTAGTATTTCGTTTTGCTATTGCTATTTAACAGAGCAATAGCAAAGCCAATAACGGAATACTGAAATAAATCTTTTGCACTGCTCTGCTGTGCTTTGTCATTTGCAAGAGCAATAGCACAAAGACCAAGCGCGAAACGAGAGCGTAACAAAGGAAATGTAATGCTTCTGCTACTGCTATAGCAATCTCATGTTTGTTTTACTCTTTTTCTCTACTATTACTGAAATTGCTAAAAATTCAATAGCAAAACGGCAACCAGTTGCCAAATAAACTTGTAATATTATCGATTTCACATTAATTGCTAATCGCAAAAGTCTATAAGACTTCTTCATCGAGAATTCACATTAAATTCGGGTTAGTAAACCGTAAAGCACGGACCCATCTCTAATCTATAGAATTTACGAGTTATAAGTAGCCCTTCTGTGCTTGCTCGCACATGCAAATTCTTTTATTGGTATGGCGTCATTAAGTCTGCAACATGCTCGCTGCAGTGCAATGCAGGCACATAGAAGCAATGAAGTAATCAACCAAATTCCCGCTGGGTTCATAGTTAATTGTTACTTAGCAGAGGCGTTGACGAATAAGATATCCGGCAAGCGATTCAGCTGAAAACCCCCTTGTGGGAGAGAGAGAGATGGGAGATGTACAATACAAATGTAACAAATTGTCATTCTGTCAATTATGGAATTCCTATTCTAATAATGTTCAATTGTTTTTAATGGCAAATGTTTGCGCCTGCTTGTTGCTGTTTCATTTCTTATGAATATTTTTATTTTTATCTATGCAAAGATGAGGGTACTTTGATACATTTGTTTGAATACACACATACACATAAATAGACACACAAAACACTTGGTGTCAATTGAAGTGCTTATATGGCACATTAATAAAACAACAATAAAATTTATATTCTTCATAATGATGAGAGTAATGAAGAGTGGCACCACTCGTAATGCGATTTACATATAAAAATAATTTTAAATGTGAATAAATTTATTCGCTGTTGAGATTTGAATTCGATGCGAAAACGTGTTTATATGTTTACAAGGTTCGTTATCTTATCTTTGTAAGATGCATTCTCCAATGGTTAAACAGATTTATTTACAATTTTAAAATGTGTTTTATTTAATACACCTAAAACCTGCATTGCTTCAATCAGTTGTTGTTTCAATAGGTTTTCTTTACCCCTTATGGTTTTCTTTAGTCGTTCAGTAGAAGGTTTTCCCCCATAGACTGATGATTAGCAACATTTCAACTGTGCCGAAAACTAACCTATTTAGACGCTAATTCATCCATAAAACTTCGTGATCTCATCGGCAATAAAGAAGCAATTATATGTTTATATTTGAAGCTTAAAATATATGAATTAGCAAAAAGATACAAAATGATGATTATTAGTTTATGTAGGGTATCATCTTCATGGAGTGAGAACATTAAAATTTTAGTAATTTTGTTGTACACCGATAAGATATTCCAGTAGCGGATCAAATCAAAAACAACAAGTGGCAGAGCACGTGAACTTAACAGACAGACAGGATAATTACATAGTAATTTACGGGAAAAACGGCAAGGGAATAGACCCAGCTGATAAGATGTCTCTGGACGTGCTTTCAACGTAGTAGTGGTTTATTGCCCAGTCCCAGCCATCCAAATAGATAAAGCTATCAGAACATTTTCGCCAGACAGGCAATCAGGCGAGACCGATTACAACGGGCTAACGACGCCGGTCGGATCCAACTACCAGACGCAACAATCCATCAACTAGTTAGACAGAGAAGCAGAGAGGAAGGACATCGTTTCGTAATGGTCAGAAAATGTCGTCATTTATAGTGTAAGTGAAAGAAAGAAATATAGTTGGTTAAAATACGACAGCTGTGATGCGATTTTGGCAGGTTATTAAAACCGATTTCGACTAGCACAAGTGTCAACGAAATTGATTGACATTCTATTTATTAATTCGACTATTAGAGGGCTCAATTACTCTCTCGCACGCCCTTCTCTACGAATATGAGCTTAAGAAGTTTCCCTTTATATACATATATATTTTATGGAATTGGGTTGCATTCCTTTGTCTCTTACATTTTTTTTATTTTTCATAATTCATTCATTTTTTCAATCATTTTTTTCTCAACTTCATTATACCACTTTTAAACATTTTTAATGGGTTCAATGACAACCGTGTCCAATAGCCAACTAGAGCATGTAAAAATAAATATGGAAGGTTACAAATAGTTTTATTCCATGAATAAAAATAATAAAATATTTCTAATATGACAAGCACATTTCACTTTTATTAAGAAACATATATAAATATATGTATGTATATATATATATATATATATATATATATATATATATATATATATATATATATATATATATATATATATATATATATATATATATATATATATATATATATATATATATATATATATATATATATATATATATATATATATATATATATAATATAAATATATACAATTTTTTAGCGATAGGAAATTCTACAATTTAATTGATTTGTTTTGATTGCTTTTTCTGGGTAACAGGGACAAACTCTCAATTGAAATATGTTGATAAATGTTGTAAGTGGATAAGAGTATATAAACTATAAAGTGTAACTCATCTCGTGCCAAACTAATTTCATGAACTATTCATTAACACATAATTAAAAAAATAATAAACTAGCATGGCAAAATACACATGACATACATATATAAGTTACTCTTAAAGTATTAACTGTGACTTTGGCTGTAATTTTTCGTTTGAAAAGAGTTTTGATTTATTAAGAATCAGCTCATTAATTTGCGACAAAATGCTAATTTTTAAATAACATTTTTGATCAGTAGAAAATCCACCTACAGATGTTTACCTATCGATGTTTATCGTTATTTGGAAAACTTAGAACAATATTTAAAAAAAAATAAATAAATACATAACCAAACCCATTGATCCGCCTTTCAGACCACACCAGCTACAACATTAACCATATCTTATCGTTTTTAAAATGGCAACTTACTAAATAAAATAGATATGCTTTCTGGGGTTACTTTACAATAACAATGAAAACAAACAAAACACACGAATTATTAGTTGTTCGATGAACCACAAATCCAATCTGAATATCTTATGAGTGAAACACCAAAGGATAGCTGCAAGTCATCAAAATAAATCAATTGAGTTGCGCATGCATATTCAAATGATCTCATTTTTGATTATGTTGTGCCAGCATAAATGTTGGAAATATATTTCACGGAATCATGTTACCGTGACGTAAACAAATTGGCACAGGGTGTGGCCAGCCACACAATAAAAATACAAATAAAAACTTATTGAAAACTCGAACAACCTTTGTGCTCACAAAATCAATTGACAGTGAAAGAGAAAGAGAAATGTCGAACGATTGATTCTACGGTTAATGTCAAGTACTCATAGCAGGTGAACCGCTTGAGTTTGTGCTTGTGGCATCCAGGTGCAACAGATAACTAGACACAGAATACAAAAAAAAAATGATCCTCATCATAATTTCAAATGCAAACCAAACGCACAAACAATCAGCCGGTTTTAGCAGAGCAGACAACAGTCCCCAGAGTTGACTGCAAATGGCAACAAATGATGCGGGGAATGGCAACGTGACGGACTAGCTAAAACAGCTGGCATAGACGCTGCTCGATCAGCCAACCCATATTTTGCCCAGACCCAGACCCAGACCTAGACCGAGACCCAGGCAGCAACAACGATGACAGCACGCTTCGAGATTGTGCAATGATAAGCGCCAGGCAAACACAAATTGAGTAACCGTTGAGCGAATATGGCACAGGCTACAATTGAAGTGTCTAATGCTGATGACTCTCAACCCATTAGAAATGAGGTGAACACAAATGAAGCCTGGGCAATAATAATTGGCTGACGGCCACTTAAGCGCTTGGCAACGTCAACTCTGAATTTTAAAAATATACCATAATATATATATATAGTCTCTAAAATATATACTCGATGGGGATAAAGTAGTGTATCTATTATTTAGTATTCGTGGCAGGCAACAGACGAAGAACGCACAAGACTTTTATTTTTGTTTTTTTTTTTTAAATGAGTCAAAAACGTGACAAAAGTATTTTTTTATCATTTTATTTATTTAAAACAATTTGATATTTTTTATTATTTTGTTGTATTTTGAGCATTTTAATTAATGATCGCTTCTAAGAATTGTTTCATCTTTACATTAGGTGCTCACTTAATTTAGCTGTCAAAGCTTAAAACCTAGTAAATATCGGAAACCTGTTGTTGCAGATCAGTTTTGAACGGACACAACTCTAGATAATCAAATGCCATTTGTCTACACTCTTGGAAACCAGTCAGAAGTATGATGTATACGAGTAAAACACGTTATTAGATGCCAACAGCAATTTCCAAGTACACAACTAACAATTATTGTTATCATATGTTACCAGCTACCAGCAACTTTTCTTTCTGCTATTGCCGCTCAGCAATGTGCAATTGAAAATGAAATTGAAATTGAATCAAATACGCTACGAATGCGGTTTACCTAGAATCACAGCCAAGTTTATAGCCAGTACTTGACGAGGCACTTATATGTACTTGCGAATTGCACGTATTTATGAGTGGCTGTATAATTTATAAATCCCAATTATTTTGCTTCACATGGGGAAGATAAAATCACTTCAAGTGGGTTCAACAACACGGTAAGAACAATATTAAGAAAAATAAAATGGCAATGTTCTGCTTAAAACAAAAAATCAACAATAATTGGTATACATATTAAACATAGAAATACTTCAAGAAATACATATGGAAAATACATAAAATAGTGGTCACTTTTTAGGTGGTTTTGAATTCTTAAATAATTTGATTGAAGTAAATTATTTAGGTTTACTAAGTGATTAAGACTTGCTAATCATAATAAATTTACTATCAACAAAGCACTTCAAGGCCTTGGTCTTATTATCATAGGAATTTGATCTTTACTTTTCGCTCTTAGACGTTCAACTCTGGAATACGGATATTGTGTGTGCTCGCCACAATATATAATCCAATACAAAATTAATTTAAGGTTTTTGATCTTCGTCGCTAAGACTGAGGGTTATTAACTACACACACCGATAGACTCCTTGTTATCAACTTTCCCTCCCTAGCTAATAGTCGACTTATGTCAGGCTTAATGTTTGTAGTTTAGTTACTAAATGGTGAAACCGATTCCACTGTTTTGAAGAGCAAAATTAATTTTTCATCATCTCACTTTCTCTTAAGCTTTGTACTTTCTTACATGGACATTTTCGCATACTCTGTGATGATAACATGCAATCAGTTCAGAGTCCTCTATTTCTTTCATTAAGAAGTCAATTTTAAACGTTTGACTCTCAAATAAAATTTGCATTTGCATGTGTGTTTTTGTTTTTGATTTTTTTTCAGGGTTTTCCCCAATCCATTCAACAAGTTTAGCATTTAAATAGTAGTTACATTTTGTAAAACTCGTCCGAATATTATTGACTAATGTTATTACTTGATTAAGTCAGTTGAAGGTAAGGTAAGATTGTTTTGTATTTAGCAAACATATTTTTCCCTTTCTAAATTTAAAGCAATTATGTGATTTGTCCCTTTTTTGTTATCGTTTAGCTTCGTAAGCAAAGAACCGAAAAAAAAGGCTAACTAGCAAAACAGCAAAGTCTTGTCGACTTTTCATTATCCCATATGTATTCTGTAAATACTTAAATCGAATTCAATCTCCTAAAGAGGATAAACATATTTGTATTGGTATTTGCATGGTCGCAAACGTGACATTTGACAACTTAAAAGGGCATTAAATCAAAGAAACCTTCAACATTTTGTGTGTAATTTTTATTTTTAGATAGCCTTTTAGTAGCTTTATGTTTCGTGCAAAGAACAGACTCTATTGAAAAATAAAATAAGACAAAAATATTATTGAAGTTTTATTTCTTTTGTTGCACATTAAAGTTGTAAAGTTCTTATTATATACTCTCTCACATATATCTTGTATATATGTAAACTGTATTACATAAGAACAAGATAAAGTTAACAAAAATTTTTTCTTGTTTTTTATCACGTTGCATGTAAAAAAATTCTCATATTTTATTTTGTGTTTCGCAATTTTTCTAATACTCTTCATAAAGCCACTGACCACATAAAAACTCTTTCAAAAGCATCAATTTCAAAAGTCTTTGAATTGGGCTCTTAAGCTACTTTGGAGCACGCAGCTCACCCTACCATGCCCCGCCCCCCGCAAATATTTAAAGTACGCCCTGCAAGGTCGAACAGGAACATAAAAATGGTCATGCTTGCTGCGCGAATTCTGCGCAATGTTGTTGTTGTTTTTGCTGTCGTTGTTGTTTTTGCTGATTTAGTCAACTGTTGCTTCACCCGCTTTGCCCGTTTTAATGATGTCGCTGCGAGCATAGAATAGTAAAATACGAAAGAGACGAGGCGTACCATGAAATGTCCAACAAGAACTAGTTAACAAGTGAAAGAAGCAAAAACAATACAAACTGAATTTGAGTGCCCAAGGCAAGACACGAGTGATGTGTCTAAGGAAATTACAAACATTTTGGCCGTAGATCAATTAACAAAAAATTATAAAGAAATATACATATGTATGTTTATGTATAGGTACACATTTGACAATCTGTGCATTAGTATATGCTTAGGTTTTTCTCACATGTGTTTTGTATATAGTTATTTATTTTTAAAATACACATTTAAGCGCCTAAGCAGATGCAATACATACATACATAGGTGGGAATGTGTTGGAACTGTTGCCGCAATGGGTTGCATAAATTTGTTAATTGCTATTTTTATATGCGAAACTTGGCGACAAAAATCGAATCGAATATTGAACAAAACTTTCCACTCGCCTGTGATAAAATTGGCATGCTTCTGCTTCTGTTGCACTTCAATTGCCGTCAATGAGTTGTTATTATATCAACGATCATCATATGCCTATGGTTCATACTTTAGATATGCCACTCTGTGGCCACACAATTTGTTGGTTATTCTTTTTTATTGATTTTAATAGACAAAATATACGTTATAATAGCGAGCAGCACGTGAACTGAACTCTATATAGAGTCCACCAAAACATCGCACTTTGGTATCTATTATTTTTCTATGTTTTACATTTCACCGTTTCGCAGATTTACTGTTGGTTCTCCGAATACATCTGGCATTGCATCGACTGCACGTTTATTTGATCAAAATTTGTGTTTTGATCTTTGTTCATTCGGTCGGTCGCCTGCGGCATGAGAGCCGTCGTTAGACTGTTCACCGCTGAGGGATGATTCTGTTCCTCTACTCAGGTATATGCGAATATCGGCCATGACTTTGAGAGTGTCTACGCAGCAACAACAAAACTATTGAAAACACTACCAAAGAGCAAGAGCGCAATTATAAAACACGGAAAACACTATGCTTGTACAATATTGCAATCGCTCGACTCATAGATACCCTGCACTTGCGCTAGACCACAAGCAATTTATTTTGTATACTTAAAATTAAAATTTTGCAGTTTTACGATTTGAAAGTCGAAAGTATTTTTTTAATTCTGCCTGCTTACATTATTTTAATTGCATTGAAGAGCGCATTTAAGCTGATTTGAATTTAAGCCCTTTCGGATGCAGTTTGCGTTTGCATTGCCTTTGTTTTTGTCATTGCCATTACCACTGCCACTCAGTTGATAGCACCGTATTTTATTTTGCTTGCTTTGCATTGGATTGCTCTGCTCTGCTTTGTTATTTATGCGTTTTGCATACAGTATACGCGACCTGCTGTGCTCGTGAGTCAGTTTGAACCGGTTCAGTGTGCAAGGTCCGAAACGGTGTGAGACAAATGTGTAATAAATACACTTATAATGCAATTTTCATAATCCTTATGATTGCTCTGTGTTAGAGTGAGTCAAACGAAAAGCGGGCACTTTGCCAGAAATTAATGTATTTACTGCAAATTACGCGCAAGTAATCAAATTATTTACAACAATTTCCATAATCACGCAATACTATTTGGTTGCACATTTTTCAAAGAGCAATATTCCCACAATTCTTATATTTCACATATCATACATTTCCGAGTGTAATTTTTAACCCTGTAACTAGTTACTAATTAATTATACTTTTCTTATATATTTATTAAATATTAATATAATTCTTTAATTTGGAACTTAATTAGTATTTGTATTTAATACACAGTAATATTTAATTAAATCCATAATAAAAATCCATAACAAAAAATGCAAATTCTTAAATTGTTTCAGTGATGTATTGCCGCTATATACATATATTATATTATTACATATAATTATGAGTCGTTTTTCTAAATGGCCCAAAGTAACCTAAAAATGATCCACAATTAAAAATACTCAAAGACTCAGTTTCAAATTAGAGATCTATTTTAGTTATACGTTTTGCTTACAAGCCATTTTTAACCAAAATTGCTACGCAAATTCCTGGTGCAGGAAAGTAGCAATCAGAAAGGAATAGCACAATTAACGATCAAACATAAAGCAGAACTTTTCACAAACTCATAAAAAACAACCCTCTTCCCGAATGCAAAAGAAAATCTCAAGCAATGAAAAACAATAAAATGCCTTGCAACATAATGAAGATTACTTTGACGCAATATAAATAAATGGAGACGAGACAAAAATTGCATGACTCTCAAAATAGGATTGAGTTTAATGCATTTAGTGTAAAATAAGTAAACTGCTTACTTTTATGTACTTACATTATTTACACTTATTTACATAAATTGCTAAACAGACCCAGATAAATAGTCTTGTTGTTTTCATAATTAACTAAACGGAAGAAGATTAATTTCGTAAAGATAAATAAACTTATGTTGTTCGTATGTCAAGACAAATGTTTTCTTTTCTAACAAATAAAAACACATACGAGCATGCATACGCATTAATACTAATATTTATTCTGATTGTGCGTCTCCGATTAACTTCCTGAGAGCATTCAAAGCGACGCTTATCAAAATGTCTACGACCTTCACCGTGAATATTTCGTGAGTCGGAAACGTCATCTTAACAGTCGAAAGAATTGTTGATTACTCATTTTTGACCGCTGTCGACTTAATCCAAATATATCAAAAAACATTTTCTTTGAATACGACCTGAGCCAGTTGTGCTTTCAGAAGCATTAGAACTTAATGCCAGCAATTTGGAGGCTCACCAAATTCAAAACAATAACGCTATTGATAGTTAGACTACTACAAGGACAACAGCAGCGAGGGCATAAAGATAATGGTTATTGGATCGACTAGGAAACGACAAGAGGATTTTTCCAATATTGCCAAGCTTTTTAGTGACCTTAGTTTGGCACAATGGGAGAGCGTTTAGGAAATGGATGAGTAATTTTAATGACAAAAAAGTTACATAAGTGAACATCTTTAGGGTAATGATCTGTTACTAAAAAAAAAGACAAATTTTGCTGGCAGTATAGCAGACGTGATCCTGCAATTAACAAAAAGTTTACGTCGTGATGCTGATTAAAATCTGAATAACGAATTTCACGATGAAGATTAATTTAATAATGAAGATTCAGCAATGTTTTCAGAACGGAGGCGCTATAAAGATATGGCATGATAACTAGCGGATCAGACAGCGCTAATCTGAATTAAAAACAAAAGTGACGACAAATTGAAATTACAGAAAAATATTGCCGATTCCCTTTTAGCTTTAGAGACTTGTAAGACTAAATAACACCGTTTACAGATGGCTGAGCGATGATTAAAAAATTGAACATTTTGAAGATGAATTCATTTCATTTGAGTTCAAGTATTATTCAATTGATGAAGTACCTGACGCGAGTGTTAAAAAATGGATGCTGTATTACACAAAAAAAAAAAGAGAAGTTAACATTATACGTACATGAAAATAATTTATCTCGCAAGGGAAAATATAAAAGCGTACGTAGATATGTGAAAAATAGAATAATATGCTACTGTTGTGGTCAAAGGCATACCCAGCCATACTTAAAAAGATTCCAAGCCGTATGCTCCCCTTGCGCTTTCTCATTGTTCTTGTGCAAAATGATAGACTTCAGACATATTCAATCAAAAGGATAAATGTTCTTAATTGCCAGCATTTAGTGATATATTGATGTGCAAAAATGTAAGTATTTCAGAAAAGAATTTCGTGGTATTGTACCATTAAGCAGACAACACAATATTATATAATATATATAAATATTATATGTAAATTAAACAATTCATTATTGTGTTTTATTTAAAAAAAAAACCGGATCGTTTTCTTTGAGTGTTTTATTAGAACTAATGTTTTAGATTTAAGCTAATAATAATTAAACCTCCGACTTCTAGCTCTGCCGATCTGGTCACTGTTGTACGATTGGTGGAAATGTCGGATATCCCTTCTGAATGCCATGGCGTCTTAGTTCCGCGGTAATCGTTGATTTTGGGTATTTTACACTGGTGAAATATGCTGTCAAGGCGATAGTTGGTTGTGGGTATTTCCGACTGAGTCCAGCATTGGTGAAGATATGATATAGCTTGGCCTGGGTCATTAGTTTGAGTGCGTAGGCTATTTGTAATAATAGTTCTTAACTTATATATTGTCTGCTTAGTGATCATAGGCAACCAATCCGGTGGAGCAATCAGAATCAGAATGAATAAGTTCTATCGCATTAGCAAGAAAGAAGTGATGTTGTTCCAAGTTTTTGCATACTTTTAATCGATTACGGAAAATCGATAAGTACAATTGTATCAAAGCATCATATATATCCCAAAATTATAAAGCTATATTGCGCGCCCACAAAAACGAAAGCCTTTATCTATAACTGTCTTATAATCACACAATTAAAAATAAATATCAATTACAAAATTTTTCAATGCTCAAGCCACACCCACCGTCTGTGCCCTACCACAGCACCTATGAAAAGGGACTTTGATGCTTGTCATCAGTTGGTATTGGAGTACAACGAAAGAGATTGCAAATAGCTTTTGGTAATACATAGTCGAATTCATTGTTCTTCCTAATATATATACAGTGTCTCGCAGCTCAACTGGAACAGCGCCTAGCAAAAAAGTTAATTGCCTGCCATAAACAAATTATTCAATATTTTTCAAAAATTCCAAAGACCGATGGTAGGTACATATATTTACTACCTAAATGACTATATGACCCCCATAAACTGGGGTTTTCCCATCGGCTAGGCCGGGTTATGTAAAAAAGTACCTTAATTTATGGTCACATATTATGTGGAACAAGGGCGTTATGGACACCTGGGTGCCATAAAACCCGGATTTTTTACGTCAGGTTGATTATTTTCGGTATAAATAGACCTATCCTTCGTAGTCAGTATATTTATATCCTGCATCTCGGGTTCCACCAGCCAACAAGGACTATTGACAAACGGACTACCATTGGGCAACGTAATCTCATCCTGGAACACTTCAAGATTGGATTTTCACATCGCCAAATAGCTAAAATGGTAAATCTGAGTACCACCACTGTATTCAACATCATTCGACTCTTCGTCGACGAAAATCGGATAGAGGACAAGGGCAGAAATGCACCAAACAAGATTTTCACCGAACAGGAGGAGCGGAGGATCATCAGGAAAATAAGGGAAAATCCAAAGCTATCGGCTCCAAAACTGACTCAACAGGTGCAGGATGAAATGGGGAAAAAGTGCAGTGTGAAAACTGTGCGCCGGGTTCTGCGCAACCATGACTTTAATGCCCGAGTACCACGGAATAAGCTCTTTATAAGCGCCAAAAATAAAGGGACTAGGATGGCATTCGTCAAATTACCCACTTGGACAAGGATTTGCAGTTCTGAAACAAATTCATATTTGAAGATGAGCCCAAATTCAACATTTTTGGCTCAGACGGACAAAATTATGTGTGGCGACAGTCCAATACTGAGCTGAGTCCCAAAATCCTAAAGGCAACAGTCAAGCACGACGGAGGAAGTGTCATGGTATGGGCTTCTATCTCGGAAGCCGGCGTCGGGAATTTGGTGTTTTTTGAAACAACAATGGACAAGAGTGTGTATTTCAATATACTAAAGGAAAATTTACTCCAAAGTGCCAAGAAGCTAGGAATCCGACGTACTTTCCGGTTCTACCACGACAACGACCAGGACAAAAGCCAAGCATAAGTCCGGATTAGTACACTCCTGGCATATCTGGAACTGCCCCCACACGATAATTCCACAGGCCCAGTCTCCAGATTTAAATGTTATTTAAAATTTGTGGGCTCTGCTGGAAAATAACATCAGGAATCACAGATCCGATCTCAAAAATGCTCTGCTGGATGAGTGGAGCAAAGTCAGTCCAGAAACCACCCGGAAGCTGGTATCTTCCATGAATAATAGGTTAAGGGAGGTTATTAAGGCTAAGGGGTATCATACTAAGTATTAAGATCCTTATTTAAGTTTTTATACGCCTAATAAGTTACTTTTCTAAGACTGTTCCAATAAAACTTTGACATGTATTTTGGAGAAGTTTTAAGTTTTGACTAATTTTAGTTAATTATTTAATATTTTAATAAAAACTGAAGCTTCCTTTTCAAACGTGATATAACATAAAACAAATTGGCATTTAAACATTTTGCGTTTATTGTTTTGTTTAAACCTTATAGCACTTTAAATATTTTGCTAGGCGCTGTTCCAGTTTAACTGCGAGACACTGTAGATGGATGTGAATGTAAATTATGCACTTTGAGTTTGGTTTTGGCTTTAAATTAATCGGTCTAATGGATGAGCCCAAATTATTTTCTTTTTAATAAAAAAGGAAAAAAAAAAAAAAAATTGGCCCCAAATAAAATATTATTTTTTTATTTAATTTTATTTTAATTAAAAAAAAAAAATTTCTATCTAAAAAAAAAAAAAAATAAAAATTAAAAATTTTTTTTTTTTAATATTTTTAAAAAAAAAAAAAAATTGAACGCTGTATTGAGGCGCCCCAAAGTCTCTGAAAAGATGACTAAATACGCGATAAGGCAACTGATAAGTCGTTGTAGTAAGTCAGCTATCAGTTATTTGCTTTTGCTAATGCAAACTTACCATATATAATTTTTTTATATTTTTATTTTAATTTATTGGTATAAATCTTTGAGTATAAATGTCTCGTTGCATGTCGTTCGTTCGCATTGAATAATGTTCATATGTTAATATGAATAATAACAAAAGTTAGGAATAGGTTTTTTCCACTGTCTGCTGATATTTTTATTAATCAAATAATTTTCCAAGCACGAAATTTGTATGCCACGGTTATTTTGTTTTTTATACTGAAATTTGGTTTATGCTTATGCTAATTTTAATCTGAAGTAAACAAAACAATAAAAATTGCATCAATATACTTCTCTTAATACATCAAGAAAATTAATATAATTAATAATTAGCAAATTAATAAGTAATTACATAAAAATGTTAAAATTCAGAAGGTTCCTATAACCGTTTTTTGCTGCAGACAACTTCAACCTGGAAAACTTTTCTCTGCACACTATAAATCACCGAATGATCCTTTTGTCACATAAGAAACGGAATCATACAAAGAAACTAATCACTTGCAGACAAGCCAACGAACACACAGAAACACCGTGTGATGAAGGAGGGTCCCAGCGGAAATGTCATTCCTGTCTTGTAACTGAAATTGGAGGTTGTGGTTGTGACAGTGCTAGTTGCTGAGTTGCTATATATAGCACTCAAGGACAACTGCATATAGTATATGCTCTAAAGCACTAAAGCAAGAACATAAACATTGCGTTAAATTATCAGAACGGAAATCGCGTGTACCTTGTTCTCATACCCATACAGAGGGTACTCTAATTGTGGCATAAAATGTGTGACGCTCGGAAGGAGACATCATTTAGCCCATAAATTATATATAATCTTGATTAGCATCACTAGCCGAGTCTACATGTCATATATATCATGTCTATCTACCTGGCTGCTGGACTATTTTATTTTATATGATCTCGAATCCGTTCAGAAAACAAATCGCGCAGAGTTTTAGAAAATCGCCCTGCAAATTACTCAATTTTTCTGTTTTTTTTTTTTTCGGAATAATTTCTAACTATGTGAAAAGAGCGTCTTATAATTAGAAATGTTTATTTCCTATTTTTCAGATATATATTTCGTAATAATCGAAAATATTTATAAAAAGCAGAATTGAATTTGTATATGTAAAATATTAAAATACGAATGCTTAATAATGACACAATTAACAAAAAATATAATTTAATAATTCTAAATTGAATTTTATATAATTTATAGTTCTATGTACACAAATAAAAAAAACCATACCCTGGAAATTGGACATATTTTTCCTAACCTACCGTTATACAAATGCACTTTGTGAATAATAAGGTAAGTCACCCTTGGCCCAAAAAAAAAAAATCATAATTTCCTACATTTCATGGCAATTTTTTTTCGTAGTGTAGGTCAGTCAGTTTTTCAAATAAATATTGAAATTGGATTGTCTAGATTCTGGCATGAAAATGTATATATATATATATTTCTTAATATACATTAAATATTTTTTGGGGGAAGGTTTGTATCTGGACGGCATGTTTTTCATTATTATATCCGCTCGTGAGTCAGCAAAATTGTATTTATTTATTTCTTCATGCAAATGCTAAAGAATTTTGTGTAGGCTTTGGTCGCTTCGCTTTTTGATGTTGATTGGCTTCTTCTGCCTTTTGTGTACATACAAACGTAATTTTTGTATTTAATTTGAGTTTTCTTAGTTAGCACACAATGATGTGCACATTTTATGCGAGTTTTCTATGAATTTGTTTGCGGGGCCTTTAAAATGTGCGATTGACAGCAAATTTATGGGTCGAGTATTGATTACATTTTATACAAAAAATGCAATTAATATTGAATAATATTTAAATCTATTCAAACAGAAGTTAATTTATTCACAATCAACCATTTTGTTGCACGTATTATTTTAAATAAATTATATTATCTTTATAAGTTTATTGCTGAAGCACGCCTTGCTTTCAATTTTTGTTAAGTTTGCATTGGTTTTTATATTGCGGCACATTTCTTGATTATAACCAAAATAAAACCTCTATTTTTATCTGATTTAATCTAATTTATTAGCCCCCATGACAAAGAGGAAGTGTTAATTCAATTCGCTAAGCATGTGGAGTTCAGCTAATGCTGGGCTAAATATTAGACTTAAGTCACAATTTATCCTCGATTCTTTAATCGGTATGATTAAATTGGTACATAATTGATCACCACCATGACACATTCAGGCTCTACTTACACACATTTCATTGCCTTACATAAAAAAAAAAAAAAAAAAAAAAAAGAACGTTGCAGGCGTAACTGCGAAATACTTTGGTATCATAAGTAAGCCCAGCAGATAACAAGTACCAAAGGACTGGATGGGTGTAGCCAAAACGCACTGTCCAATTTTGCCTTTCAAATTGCGGTAGATATAAGCTAGTAACGTTCCTTCGAAGTTTGGCAACCGTGGCGCTTAAATTATGGAGATATGTGATTTTGGAAATTTTGGGTGCGGGAGCCGGCGTGATTGAAAAAATTATTTGAGAAATTTTCTAGTAATCTTCCTTCCAAGTTTGGTAACTGTAGTTGTTCAATTACGGGAGATGTAGGCTTCTGGGAATTTTGGAAGCGCAAGTGGGTGTGGCCAAATGTTTTAATACGATCTTAGTAATCTACCTTCCTAGTTTGGTAAATGTAGCTCTTAAATTGTGGAAGGTATATGCTTTTATCGTTTTAGGGAGTGAGGGTGGGAGTGGTCCAAATAATTAGCAATATACCTTTCAGATTTTGTGACTCGAGCTTTCAAATTGTGTGAGACAAATGGTCTTATCGAATTGCACTAACAGATGTATTGGTTTAGAGAGGTGGAGCGGGCGTGGTCATCCAATTTTATCGATATCTTACGGGAGTTACCAGTAATACTTTTAAGATTTGGTGACTAGCTCACAAATTGTGGAAGATTTGCGCAATTCAGATTTCTAGGGCCGAAGTTCCTGGGGCGGCGGGTGTGGGCGTGGCCATGATAAAAGTTATCGGCTCTTAAAGGCGGCTACCAGTAACATACTTACCTAATTTGACGACTCTAACTCAAAAACTGCGGAAGACAAAGCCATTTGAAATTTTTATAGGCAATGGGCGTTGGCGCGGCAGAGGTGGGCGTGGCATAAACAAATCCCCGAAGGACATTGCCAACAACCTACAAATCAAATTTGGTGACTGACACCTGAAAACTGCAGCGCCCTGGTGGACGTAGCACTCCAATTTATACCCTTTGTCTGACGCGTGCACAGTCCAGTACGTGTTCCAAGTTTCAAGTCTCTATCTCTAATGGTGTCGAAAAAAGTTGCTTTCATACAGACGGACAGACAGACAGACAGACAGACAGCATGACCAACATTGCACAAAACCAACATACTATTGATACCTTGGGTATCAAAGTATAACAATAAGCATCACCCACATTTTAAAGTAATAAAAGTAGTTTAATTTATAGTCGAGTGGCACCATCATTTTTCAATGTCAGTTAAACACAATCGGTTACTCGTTGTTGTACTTTAGCCTGTGCATTCAGAAGGTATGCTGACAGGAAACAAAAGACTGTCAACTGCCCCATATGCCTTATTTAGAAATGTTGTGGAACAGGAACAGTCAGTCAGTCAATCGGAGTATTTGGCCACTGTTTGGATTGTAATTCGAGTGTGTGGCAAGTCCGTGTGGTTCTGGATATTTGCACATATGCCACACAGACCGTTAAGCACGTAGACACACAGCAAAGCTAAATAAATAATTTTAATCGTATTAAAGTTACGTTTAATTACTTCAGGAATATTATATATCGCGAAATCAACGCGGTATTAATGACTAATGCATAAGTTCAGATACCCACTCAGAGTCGCTTATTAAATCAATAAAATTATCAACAATTTCTGAAGGCAACTCGCAATTTAGCGAGGAAACAGTATCAAAACAAAGTACAAGTATATTTATGATAATGTATAACCCAAGAATATTGTAAGCAGATTATAATACACGACAAAATTCTTGAGAACTCCCAAAGTTGCAAAATTTTCAAATAATACACAAATTTTAGTCGGCTTCCTGTTACAATTGGTAACTTTAAACCTTTTCGTATTTTAATATATGCCACAGTTTATTTAAAGATTCGCCCCATGAACCCAAGACAAGAGCACAATGGAGTACAAAGAAAAACTCAGCTATCTCCTCACAAGTGAAAAACTTGTCGAAATGAGGCGCCCAACGAGTTAAACAAAGAGGCGCCAAGGCGCCGCAATGCAACTGCAAAGACGCCAAATCCGAGAGCACACACACACACACTACACACAACACATACACACTAAGTTAGCATTGAATGAAGGAAAGCATTTCCTCAAATGCTAAACTGGCAACGGCAACCAAAATCGATAGTCTAGAAATCGCAAACGGTCATTTGGCCTGAAGGTACTCGATTGTGTCGAGATTTAATTAGGATATATTAAACACACACATCCATACATGCGTAGGAATTTATTTAATTAGGACATACTTGTGATTTCCGGCTGAGCGGCCTTGACGAATTAAGTTACTTAATTGCCTCCCGGTTTATGCCCCGCAAGTTGCCTGGACAACACCCTCCTCCTTAGGGCAATGCCCGCTGCAATTGCACCTGAATTGGTCCAAGCAGCGGATTCGAATGGAAGCAGCGGCAACAACGAACGGCAATCGAACCCAGCATTATCCCGCGTCCGGCTTTTGCTTGGCCGTTCACACGAGAAATCCGTAAAACAAACTGTGCGATGACAACAAATCTGACAACGAAGTAGAACCAATTACAGAAACCGCACCACGAACCGCAGAGAGCACGACGAACAGCCAAATGCGCACCACTCTGTGGAAAACAAAATAAACGAATGAAAATTATTATTTTCATGAGCCCAGAGTGAACAGAGGACGCTGCCAACGCCAACGCCATCGACAGCGACAGCGACATGTGCGCCATTTGCGCTGGCGGCAAGAAAAACAGCTGCGCTCCACATAACAGAGCGCACGCTTTCCCAAGTGACGTCATTGTTTGGCACATGCGCACCAAAAGGGGAGCTCTCTCAACATCAACATTGGACATCCCACTCCCGCACTTGGCCCCAGTATAGCAACAAGCTCTCAGTGAAGTGTGAAGGTTGCTCTCAACTGTGCATGCTTGTTGCGCTTTGGGGATGTCATCGACGTCCAGCAATGGAAAAGCAACTGATTCTTGGTTGATGTATGAGCTAGAATGCACTTGAAGAAATTGAGCGCTCATTTCGACTACACAGCAAATTGAGGAAGTGAAAGTCCAAGTTTGTGCTGATAAGGGCTGGCTGTGAGCCAGCAGAATTCACCAAAAAGGCAATGCCATGGTCTGACTTATGTTAGATAATCCTCCAATTAGTTCGGCAAACAATTAAGCGTAGAGACCTTAACATTAAAGCTGTTAAAGATTTAATTAAATGAATTTCAAAATGACATATATATATATATATATAGTGTGATCTTAAAAAGAAAAACAAGTAAGAATCTTTGAGAGTGCTCGCCTAGCCCATACCGTGAACCCAAATCCTCTCATATCATAAGTTGTTAATCTTTTAGATATTCAGTCCAACACCCAAATGCTTATACACAGACAAAATCGTCCCGAATTTTTGAATATCTCCATAACTTTTACTCTGCTTATTATTCAGACAATGTATTTTAAAAACTTAAGGTTGTGTCTATTCGGGGTATTTTTTCCTTAGTTCCAGGGTACATTTTCCTACATTTTACTCATAACTGTAATAATGGCTTTCTGCTTCATTATATTATCATTTAACATCAGTATTTTAAGGTTTCAAATATACACTTACACTTTTTTCAAATATTATCCATTTCAAAAAAAATATTTATATTTAAATTTAAAACAATTGAAAACTTTTCTAAGTTTAATAAATGTTGTTTTTTATTTGTAAATAGAAAAAAATTTAAAAAAAAAAAAAAAAAAAAATTTCTGATTTTTTTTTTGGTTAATTTTAATGGGTTCAGAACATAAAAGCGATGAATGGAGGGCGAGCTAAATTGTTGTCTCCACAACCAGTTGGAACATAACATAACTAATTATCTACCAGAAAATACCTATCTAGACATTTAATTATAGATTTTGCTCAGAAACCAATCAAGGTCAAGCATTATCAAAAAAAAATCGATGGCCATAAATTTGAAAAAAATATTTCAATATTTCAGTAGGTGACCAAACTTTAGTAAACCACTAGTCAGTAAAGTAACATTTAAAAAAACACAACTCACGATAAATTTTAGCTAAGCTACATTTACATGTATATATATATGTATTAAAGGAGACTTTTCCAAACCGATACAAATATGAAAATTCCTAATCTACTGAGACAATAATCTTTATGATTCTAATGTATCAGTATTTTAAAATGTTAATTTAAATTTTTATAAAATTATCTATATAAATAAGAGAACTTTAATTTATTGGTCATTTTAAGCATTAAGCAGACAATCGACTTCGACTTGGTCGAATAATTTGTAAATAATTAAAATAAACAGATTATAAATATTGAAACGTAGTCCAAATTATTTGCCGTATAAAACAGTTTTACTTTATAAACGGTAAATACAATATTTATTTCAATACACAATATCAAAAGATAATATTTATAACATATTAATGTTATTATTTGAATACAATAAATACATTATTGCACCGATAATATATGTCTACTAAATTTTTTTTAATATAACTACTTCATCTAAATATATTCACATTTTTTTATAGTTTATGCTTGTTTAGATGAGATTTCAATGGGTGTTCGAGAGAGCCTGAGATTTAGTAAAAATTGATGAGATTTAAGGAAGTATGAAATTTTTGTATGTGCACTCTAAGTACATTGCAAACTAAAAACAAAAATGATTTTAACAATAACGCCATTTACAAAGAATTAATTTCTTCTGTGGTAATTCTTTGTCGTTGACAAATTGAAAAGCTAATGCTTTTTAATTTTAATATCAATAACGAAAATATTTTGTGCAATATTTAGTTTGGCACTTAATGGGCTTAACTATTTGAGATTTAATTTTATCTACACTGAGACATTGCACAAGTACCCAATAGGTACCAATAGGTATTTTAGTAGTGCATTTGTATCACATTCACGATTGTTATAAACAAATTCTAGTGGTTGAATGAGTAAAGCTTTTTAACCATATTGCAAGCATTTGCACATACGTATTTCAAAAATTTATATCACTAATTAAGTTTCTGCAAAGGAACTTATATAACACAATGAAGCACTTTTACAACCTAAACTAAAAATCAAATATAAATAAATATGCAAATTTGTGCAGATCACTGTGCATTCGATTTTCAAAGTTGTTTCTAACAGTCTGCACCAGAGATGCCTGTGGTCGAATTTTCTCCATGTATAATTGAGTCCATTTCAATTTCATTTGCGGTGAGTAGTTTTTCCATTTGTATTAACTTTAAATTGGGTTCAGTCACAGAGGCAGCATCCACATCATCTACGCTTGGATTTCGTGACATCGACATTCGCCTAGAGCGTTCTGAAAGTACAAATTATAAATACATAAGCATTTTATTCTAAGTGAGTACCAATATTGCCAAAAGATTCGGTTTGTATTTAGTATTATGGTTTTATTAGCATGATAAGTGAAGTGTGAAAAGTCAAAAGTCTTTGAATATTGGCAACAGTGATAGGTTAATATATTAAGACAATATTTGAACAACTTACCAAAACGAGCGCGTTGCGCTTCTTGATTAATGATAATTTCATTCGTGATGTAGATTTCCCGTCTTATTTGATCCCGCAGCTCTACGCTCATGTCGGGAATGCACCAGCGCACAAATATCATTACAAGGGCCACAAAGTTCTGAAAAATATGAAAGACATTCGAAAAATATACTATTATTTATTATAATATTAATATAAAAATAATTTTATGAACCCATGTGCTTCTACAAAATTTACAATTTCACAAAACTGATTAATTCGCTAAGGAACAACCTTCAAACAGCATTTACATTTAACTAACTGTAGAACCGTTTGTTGTCAATTTTCACCACTTCTACCAATTGGGGTCATTAGCTCAAAGTAAAACCATAAAAATGCATCATCGCCCAGCCACCGAAACAAAAGAACACTTTGTTGTTAATTCAATTCTTTTGCTAATCACTTGGCAGACAGACATTAGCCTCCACCCTAATATGGTCAAAACATTAGTTAAAGAGCTGGGATACATTTCAAAATGAAGAATCAAGTAAGCCCATAGATCTAGTTCATGTGCCACTTATGTACAAGCGAAAAACACAAGTGAGAACTTATCTATCTAAAACATAAATAGAAAAAGAAACAAAGAAATTACAAGAAGAGAAAATGGCAAATAAATTAAAGCCGGACCTAATTTTGTCACACAATGCAAATGTTTGATTTAGTAGCGGCAAATAGTTTGAATCGAACGCACGCGTTCACAAAAATCGATAAATAAATAATTTCGAGGATCTAACAGAAAAGGATATTAAATAAAACAACATAAAAACCACAAATTAAATAAAAATTTCGTGAATTTAAACAAAATAAGTATTTCAAGTAATTGCCATTCAAAATACATCTGATAATTAAATATTATATATATAAAAAAATACAACAAAGAAATAAAGCTATCAACAATTTAGTACTTCTGCAACAATGAAACGATTTGCCTGTTTGAATATACGCTCCTTTGGCCTAAGCATAGCCTCTTTGGATGTTTTAATTGCTCTGTGCACCTTGAGCCTGTGCAGCTATCATCTATATAACGATTTTATGGACTTGACCCAATGGCAACAGAGTGATGTGCAGATCCTGAGTCCATTTGGAACATTTGTGGCCACATTGGGTAACCAGAGAAAGCGATGTAAATCAGTTTTTATAAAAATAACTCATTGATTCTGTAGTGGACTATGTGCTGGTCCATGAATTTTCACAGGCATTCTATATGATATTGACGGTCACTGTTTGGGTAAAGGCGTTGATAAATCTGGTGGTGGCTTGTATTCTAGTCGATGGCATCAGACAAGTTAGAAATTTGCTGCTGAATATATTGCTAAATAATTTATCTACTTTATTTTTACTGAATAGCGACGACTTATTTGTATTGCCCCATGGTTGATTAATGCGTGTGCATCGATGATCATCGAAGTGGCTATCTTTGTATGCCTAGAGCTAAAAATTGATGAAGTGGATGCCTCCATAGATCGACGCATTGCGCGCAGCGTGCTCTTTGGTGTATTTATTGGTAAGCTAGGCTCACAATCTCACGACCAGGAATAACGCAATTAATCCGATTTATTTCTGGTAGTACTAAATGCGCTCTTTGCCTATGGCATTTATGCACTGTACCGCATGCTGAAGACATCAACAAATGAGAATCGAGCGCTGCAGGAGAGCATTGTGGAAACGTCCGGTATGTTTCAGCATATCAAGGTTTAAAGCATTCACTGGCTATTAATTGGCATTCTATACACATCTGAACGAACAGAAAGCAAACTAATCTAACGGATTTCATAAATTAAAGGTATTTTCTCATTCGATGTACAAGCATTTATGTAATTAAACAAATAAAACGAACAATGCAGAGCATGCCCAATTCAACTCACTTCAAAAACGACTACGAAGGCCAAACGACAAGCCAAAATAATAAAGTACATGTCCGAATAGGTATACTGGTTTGGTGAATTAGGCGGCTCCCGAAAGTCCGTGTACCTTGGTATAAGGAAAAGAAAACGTAAGTTAAAAGACAACTTAGAGAATACGCATTGAAAATATATTTACTTGCACGTGGTTATATTGGAAGAATCACTAGCCAGTCTGCGAAGCTCTGCGGAATCAGAGATTTTAAATTCGGACAATGTAAAGTCCAAGTAGCCATCCAAGCTCCCATTTTCTGACTTATACCTATATACCCAACGAGGTATCATATCCGAAGTGAACGCAATGATAAATCCCTAAATAATTAAATAAGTCACATTATTGCTCACAACAAGAATAGTTTCAACTCACATTCGTGATGACACTTAGCTTGCCAATGCAGTCCAGTATGCGATACCAGACACCAATATCCCGTACACGCTGTGAAACCGCCCTCTTGTGATGCGTCAGTAGCTTCTTGGCATCCAAGCGCATTTCGAGTATGTTATTGAGTAGCGCAAAGAATGGAGCAAGCGGAAAGGCAGCCACAAAAATGGTAACAAAACCATATTGCAATACCATTTCCAGATACTCCGGAAACAGGCTACGTGCGCCCCAGTCCAGCAATTTGAAATCACGCATCCAGCGCTCATCTTTGCCCTTGTTAGGCTTAACCGCGTTTCCAATGAGTTTCTTGAGGCCTACTTTAATGACCAGCACCCGGCGCCAAAACATAGGCAAGCATACCTCCAGTATGGTATTAAATGCCTGCTTGCCTATCATTATAATAGCCAGCTGTATGCACAGCTCTGTCAGACAGCCACCCGAGGAGCACTAAAAACACGGATCAATTAGAAGTAATACAATTACGACGAATACGCAAAATTACCTCTTCCTGCCGGTACTGAAATACCTTTATGTACTGACCCGGATGGCCAATATATTTGCCCTTAAAGAATGCTATATAAAATATGGACGCATAATAATTTACGAATTGCAACAAGTAAATCTTCAACGTCAGCGAATCGTCAAATTGTGTTTGAGTGCGCCACATTTCGAGTTCAGTCAGATACTCGGCCAAGTGACTATATAACTGAAATAAAGCGAATTAATTACATCAGTTAGATCAGAGTTGATCTTATTATCAGCTACTTACATAGTTGAGAACATAAAGCAAGCAGAGATTGACAAATGCCGCCGCTGAAGTCGCCACAACAATCGCTTTCGATGTGGTCATTCCGCTCCGGTCATTGTTTAGGGTGGCCACCAGGGACATGCGATAAACGACAACGGCGACGAGAGCAACAAATGCCGAGGCAATCAGTAGCAGCACCACGGAGAAACTGAACACGGTTGCTGGCAACTTCATTCGCCAAAATGGCACCGTCGGCTCTTTTATATTGGTGACGTAGTCGGTCCGTGTTGGTTTAATGTTCTTCAGACGCGCCAAATACTGCGGCCTTGGATGCTCTTCGTGCACATCGAAACCGGTTAAATCCCATCGATGCGTAATTTCAGCTGAATAGCGTTTCCAAAGCTCCAGAAAAAGTGTCGCCCAAAAGGACATGAAAACGGCAAAGAATACGGTACTCGGATTGTCAATAAGATATGTTATCTTTGCGTAGTTGCAGGTCTCTTTCAGATCCCAGAATTCACACCACTCGCACAGCGGACACATTGTGATATTGACGTTTGATCGCAAACAAATATCTTTACTGCAAATGCAAAAATATCCATTAGCTAAAGCAAAGTTTGCAATAGTATTTCATAGTAAATTACACAGGCACATAATTCTTAAGGGAAATCCAGGAGTAAAGAAAACAAGCAAGACCAACTATGGAGGCCAGCAACAGCATGTACGTGTAGTAGCCCAGCCAGGCAAAGTAGAGTCCTAGAAATTGCACAATGCAGTTGTCAGAAAGGGTGTGTTTTCACATTTCGTGACGAATTCTTACCAATCTTGACGCCAAAGTACTCCTTAATATCATCCAGTGGCTGATAGCGATACCATTTCTTCACCGACGCCCAGTTTGTGTAGAGCAGTTCACGCATTGTGCCCACCTCCATAATGTCGCCCTGTTGTTTAAAAATCAACTATTAGATTAAATAGTTTTTATTGATAATATTAATAATAGTCACATCATGCAACGGATAGGCGGCACAATAGACACCCATGGCTATCAAGCGTTCGATGCCAAAGGCCATTTCACTGTCTCGCTTGGCAGGAAAGCGCTGGCGATCCAAAATGAATTCCACAATACGAGAACGCACTGCGGTCGTAAAAAAGCAGTCCTGACGTATGTCGAATCTATAAGCAATGATACAAATTATTAGCTTGTTATAAGTAACCACAATGTTCAGACTTACAGATATTCCTTGTCACGGCTGTAGATGGCCGTAAATCGATGGGCACGTTTCGGGAACAAATTCTCGTCAACATAAATATTACGCAGAAAGAATTGCCAGACTGTTTTGAGACTAGAAAATACACTTTTTGTTGAAGTTTTTACCACAGATAAGCCGGGTATCTGAAATAATATAAAACAATGATTATTTAGCCAGGAAATTGCATGTTTTCTCAAAATGTACTTGGTAAAATAACATCAAACAAAACTAGCTAGAGCACTTTTTATAATTGTGGCGTAAGTAAAAGCTGAATAAACTACAATGAATAATACTAGCACTTATTTTGAATATAAATTCAAATATTTATACACATTATATTTATTGTGGATATGTAATGAAAAACATATTTAAAACGATAAAATGATCAATTTTCTGCACGATTATTTCAGATCATTTTACATATTAAGTTAAACATTAAGTTTTTAATGCATGGATGGGAAAATGCGTTCTCAAAACAATATATTACATATTACTGATTCACATCAACAGACTGTTATAGTCAATTCTAACAACATATATTCTCTCAATTTTTAAAGCTATTTTGATTAAACTGCAGTCAGTTGAAATAAAGCACATTCCCATTAAATTTGTAATATCTAGAAATCATACTGCTCCTGGGTTTTACATAATTTAAGAAAGAACAGCTATCTCTGGCCGAGCTCCACCAGCCCACATCTATAAAGATTATAACATAATTTATGATTGATTATTATAATTAGATTATGATTACGAAAATTATAATATCGACATCTACTTGCAATATCTTAAAGGCATAATAATTACAATAAGAGGGCCTTGGTTAACTAAGAAACTAGAAAAAAGAAAAACATATATGGATAGTTCCTAAGGAAGATATAGTTATTGAAATATATAAAGTTAGCCCCAGATAGACAGACGGACTCATATATCGACTCATTAAACACTTCACAATATTATAAAATATTAATTATCTATGTTCTCAATGTTACTATTTTATGTGATTGACCATTTGGTTGGTTAGGAGCTTTTCTATAACAATTGTTAATTATGCTTAATTTTGACCAGAATAATTTGGCAGACCTTTGACAAACACTGCGCCGCATATTGTAGACGATTTGACCTTTCATTTACACTCAAATTAGATAAGAACTAAAATAACATAAAACATGTGCATATTAAAACAATCATTGTGCATGAAACTGTATGCACCCAGGGTGTAAAACGTAAGGCTACAGAAATGGGTACTCACCTCCTTCATGGGCATACGCAGCTTAAGTATCTCCGCATAGCGACGCAACACCTCCAGAGGAGCATGCAACTGAAATATGTGAATTTGACGTATTGTTTAGCAAATAATAACTAGAATTTATTTCAAACACTACTCACTTTGACAAAATAGATTTGATCCAAGTGACTGATCTCCACCTCGAGTCCCTGTTTTATAAGTCTCTCCTCAAATATGCGTCGCTTATCCGCATACTCCACCTCCGTGGGTGCGTGTGAATTGATCTTGTAGGCCAAAACAAAATCAATCGATCGTTTGCAGTCTGCAAAGAACAATGAAGTGTTGAGCTCGGCTCTTTGGTAAAATTCCCGTGGGCAGCTGCACTCGCGCTCATCGTAGCTATTGGTGTCCAGAGTGGGTTCAGTCATTGGCAGTAGAGGTGTGGAGTGGCTGAAGCTGTTCGCCCTATGCTGGCTGGACTTGCCGTTCGACAGTTGCTGTTCGGGTGCGTCTGGCAGTTGAAATGTGGATGACTCGCTGTTGAGTACGGCAAACATATATTTTCAATTTTAACGGTCACAATATGTTATTGTATAATGGATAAATATGTGAGAGTGATTTCATTAAACAAAAGCCAATACAAGGACACTGCCCTGGAATGATTCCCCGGGGTCTCTATACGACCTATTAGCGCAACAGGGACGTCCTGTGGCCTGGCGTGTCCAGAGCTCATAACAGCTACGGCACTCCACTCCCCAATTATTCAGGTCAATGCGAATGAGAGCCGTTAACACTAAATGACACGTATAATATTATAACGAAGACAGTACATTTAACTGCAAGCCAGACGGCGCCTATGTGAACATCAGGGGATTGTTTATGTATTGATGAATTTATTTGTTTATGCAGCCGTTTTGTATATCAAATAGAGAATTGTGAAAATGTACACAAGTCATAACAACGCAAAACAGCACAGAGACATTTTAAATTTCTCATCACCCTATATTTTCAACTTCTCCCTGGAGCGAATGCCAATTTGTAGACACGTGCTAATGAGAAAATTGCCTACACTTTTTCATATATATATATATATATATATATATATATGTATATATATATATATGAAATTATATATTGTAATTTATTATTTGCCTGTGAAACACATTTCCATTGACATCTCTTATGATTCAGATGCTTTGGCGCTTTAAAAAATACCTCCGGTGAATCACTATAGCATCAAATTAACAACAAGTACATATTCAATGAGTATGAATAATCGTCGAGAGCAAAATGTATGTGATACTTAATTCAGCTCTTATCAAGACGATTATTTGACGGTTTCTAAATATTTTAAATAACACTTGCTTTCTTTATAATAGATAACACAATTTGGTTGAAATTCGAGGCGCTGCTAGCCAGAACTTAATCACACTAATCCAATTATGAGTATACATTTTATCATTACGATTATAAAAGCCTTGTTTTACTTCTGTAATAAGAATCTTTGTAAAATGTTGGTATCGCGAACATTATTAAAATTATCAGAAGTGCATTTAAAAAAGCGATAAGGTTTTATGCAGGGGTCTCTCTTCTTTTGGGTTAATATATGACATAAGAAAACAATGTAAATAAAGCATTGTTCATTTTTTATCAAAAAAGAACGTATATTTGTAAAGCCTGTAAGTTTTCTGTACCACATTTCAATTATTTATGCATTGTGGTACACAACTTGGTTTTCCCATTAAATGTGAATAACCAAAACGAATTAGTTGCTGCAACTTCATTTAAAGTTGAGTGTTTTTAGCTATATTTATCCGCAGTTCGTTGATGAGTGTTCTCTTTGCGCCTATTATTCGTGTTTATGGTTTCGATTTTAGATTGTATTATTTATATGCCGCAAAAGTTCATACCAAAAATGACCTTCCAGCACAAAGTGATTAACTTGAAGTTTCTTAAAAATTAGACACATTTACACACAATACATTTGGACACACTGGAGGTATTTTTTCGACTACAAGCCCACTGTTTTATAGTGTCATATATATAAACTTATTTTTTGTAATCAAGGCCACGACATATAAAATTTATTCAAAACACAAAAATGAGAGAAAGATGAGAGAATTGGCAGAAGCATTTTAAATATATATAGCTTATATAACGCATTGCTTGACATATAGTTCATTCTTGCGTTATAGGCCGTCTTGATTTGACAAATAAGTGGATATATAAATAACAAATACAAATTTAAAAAATTATAATAATAATAAACTGACACACGCATCATGTGCACCCACACAAAAGATATGCACACAGAGAAGTCATTGAATTATGTCCCCGAACTGATGATTAATACATCACAACTGCTCGTAACCAAGAAAAGCCCAATAAAAGAATTCATCAAAGTAGAGTATCGCATCCTCTGTCATGTTGTTAACCTACCCAATAGTAAACTGACATTAGCCAAAAAAATGTGCAAAAAAAAAAATATGGTTACACTAATGTCTTTCAATTTTTTTCACGCGAATTATTAATATAAATATTCACTTAAGCACAGTGGATGTAGAAAAAAACCCAGCGCGATGACGACGACCAACGCGCAGCAGCAACGTCAACCAACTGAACAAAAAAGAAAAAGAGACTTCGCCGACAATCAGCTGAGCGAAGAGAGTAATTCAAGAGGCGTCTGCCCGTTTACCGGGTTGTATTGTCAAGCACCTGTTACCCCCGCCCCACCCTTTGACAGCACACATTCCAACTTACACTCAGGCGAGAGTGAGAAATCAGCTGTTGCTAGCGTCTGCGTCGAACAAGACAACGTGAGCATGGCTGTGTAAGAGAGTGAGTCAGAGCACTTGAGCAGAGCATATCAGATCAGTGAGCTTTAATCTCTGTTTGCGCGGAAATCTGTTTGCGTGAGTGTGTGTGTGTGTGGGATTCTGATTCCGGCTTTCGTAGTAGTTACACAGTAACAGTTATTCCAATATGTCATAACAATTATCAGAAAACCGTCTACTATCCTGTTAGTGAATGCCGTTAATTATACCGTTTGATAATATGAATTAAATATCAACCTAAAAGGGGAGTGACCTTTGTTACTAAGATACAGAGATAAATGAATGCATTAATATCTGGATTTATACAGGGTACACTACGCCAGCTAATAAATGTTATATATATTTGTACTTTTCAGACGTGCATTAAAATTCACATTTCTTCTAGATCAATTTTCAATATACACATTCATCAAATTTACAGTAAACTTGAAATTGCAATTAGAATGTGTTTTAATAGAGAAACTTAAAAAACCGTCTGTGATTATATTATATTGTAATTAAGGGCACAAATGAGAGACTAACCGACATCAGAGTATTACACTCCAATTGCAGCATAAAATCATCAGCTTAAAAAACGCGGGAATGTAACTTCTTGAGTACATTTAATAATATTTCATATATAGAAATATAGGCCTATAAATTTATATGTATATACATACAATATCTAAAAACTATTCCGTATATTTAAAAAATCAAGAATCAACGCCGAAGATTATTTACCCTCACAGACCGAAGTCAAACCAAACATCTGCTGATTGTTTATTAAAGATTTTATCACGGGCTTTTATCAACAATTTATGACAGTCCAACATAATTTCACACTTTAAAAAGACGGACAATTTTTTATCTTAAAGAAACAAACTTAGAACGTTGCAAATGTACAAAGAGCTTTTACAGGGCGCCTATCTAAATTGATATAGCTAAAACTAATGTCTAAAACGTGTTGGCTTTGCACGACCCAAAACGATTTAATTCTAGAATAGATTCTAATTTTCAAGTAAATCAAATTTCTGCGCACTATTTTTCTGCCAAAAAAAAGAATATATATATATATATATATATATATATATATAAATGTATACAATACACAAATAATAAATTAAATTTGTACTCTTCAAGTAATCTGTTCCTATTTTGAAAAGGTTTTTTTTTCTATGTAGAAATTTCTTAGTGTGTGCGAAACTGCTCTGATCAAAATATCTCTAAAGTAGGAGGAATAATAATAATAAGAATAATAATAACGCATTAAAAACGACAATCCGATAATTCTGATTTAAGCCAACTGTAGGGAATCACCCTGTAACGGTAAACACGAATAGCTGAGCACAACAACAGATAGCAATAAACGAAAGGTAATTAAGTTAATAAGCATTTCCCTTAGTATAGGCCTCGATAGTGCATACACACAGATACACACACACATACACACACGCAAACACACACGCATACACACACACATAGATATATACATACACACAGTTGCGAAGAAAATAATAGCACAACTACGAGATTTTCTCTTATGAAAGGAAGAGCAAACCATTAGTTTCGCAATTTTTCAAATATTGGTTTTTAATATATTGTTTAGTACTCCCTCTATAAATGAAAGTCAGTTCTGTTTGCGGAATTATTTTCAATACATATCTTTCTCCTTTGAATAGAAAAGTGCCCAAAAGTAGCGAACAAATTAAAGCACCACTTACAACCTTTATGGAAATCACTTATTTATTTCTAATTTGCATAATTATCAGTGCATATTTAAAAAATGGTGTTACAATTTGTTTCCTTCAGATTCTATATTTTTGTTGAAAATTATCTTAATTTACATTCAATGCAACCGAGCGTCTATATATACGTATATGTATATGTTAAGTCCCTCATTAATGAATATCAATATTGTTAACTAACAGCATCGCGACAGTCTTGAGTAAACTTTGGTTGAGTACATAACGCTGTTGGTACTTCATTTTATTTTCTTAATCAGGCATTCCCTGACACGGGGAAAATCCGCTCTAACAGGTTATGGGCCCAGAGTACGTGGTCTCATAAAATTGGTTAAAGTTTATTATCCAGAGTTACGAACTCGGATGTGTTAAAAGAAAAAATCAGCAGATGGATGTTTGTAAATTTAAATTGCTTCGCAGAAATAGAAAAATTAGTGTATTGTACAAAATTGAGATGCTTGAAGAAAAGAATTATGATTCTGGGAGCATACAGATGCGAAGCATGTTGGTGCATGTGGATCTACGGGAAGATGCGTCGGGGGATTTTCTGAAATCTGCGGTTGGCGATAATATTAACTGGAGTGCTCTGGATCGTAAGGCTTTGGCAGCGATCACGCTAAATGTTAAGGGATCGCAGTTGGGATACAGCAATAATTGCACAATGCCGCAGGATGCATGGACTAAGTTGCGCGAAGTCCATCAGCCAAGCGGGCCGGTGCGTAAAGTCTCGGTATACAAAAAGTTGCTCAATTCACGCATGATCACATTTAATGGATCCTGGATCAGCTTCCGGCATTGGAGTAGCAATAGTTGACGAGCTCAAGGTCATTATTTTGCTTTCCAGTCTTCCAGACCTTTATGAGAATGTCGTTGAACGGACAGCAGCATTGAAATTTAAGAAATTCGGCTGGTGCTTGGACAGTGAAGCAACAAGTCATATGTGTTGTGATAAACAAATGTCTTCAAATTTTGAGGCGCATACCGAAACAATCGGTTTGGCGGACGCCGGCTTCTTGCAAACAGAAGGCAGAAGCGAATTTCAATTGAAAACGGATTTGTGTACACTGGTATGTGGGTCAAGCCATAGCAAAGAAGTGCATTGTAAATTTTGATGCAACAAGTGCAGGAGTGTTTAAAGCGGCGAATGTATACTCGACGCCAAACGAGTAGGAAATCTGTATACGTTTGAAAGCCATCGTAACAGATGTTATGCTGCTGTTAAATCAGACGGAGGAGTTGTGGCAGAACAGATATGGTCACGTGAATTATGATAGTTTGTGTGAAATGGCAAACAAGGCGCTGGTGCGAGGAATGGAAAACGTTAACGTATTACAACGAAAGTCGTGCAAGACGTGCATGTTGAATAAGGTTCACGTGCAGCCATTTCCAGGAGCGCAAGAACTTCTGGAACTAGTGCACACTGATGTGTGTGGCCCTTTCGAAGCAAAGTCTCTTGGCGGCTCTAAGTATTTCCCAACGTTTATTGATGACAAATCAAGGCGGATTTTTGTGTATTTCCTCAAAGGAAGAGTCGAGGTTTTTCTCAAGTTCGTGGAGTGCAAAAATCTGGTAGAGCGTCAGACAGGGAAGTTGATGCATTCGCTACGACAACGGCGAATATGTAAACAAAACGTTCAACGGTTATTTGAAAGAAGGCACTGATCGAGATGACACCAATGGAAGCGTGGACTAGTAAGAAACCAACGATAAGCCATCTTAAAGTTTTGGTTCCGTTGCAGTGGCAAGGGTCATCATAAGGGCAAGTTTAAGCCCAAGGGGAAAGAATACCGCATGGTCGGTTATTCAATGCAGGGGAAAGGCTATGATGAGGTTGACCTCAGCGGGGAAGACATCACATCTTGAATAAACTTTGGTTGAGTACACAACGCTGTTGGTACTTCGTTTTATTTTCTGATTCAGGCATTCCCTCCCTGGTGCGGGGAAACTTCGCTCCAACTTTATTAAAGTTAAGTAAGTTTAAAGCGCTGAATAAAATAATGTCTTTTTCATTCTCACTTGTTTAAGGATATTTTTCGTCTTTTAAAAACGTTTTTATAAGTTCCTTAAACTTACAAATTAGAAAAAAACAGTGGTGCTTTTATTATGTCCCCAAGTGTTTCTTCATTTTGCTTACCTCTCAGCGAATCTAGCGCGCTTCTCGTGCATGTTGATTGCTTCGTACGACGATGAGTTTCTGATATTAGACTTATCGTCGCCATAGTCTCCTCGCTCGAGCCGCACAAGTCGCCGAGAGGCATCTCTTTCGCCGCCCCAGATGCTACCTTTAGGCACCAGTCTGTCTCCGAGGCCAACTCGCTGCAACAATTCCTCATTGTAAGGCGCCAATGGAGCCGAATAGGGTTTCTCAAACTGAGCAGCTGGTTGCTCTTCGCTCGACAGCCTTGAGGAAACCTCGTCGGAGGCAGGCAGCATCTGGGTTGATGCTGATGATTTCGCTGTCTCCATTTCCAGCGCATCAGCAGCATAGCCGCTATTATCTAAATTTAGCATTTAGCTTTAGACGTGTTTTAATTTTTGGTAAACTGTGCGAATTTCTCGCTCGTCATCTATGTGTGTGTCTGTATGTGTGGGTATATGTGTTAGGCTGGTCAGCTAGCGGTCAACGCGAGCATCAGATATGATTGGACTTAGCAATTGCGACTCTTATCACTGTAATTCATTCTCTTTTATTACACAATTAACTGGCAATGATTGCGCTTAAAATAATGGACTAGACCAAGCGGCGAGCGCCACAGCACCTCTCCGAACGAAACCAAAATAAACACTAACGATTACAATTCCCTTACAAAGATAAAAATACAGAGAAAAATCCTAACGAAAAAAATACCAAATGCAAAAATCACCTAAACCTAAAATGACTGACATACAAGTTGTACGACATGTGTGCATTGATAAGAATGCAAAAGAGAAAAATGTGTGCTTATCTTAAGCACACCGAAGATTAAATACACTTGCAGCCCAAAATCACCAATTTAAGATCAAAGCTTATTTGACTCAATCTAAAAAATAATGGTTAACAGAATGAAAGCAAATTTCAAACATTTTAAAAATTATGTTTGGTTCCCCGCCTGATCCATATCAGATTAATAGCTTAAGAACCGTTAACAATTATAAGTTGTTTTTTTGGGTTTGGTGAATGATTTTAGTTCTTTCATCCATAGGAACACTCTTGAGATACATTTTATAAACATATTATTCGCATCCGGCTGTTTGTATCGTTACAAGGCACACGACAAAATGATAGCATTTCTTGTAATAGTAAAATGATAATCCGTACATCTGTCATTCATGTCTGAACGTCGTTGATGTTATCAGTGCTTCTGATATAAAATTAGAATACATAAAATGAAAACCCAGTTCAGGAAAACAACTTGTATTTGTACGGAATTAAACATAATTGAAATACAAAATACAATACAAATAGTTGGAAAACAATGGCCAAGGCAAATTAACGAATGAGAAATATAAAAATTTTATAACTGCACCGAGGGATACTCTCTTGGTGAAACAACAAATTTTAATATATGGAATAATAATACAGCAGTGTTTAATTAATGTATAGGCATATAGTACGCTCTATTATTAATAAGTGGCTAAATTATGAATTAAAAGAGTTGAACTTGGACAACGAATTTACAATAGAAACGAGCATATTTTTGCGAGCGAGCTGGCCAAAAACAATCAAATAAAAGCAGCTGGAAACAGCCCCTAAACCTTCTTGTTGTAGTTTTTGTGCACCTCTGGCGAGATATTGTAGACGAACTGCAAAATCTCCTGGATGACGGGCTCCTTGCGCGTCCGAATCGCCCCCTCCATGTCCGACAGTTTCACCCGAGTATCCGCATCGATTTTAGCAGCAACTCCCTCGCGGCTGCCCATGTGCTGATTTTATTTAAATATTTCAAAATTAATAAAAGTATTTAAAAGTGCATATCGTAAATTGTGATTTATATTTACCTTGGCCTCGAATTCTTTGAAGGCGCGCTCGCGCTCCTGACGGAATTTCTCAATCTCCTCGGTGGCCTCATCCTTGGCCTGCTTCAATCTCCTCGCCTTGCCTGCAATTTAATTCAATTTTTTTCAATTTTACTCTCTTTCTGTCAATATTTACTTCAAACGCAAAACGCATCATGTGACTCGAGACACGATACGCGATTCGACTCGAGGCGCATAACGCGTTACGTTGTCGTTAGCGAAAAAAAAGTCGTAAGCTTTTTTGTAACTATCAACCGTTTAGTGGGTGAGGGGGTGCAATTTTGTTGTGTTCGATATGCACTTACGTTTCCTGGCCTCGGCCACCTTTTCGGCTGCCTTCTTTTCAGCAGCAAGCAACTGCTGTATTCCCTGCGTTTGACTGGCCATCTTAAGCTGTTTCTACAATTTAATGTTTTTTTTGGTGCTCGATTTTGCCCTGGTTCCCGTGCAAGTTGAAAAAAGCAAGTGACGAAGGCGAAGGCAGACTCGATACGAGCGACGTGAAAAATGTCATATGACGAAGTCACACACACGCATACATACAAAATTAACCCTACAATCGAATGTATCGAGTGTAGAACTAGAGGTGCTATCGCTACCGATGTTTCAACCACAATAACTATCGATAATCACCACCTATTGGCATAAATTGGAAACGTTAGAGATATAAGCTAATATTTATTGAGCTGCTTAAATGGTAAAATATTCTGACAAACATATCCTGAATAGCTATTTGCTTACATGTATGACAATTGAGATCAATATAGAATACAACTGTGCTAAATTCAATATAGCTGGACAGCTATCTTATGCGTATATATCGCATTTTTGAATGTTGGCAACATCCCGCCCTCTAACTTATCGAATAGCGGACACACCTAGTCGATTTGGTGGTATATTTCAACTATTTGGTATATTTTTTTGAAGACATGTTTATTTACAGACGTATTTTGGTTAAATTTCTTAAAGCGAATAGGTCATTTGGAATTGAAATATTCGGTTACACTTTAGTCAGCAAACTCAACAAATATAGGAATAATTTGAACGAGCGGTACATACATATAGAGATATAGATAGATATAGAAAGAGAAAGACGGAAGGACGGACGAATCAAGATCAAGCATGGAGAAGGCGAGCAAAAACAAGCGGATCGCCCGCGACGAAAAGCAGCGGGACTCAAAACTAGAGGATGTGGTAAGTAAGGGCAATCGACAAATCATATTCTTTTAAACAACAACAACACATTTGGCAGGTGCTAAAATCCTTGGACGAGTGCAGCACAAATGAGGACAAACTGAAGTTACTGCTGCAGCGGCACATGGAAAGCGAGAAGATGGTGAGCAAACTGAACAGCGAGATGCGAGCGCTTCAGCGCCAGATGAAGGCGCAGCAGCGGGAGAAGGAGCAGGTGCAGCGCGAGCTGAACAAGAGTGTCCTGATGCGGGACAAGCTGCAGGAGGTGTGCCGCGAGCAGCAGCGCATCCTCAAGTCGGTGAAGAACGAGAGCATGCTGCAGATCAAGGTGGAGGAGGAGCGACGCAAGGAGAGCCAGATCAAGTTTCAGAGCTCGCTGAACGAGGTGCAAAAGTCGCTGACCAAAAACAATGAAGAGAACATCAAACTGCGCGATTACAACATCGAAATGACCAAAAAGTGAGCAACATTAACTCAAATAGAAACACCGGCCTCTCTATTTATAGACACCATCCATGTGCTTGTGCCTCTGTGTTTGTGTGTGTGTGTGTGTGTGTGTGGCTGCCACACAACAAGACAACCATATGTTCATCATTTGTTTTTCTTCTCTCTTTATTTTTAGGTTAAAACTGCTGGCGGAGCAATATCAGGCGCGTGAGAAGCATTTGGAGAAGCTGAACGAGCAGGTTCAACTGGAGTCCCAGCTGCATCAGGCCAAGCTCAACAAGGCACAGGTGGAGGCGGCCATGGAGAAGGAGATACTCACCAAGTGAGCGCGTTACCTATAATTCCACATATATACTCTGATGCTATATATTAACAGAGAAAATCAAATTGGACTCGAGAAACTGTTGCAGGCGCAACGTGCCATCAAGGAGCTAACGGAGCGGGAACAGCAGATGAAGGAACAGTTGAACATTTATACGGCTAAATACGATGATTTTCAGCAATCGCTGCACAAATCCAACGAAGTCTTTAGCAGCTACAAGCTGGAGCTGGAGAAAATGTCAAAGCACACGAAGAAAATCGAAAAGGAAGCGCTCGGCTGGCGTCAAAAGCATGACAAGGCCAATGCCATGGTGATTGAACTGGCCACCGAGAAGCAGCAGCGGGATCAGCAATCGGAACGTCTCCTCAAACAGGTGGAGCAGCTGCAAAAGCTGCTGCGGGCCCTGCAACAAGAGAGGACAACTTTACATCAGACGCTGCGAGATCAGAATATTGAGATACCCGCCATGCCGCAACTGCCCCCAGAGCCAGAGCCCATTAAAGTGGCACCACTGGCGGACAATGCCAAAATGGAGCTGATGACACGTAATTGTGCGGAGCTGAAACAAACGTTGGCCAATCTGCAGAACCAAATGAAACTGCTGACGACAAATGACGCGAAGATTGTCGCCGCCGAGGCAGAGAAATGCAAAGCTGCCGAGGAGCAGCAGCGGGCAAACAATGCCAAGAAGAACGCCAACAAAAAGAAGGCCAAATCAAAGGCGAAGGCGGCAGCTGCTGCAGCTGCAGCAGCGGCGGCGGTAGCATCGGCATCGGAGATGGAAACGGACACCGCCTCATCGGAACAGACCTCAACATTGGAGCCAGAAGCGGAGGCAACAGCAACGGAAGCTTCTGGCGAGGAAAAACCTGTCCAAAATGTGCCAGAATCTCCGCAAAAGGTGGACGATGCTGCTACAAAGTCTGCAGCCATTGAGCAACCGGAAGTGCCTTCATTGACTGATTGATTCCACGGCGGAATAGAATGGCATGCGATGCATCCGTAAACTAACCCACAAGCAACTCCTCCTTCGACTGTTATTGTATCAAGCTTTCCTCCTTTCTACATGAATACATAAATACATTAACACGTACATACATAAATACATATGTGCATTTGTCATATTCGTAATTTTGTAAAATGTAGCATTCAAAACAACAAATGTAAAACCATCCGCATCTAAACAATTATTTATTGTATTTTATATATACATATATATACATTTCTATATATATATAAATGTATATATATATATATATATATATATATATATATATATATATATACATACATATACATACATATACATATACATATATATATACATACATACATATATATATATATACATATCTGTGTGCATATATGTATATACCCTATTTATAAATGCGCAAATTATGAGCTGCTGCAAAACAAAAATTAAACAGTTTAAAAATACACAGAAACAAACATGTGTTTTAATATAATCCTGCAGGACGTAGTGCAAGTTTTTTTGAAGGCGAACAGTAAAGAGAATATTACAAATTTGATATTAATAAAATAGCGCTAATCTGTCTGTTTATTCTGAATGGAAAGTTAATAGGAATGTGTAAGTAAGTCAATGGTTAAGTTTGAATTTTGCTTATCTTGGATAAGTAGATACTTTCTCCAATCCTATCAAAGTGTAATTGTTAATACGATAAATAGATGACAATTTATGAGCTAAAATGTATATTTTCATATAATTACACAACTTTGATCTAGTGTAATGATAATGTTATTATTTTTGGGTGAATGTTTAAAAATCGGTGATATATTTTAGTTTAAAAAATATTGCTGATGTGTAATTTGGTAAAATACGATTTTCCTCGCAGTTTCTCAATCGATCTTAATGAAATTTGTAAAAATTATCAATACTTAGTCAAAGTATATATATTATTCATTATATAGGAATATCTTTAAAATTGTGGCTATTATTTCGATAAGTAATCAATTTTTATTGAAATTTTGGAAACGGTGAAAGTTATCGAAAAATAAAATATACTTGATATGCGTTTGGTGTATGAGATTTTACATTATAATTGAAGTATCTAGTTCTTGTTGTCTTTGAGATCGGCTTGTTTATTAGTAGTTCATTATAGTATTTATTTATTCAATGTGGACTAAAACAGAGCACAATTTTGTAAAGGTTCTAAAAAATAACAATTTAAAATGAATGTTTCGAATTTAATTATATTAAATTAAAAGAAAAAATTTTAAATTCTAAATGATAAACAAAAAATTAAAGAATACAATAAATAAAAAAAAACCTGGGCTCTTAAAATGTAAAATTGTCCAACATTTATGTCAATGTTTCCTAATCCCCAGAAAAAAAAAACTAAAGAAAAGCTGTGGAGTAAGTTTACCACAGCTATGCATGTTCTGAGGTTTCTACGATATATATTTATTTAGTGAAAATTTTATTAAAGGAGGAGAGAGTTCCGTCGAGAATGCGTTACATAAGGCATTCTACGATTTACAAATTACTCGAACAGAACGATCTTTTGTGCATAACGGCAAAACTATGAAGACAAAATTATCTTCTAAGTTTGTTTAAGGAAAAGAAAAGTTATGATGACATAACAGAAAAGCGGAATAAATAGATAAATCAAAAATATATTTATTTTCAATAGGTTGAGGGTAAGAGGAGCTTAGACATTTTCATATATATGTATTTTATATATTATTATATTGAATAATTCAAATTGAGTATAAAGGAATATTGTTAAAGATTTAAAGTTATTTATTCTCTTTTTATGTATTCAAGTTATAACATAAATTTATTTATATACTTAAGGCACCAAGATGGAACCATGGCTGCTAAAGTCTTTGTTGGAATTATTTTTGTTTCTTATTCCATGTTTAGACCAGAATTACAGGAATTACTAACAACAAGTCAGTTAAAAGACTCCTAGAATTTAAGTATATTTTTATTTACACTTTTTAAACAAAAGTCGAACAAGTTTTGTATACCAAGTTTATCTTATCTGAGCCAGTTTCTCTGCATTGTTATTAAATTAATAAGTGACGGAATGCCGCATGCCACAGTTTGTTAAACAATATTGTTTACCGTAGTTCACATTGTTGTTATTCTTATTTTTGTTGTGTTAACTGCAAAACTTTGGTAAGAAACTTGGGAATGTTTTCATTTAGTTTCGTGTGCTAAAAGTCACTGCTAAAGCTGGTGTGGCGCCACTTCTAAAGCCGTTGCGGCTACCGCTTGACGTATCGCAATGAACTGAGAATTGGCAGCTGGTGCCATAGTGTCTGCCGGGGCATGCAACACATTGCGTTGAGTGCGCGACTAAGGCTGCCAAGACTTAGACTACGACGACGACACTTCATGGTCATTATAATTGTGTTGTAATTACTTGAGGCACGCAACTGTCATTTTAGCTATGCTAAGCCATGTCGCACTTTCCTGTGCATATTTTAAGCGCATGCAACGCGGTGTATGAGTAACGCCATCAAAGACGCACAAAAGATCTCATGCCACAAAGCTTGGGCATTTTAAATAAAGCCATTTAAGTGCTCCACTAAAATAATTACAGAAATTAATTTAAATTGCATAAAGCGGCGAGTTCAAGCAAACTACCCCCCATAACCCACCCCTCCCCCACTCACTCAACACCACTCCCTCGCGGTCTGAGTGTGAAAAATGCCAGCCGTAGCCACAGTAGCAGCAAGCCAAGCAAAGCCAGCCACATAGGCGTCACTTGTGCATATTTTACACATGCACACACACACACCTCGTTTGGCAGATGTGTGCACATTTAGCAGGCAATGGGCTTTTCAACGTTTAATGAGTTAATACGCTAAATTTGAAAGGCTCGCAAGCGTGCACCAAGTGCTCGTCCAGAAAGCTTCCTGTCTTATTCCCAGCTTCCCAAATGCTCATTGCCTGCCGTGTCCATCATCCCACAAGTAGTTCATTTTAGAGCTTGAAAAATTAAAAAAAACAGCAAGAGCAACAATAATCAGACACACACACGCACAGAGACAACATGCACACACACACTAAATTCTTGTCATTTGATTGTTAAATATTCGTCCTTCTGTTTCTCGTCGGTTGTTGGTGAAAAGTGTGGCAATGCTCAATACTCAACAATCCTTGGGTAAGGAGGGGGAGTGTGAGACATGGGGCAGGCATACCAAGTATGCTCATCCTAAACTCTGGGGTGTAATTTCTCAGGCACACTGGCAAAAGACGACGATGTCGACTAACAGTGAAAGTTAACAGCGTCGTCGACTGCGACGCCAGCAGCGCAACATGGGCCCAAAATATGTCCAAACGTATGTATGTACATACATATGTCCGAGACAGAGTCGAGACTAGAAACAGACCAAAAGCCGTGACGAGAGAAGCCACACAATTGTTTGGTGCTGCCAGACAGTGTCACTCGCAACCTGCTAAACAAAATGGGGGCTTGCAAGCGGCACAGTGGAATCAGTTATGCAATTAAGAGAGAAGCTTATTGTAATCGAATTTTAATATTCTCAAAATTTGGCAATTTCTTCAAAATTAAATACAATGTTACTCGCATTTAATACATTTTTTTAATCTGTATCAATTAGTCATTTAATTATTTCTGATTATGCCACTGTATGCGCGGGAGCCATTGCACCAAGACCTCTCTTCTGACGAGCTTCTATCTGACTCTCTGGTTTCGTACGCTCTCTTTGGCGTTCGCTCTCGCCGCAAGTAGTCCCCGCTGTCAAGGCAGCGGCGAGAGCATAATAATGTGAAGCTGTCGGCGCTGCCGCTTCAGTCTCTGTCGCATTCTCAGCTTGTCCGGAGTAAGGCAATACCAAAGCAGTGCTTAGTCAAATTTCAGTAACGGAACCTGGCCGTCTCCGTCATCGTCGCCGCACTGCCGACACGAACGCAAAACCGAAACGAATCAGAGACGAGGCGACGACGACGCCGACGTCAGCGTTTGAGTCGCGGTCGCGTTTGCCGTCGCTGCAGGGACTGTAACTGTAATCAGTTGTGTATAGGATACTCTCGTGTGCGCGTCGCAAGGTTCCTGAATAACGGCAACGGTTAACTGTGCCGCCAACGAAAACTGGGCTGCTTGGCGGCAACGCACCGCGGTTTGTTCTTAACTTTTATTTATGGTATGCTGCTTTTGCTGCTGCTGCTGCTACTGCTGCTGCTGTTTTTTTTTCTTCTTGTTTGTCGTCGATTGTTGATTGTTATCAATTCAAAAGAATTCACTAAATGCGAGCGTTAAATTTTCGCCTAGCAGCGTAGTCAAAATTTTTTTTTCCAGCTACAGCTGCTGGCGGTGCCACAGCCGCAGCTGCTCATGCTGCTTCTGCTGCTGCTCCGCTTACGTCGCAGCTGCTGCTGCTGCCGACTGCGCTGCTGCGTTGTCCGAGATAAAGGATATGCCCAGATCTAAAAGATACAGTTTTTTTTTACTTCTGCAGGCTGCTTGCTTGGCTTTTTGCTGTGTCGCTCCATTCGCAAGCGAATTTAGGCAACGACAAGAACAACAACAGCCAGAAGAACAACAAAAACAGCAGAAAACAACGTAAAATTAGAATGCGTGGTGTGCGTGCGGGTTGAGAGTAAAGTGAAGTGAGTGACAAGTTGGCAAAAACTGAAAATGTAACAAAAATGTGCGCAACTATACAACAAGTAAATTAATAAGCCAAAGTCATTACCAAATTAAAACGAGACACGCAAAAGACGAAAAAAAAAAGAAAAGCAGGAAGAAACAGACGAGGGCCAAGTCAAGTGCGACGAGCCGAGTCGAGTGTGGCAAGTCAAGAGGTTCTGCTCTGTTTTGTTCTGTTCTGGCTTGGAGCATCGGGTTTGTATCAGAGGGAGCTGCTGGCTGCCATGCTTTGAGGTTAACTCGTCCGTGGTCCTCGTCCTCGTCCTCGCCGTCTTCATCGTCATCGTCATCGACATCGACATTGCTGCCGTCAAAGGCATCGAAGGTAAATATATACATAGCAGAGGCAAGCCAAACAAACTAACCTACAAAGTAAACAATAGCGTAACGGTATAAATGCAAATTTATCACCTACTCACGCGCACTCACACACCCACACTCACACTCTCATATGTATAAAAAGAGTGGTTTAACAATCAACACTCCTCAACAGTCTGATGTCGAGACTTCAAATCAATAAAAAAAAAAAATAATAGTCCTTATCTACACTAAAATATTTAACAATTTAACAATAAAAATAAAATATCATATTTAATTTGATAACAATATTTAAGTTGAACTTCGCTTGACCTCAATTTGAATCACACAGTTTATTTACACAGCTAATACTAATGACTAATGTAAGAATCTTTTGTTATCACACGGTATCTGGCAATTAGGATCGTCTATGAATGTAAGACTCGTAAACACTTCTTAAATCTAGTTTGCCTTAAGCATACAGACCAAAGTGTCATTATTTGTGACTTTTGTGTGCTTAATTGTTATTAATGGTTGTTGGCTTTAAATAGAAGAAAGTTATAATATTCACTCTATCAACTTATATCAAATTATCGTTTCATGCCGATACTTTCCAATATATATTCAGTGCTACACCTTTTTTTTTAGAATAGGACTTATTGTGCGACGCAAGTAGTCACGAAACAGCGCAAAGAAAAAACCTACGAATATACCAAAAAAAACCAAAACGTATGGCCCTATAGCGAAGTGTGTGTATAAATTTGTAATCGCATGCCAATTATTCAACTAGACTCCCTAGTCGCGCTTGGCCATCCACTTGCATACAAAAATCACCTTACGCGAACAGTACGCTCTATACATTATCACACACATGACAAAGTCAATATATGATCTAGAACAATCAAGAATCATTCCCTAAGATAAGTCACTGAAAAATTAAAATTTGAACCTATACGTTAGAATCTTAGAAAATTAGTGTCGAAGTAAAAATCTATTTAAATAATGGAAAATAATTTTCAGTCGTTTGAGAATTTTGCTTTGAACTATCATTATATCATTCATTATGATGGATATAGAGTTCGATTTTAAAATTGTAACATTAGAATGCTTAACCTAAGTGAGGATTTCGAAAATTCGATTTTATTGTTTGGTGACAAGAGACTTCAATTTAGTTTTACTAAAGCGAAGCATTTGAAGCTTAGGTTTTTAGCTCCATAAAATAATGTAGAGTTAATTAATAGCAAATACAACCAACAAATCGATATTCACTGAAAATCCAATTAAATATAAAATAAGTCGAGAGAACTCGACTACGAGCTACCCTGAACCCAACTATTAAATATTGTTTTCAAATTCGAGAAATTCGAGAGTTCGACACTGAGATACATTTTATCAGCATATATCGCAACGATATCGGCTTTACTGATGCGGATCAAGAATATATACTTTATGGGGTCAAACATGCTTTGTTATTCTTTTTAAATACTTATTGTAGACAGTTCCCCACTTGTAATGCATACAAAAATATTTCTTTATTTTGTGTGGCTCAATAAACGACATCCGTTTACCTACTTTCATTAAAAATTGAACAATTATTGATTGATTCTTTTACCGGAATATTAAGAGTACTTTAATTAATAAAATACATACGTATTATGTATTGTGTTACCAAAAAACCTATTAAATGTTGTTGCAACAACGCTCGAGCATTGCATCTACACGGGCTTTCAGGGTCCTTCAGCTGCACAGCAATTTATTAAATAATGTGTGAGTAAAACGTTGTGTCATGTATATATTTATTTATACAATGCTTGACGTTATTTGCTAAGCTATATTTTAAGTGTTGCCAACTAACAGCAGCAACAGCAACAAAAAGAACGCGAGCTTGCCCCAGGATGCTGCACCAAAGATGCGGCAACATGAAAAAAAAAACACTTAGTGCAAAAGTAAGCGACAATTGTTGTTCGTGGCTGTGGCGTATAAAAATAGCACCAAGGTGCGCTCTAGTTTTATTCACACATACGCTCATACACGCACACACACACACACAAACACACACGTCTACGCCTACACAAAAGTAGATTTTCTCATGCAAAGTGGGCAAACGCCCACAAAAGTACTGTAAATAGAAAATGTTAAAAATAAACAGAATTCAACTCAACGTACTATTGGTTAGTTACCGAGGGGCGGGGGTGTGAAGCAGTGGAAGAAGAATTTAATCAAATTATCATTTGCGAGTGCTATAAAAGAATGTGTGCATGTGTGTGTGTGTGTGGTATTTGAATTTGATTAAACACTATTTTTGCGATTGCATTCGAGTGTTCAAGTCACACCTCGTGACCTTTCCTTGCCTGGTCAAATATTTGTTACCTAAGCATTTAAACACGCAAACCTCGAATGCCAAAAGCCGAAGGCGTGAAATGATTCAAACGCTTTTATAAATTGCCCAATCACTCTGGGTGTTGGGCTCCGGCTATCAAAATACACAGGTAATCACAGCCACAGAAAATTGAATGGACGTGTACATGGTTCAAGCCTACATACTACTATATATATCAATTTACGATATTGGAAATTAATATTAGTGACAGACAAGTTGGTAATATCGCCAATTGCTTTAGTATTTCATTTCTGCAATTATGTAATGTGAAATCGCAATCAGGCAAATACTCTCATGTTCTCCCCTTTGCTGAGCACACAACTATTATTGAAATTCCGTGTTAAGTTAATATATGGCTAACTAGTTTTTAGCAGGAATAATAATAAGAACTTTTACATTGCTGCTTCCTTTACATTAACAAATATCCTTGTGTTAGATACATGTAATAACAGAGAGTATCAGAAAAGCCCACCTTACAAACGACTCCCTCTCATTCTATGTAACATCCATGTCGTCCACCAAGATCGATAGAATATATAACTTAATTAAAGGCTGTAATTTACTAAAACACATATAAAAGTAGGAACGACTATTATTTTTAGCAGCGCTGCTAATTATTGTTGGATTATTAATTGTAATATTATTTGTACATAAATGTTTAATATTTTATATTAATAAGTAAATAAATCAGACCATAGAATATAAAACTTAGTTTGTTATATAGCTAAATATATATAATAAATAAATAATTCAGACAATAGAATATATAATATATTTTGTACAACTAATGCTGCAAATCCAATTAAATAATGTACTTTATCAAATCAAAACATATTTAATTATGTTATGCAAGCAGAAATTATAGTCGGCAGATAATAGCTAAAATTACTTATTAACACACGCTTTTATTATAAGAATATTTTCTCATAATTGGTGAACTTATTAAACACAAATACGCCAAGGACAACATCATGATACGCAGATGTGTCTAGAAAATGTACACACACATATATATCCTTATATATTTTTGTTTATGTATAAATATGTACTTTTTTATGCCACGTACTAATTAATATATATGTGTGGGGTATAATAAAGTTGAGCAGATAGAAAAATGAATGAACGTAGTGTGTATATATTTACAATCATTATAGATGATTCGATCAAGCCTATTTTTCTGAGTTATTGCTACAATTAATTATTAATTTTAAAGTTATAATAGATAAATAATAAAATTCGATATATACCAAACAAAAACCCATTCTATAATTATATTTTGTAGACAGGGTACATTTCAGTTGATCACTCACCGTTTAATTGTTACATACTTGTTTTTTATATGAGCTGCCGTCCTTGCTGATTGTTTTTATTGCCAGCTGATGAATGTAAAGTTGTGCAAAGTTTGGCGCTCATAGCGGCAATACGCATACGCCATGTGGCAAGCTTGAAAACGATATTAAGGATGATGGAGCGAAAGATTTGCCTGCCACTGTGGCTTGTGCGGCCTTGTTGCGAAGCATTGGCAACACTTTTTAATTGCCGCGCATTAGCTGAGAGAGGCGTAGTTGTCGAAAAATTCACATTTACAAGCAAACATATGTTGGCAACATGCAATTAACAATCAGCCTCCGAAAAAAAATAGAACGCAAAATCTGAAAATGTGGCAACGCTTCGCAGCTTATGCTGCACACTCACTCTCACACAACCACATTCACAAAAACATACTCGCACCCACACACAGAAAGCGAGACAAGTGGCACTTACAAGCATTAATTACTATGCCGGCACTGGCCAAGTTAACGGCAAATGGCCTCCAGCAGCAGCCAAGAGACTGCCACTCGTGGAGTCGACAGTCATCCTGCGATTTAATAAAATAATATATATATGTGTCTATATGTATAGCATACTTTTTCGCGCAGCGCGTGTTTTTTGTATGAGTTGTGCCTTCAATGTTTCAATTTTTATTGGCATTGTTGTTGCTATTGCTGCTACGTTGTTTTCGGCTGAAAAAGCTTTTCATATTCTTATTATTCGGCTTGTTTGTTATTGTTATTGCTGTTGTTACTGATGAACAAAAAAAAAACTGTTTAAAAATAATAAAATATGTTTAGCGCTAATAAATGTTGGCTACATAAGTCTGCGGTTATTGACTTAAGCAAATTATATAATCCAGAATTTTACAAATCAAATAAAATAATATTTCATACTATATTTATGTTTTAAATGATCTGCATAAATGCCTACAAGTACCTGCATTGCTAAGCAGTACAAGTAGCTGAAAATCACATCAAGACCTGGGACTTCGGGCAAACGAAAATTTGAATTGAGTGAAACAGACTTCAGCTCTAATATTTGCTTCAGCATAACCCTATAACCCGAGAGAGCTACAAATGTCAAAGTTCCATTTCAAAAAGATGGAAGAACTGTGGGCAAATCGGAAGCTTGTTACATGCAACTGTTTCGCATTGAAGTTTAATTAGGGGTCAATTGAGGGCCACTTGGGTACGCAGCCCAATCGAAAACTTGAACCGTATAATTGCATTCATCAATTCGACTAAAAACTTAAAATGGCCTCGAGAAATTAAAACTAAACATTTTCAGCAGTGCTACGAAAATGCCACAAAAAAAAATCTAAGAAGGCAAGTAACTTGGCGCTGCATTTCCGATACGATAGTTTTACTAACTCTTTGCAATGAAAAAGTTGGCTTACTTGGCACTGGCCAACCGGCTAAAAACTGACTTCATTGTCGGCTAGTCAAACTAACAAACTGCCAAAATAGTTTTGGACCCCCACTCCTCTAACACATTGACTTCCCTTGTGCGGGAGCGGGCATTTCCATATACGATTGTACTCGTCGTATAGCTGTGCGAAATGGTTAACAATAAAACGCCATTGAGCGTCGTCCTGCTGGCGACGTACACACACAGACACACATCATACACCCACACACCCGCACACAATCATCACACAAATACACAAACACTTCTAGAGCCGCCCGCTAGTTTTTATGGCCCCCAGAACATCCGGCTTGGCGATATGCGCCAAGTTTTAGACAATCATTTTCTTTATCGGCCAACAAAGCAAATGGCGAAACGCAAATGCTTAGCAATTTTTGTTGCTTTATGAAGAAAAGGGGAATTGAGGGCCAGTGACTGAGTACTTTGAGGGCACTCACTACAATAATTTTTGGCCAAGTTATAAATATGCGGCACTATTTGTATGGCTGTATGCGTGCTGGTGCGGGCACCACAAAATGTTGACTGGACAACAATTTTTTGCTTGAATTGCTCTAATTTATGAGCTGGCTTAATTTATTTCCGCCCGCCATATACACATAATACATGCCAGCATGTCTAAAAACAAGTTTTCAAAACTGTTTTTTTTTTCTAAATTTTTTTTTTTTTGTAATTTGCTTGAAACGTAATGTGCTCATTATGTCACATTTACATTAATTCTTAGACTGAACCCTGCAAATATATATTTAGATAAAGATGACTATCGATCCGGATTAATCCACCAAACTAGAAATGGCGAAGGGGAATGAAATTAATTGGCGAGCAGAAAATTTATGTTGTTGTTGTGTCTATTTATTTTATTGACAGCAGCACAAAACACGCATATAAACAAGCTTAAGTAGCTTAACTTTTTATTTTCACTTCATTATCAAATTAAATTTGAATAGCGATGAAAACACATTAAGAAGATTTATAATTTTGTTTTTCTATTCGATCACATAAAGTACGCAAATAAAAAAATTGCGCTGAAAATCACACTAAAATCTTTTTTTCCAAAATAATTTATATATAATATACAAAAAAAAACTTTTAAAAATTCTTAAGTTTTTTTTTTTTCAAATTAAATTATATGAATTTTCAGCTTCCTAAAATATTTAAAATAAAGGAAACTCGCTTGTTTCTGGAAATACATAATATATAAATATACACAATAGATATAATACAATAGAAAGTATATCGATCCTCTAAAATTCTGGCATAGTCTCATTGTTTAAAATTCGTCTTCATTAAACTTTGAACTTGTTCAATGAGTGACAATTTTGTTTGCTTGTATTTTAAATGCGGTGCAAGCTTAATATTGCTACAGAAGTTATAATCATCGTAATATTATCGTTAATATTTACATAGCTCCCATGTGAAGAATTCTTCAATCTACAAAGTTCTTCAATCCCAATAGTTTAATTATTAGCAAACCACGATAGTTAGCGGTCTCAAACCTAAATTGAATACTTTCGTCAACTTAACTTAAACAAGTGTTTTAATTAATAATTCAAATACTTTATTTTTTAACGCGAAAACTATTACTATATAATTATATATGTTAATATAACTCATTCAATTTGGTAAGGACAGGAAATATTTTTCCATGATTTCACGCGATGTTGTTGCCCAGACTTTTTTATGACGACAATTAGTGTCATAGAATGTTCATGTTGTCTACTCCCATTTATACATTTTACGGGACAGAAGTACCCAAATGTTATAAAAATTATGCAAGCTTGAAGAGCAGTACGGCAGGAAATAAAAAGTATAATAAGTTAAAATTCGTCCAACTTGCAAACAAAAAAAAAAACATGTTGCCTATTCAGCATATTTACAAACCTAGCACGAGAAAAATAAAAGTTAATTCTACTCATTCAACATTGTATACTCATTTCCATGTAAGCTATTGTTATAGTTTTGGAGCTACAACTGGGTGAGGCACCAATTAACTTTTCTAACTTTCGTATAGTTTTGTGCCTGCCGGAAGTGATATTCTGATAGAGACGGCCACGTGACATTGATTTTCTGTCACGTGAACCGACGACGTGTCGTCCAAAAATTTGTTAACCTATTCAGCATATTTCAGGTCGAATCTATACGAGACGTATGTCGTATGTATGAGACTTAACTTGTATCATAAATAAATCATTCAATTGAGTTTACAACCTCATTATTTAGCTATTAAGTATATTCAAGTTACGTTCACGTTATTATTTGTAATCACTAATAAGAAGATTGAGTGTAAGAGGGTGTCGCATGCTGATTGAAAATCGAGATATGAATAGCACTTATTCTAGATTTGTGTGGATGGTGGTAGCCCAAATTGCTTGTGGGTACAGTATTTAACTAACAAATTATTACGAATGGAGCTTCTCACTACCTCGCAACAAAAAGAAGAACAGGGACAAGGTCACGGAGACAAAGTATCACGAAGAGGGATACGAACAGAACAAATATAACGCTGTTCAGCATGCTCGTGGGAGTCATTTGTTATTATTTCTTGGCATATCTCAAAGCTCCAGTGGGGGCAAATGCTGCGTACATGGCAGCTGCAAAATGGTCCCCTAAATTATCACGACATAGTCGAGTTTTTTTTTAATAGCGAGCAACTAACCACAAAAAAAAACAAAAATAAAAATAATAACGCTGCTTTAGAATCGTGCAAGTTTCCATCAACACTTTTTGCCTGATTTCCCCAGCGAGACTCTCAAACGAAAGTCTAATGCTTAACTACATTTTAATGCCATTTATTAGGTTTATTCCATGTACGTTCAGCTGGCCAACTGTCCACTTGTTAGTTTAATGCAATCAAAATATTTTGCATATCCGTCACTTTTCGGACACGCAAACCTATAATAACAAATGTGTTCCTTTTTCCATCGTAGACATTTATAAGAACAGCTGGCTTATATCCAAAATTTCACATAATTGCATAGCCAACTTTTTTGGCAAATATACTAGCTTTAATTATGCGTCATGCTGCCGCATGGAACACACACAAATATATATTTATATATAAATACGTACAACATATGTGTATATACATATATATTTAAGTTTGGTTGCATTTCTATAATAAAATTAAAATATATTCCAAATAGACAGCAACCGACATCTCCAACTAACTCAAAACACATATTTTGGACGTGTGTTCAATTGATTATAAGTATGTACTTTCTTCCTGTAGAGCAATTCAAAGACTTGACTTTATTTAATCTGCATAAAAAAGTAAAAGCTGATTAAATTGGAATACACTAAGTAGATTCCAATCAGTCAATTTATATGGGTTGATAATTGTCTACGATTATGCATAATTGTGATTGTATGGTGTAGTCTTTTCTTTCCGATTTCAGCCAACTATTCAAAGTTAACCTTTTAAACGCTTTTACAAATAAATTTAGCCAAAATTAAGTCCGAACATTAAAATAGATCTCTGAGCACATAAGGTACATAAATTTTTGATCTGTCATCTGTATGATATACACTAATCGCAGCAAATGTTTATAGGAGCTAAAGGTTTAAAAGTACATGTATTCCGGAGCTAAAGACTACAAATTTCGAATATAGGTTGTAGTGTACAACACGTAGCTTATTTTATCGATAACTGTTTCCGGTTCGCTAAGATCAATTTTATCAATTTCCCATATCTCGTAATTCGATCACGAATAAATTGGATTGAAATCAATTATCATTTATTTCGTCTAATGTACGATAAAAAATCAAAGATGCTGCAATACCCTAATTTGCAAAACTTGTTACCCTTCTCTCAATTGCGAATATAAATACGTGGGTAATGCCCTCGCTCAGATTGCACTTGTAATGGGGAATGTCACTAGATGTATTATAAATCAATTGATTGTCAACTCCCCACATAATTATTACGCCTGCATGCATCAATGAAGACATTGTCGCAAATGCAAATCTTAATCCTCCACACGCAAATGTCAGCACGAAACATCATCATTAGCAACAGCCATGATAATGACAACAACTACAACATCCAACAGCTAAACTATAAAAGTCAATATTGGCCAATTTCAAACCGCACCGGCACAGTGCAAATGCATTTTGAATTTGGACAAAATGTGAATGTGCGGCTCACAAGTCCCTCTTGTGCAAGGACCTCACATGCAAAAGTGCTGTGAAATGCCATTGCAAATTTCAATTTGCTGAGAGTATTTCTCACATGTCGACACGGAATTTGCTGGTTCATTATTTAGTCGTTTCTCTTTTTGGCAAAGGTCTAGCCAGATTTGGTTTTGAAACCACAAGAACCCTTCAAACCCAAATCAGGTTGGGCTAGATCTAAGAGCAGATTGAAGTGTTGCAATTTCTGATTTGCCGAAAGTCGTTTATCATCTGGCCAAGAATAAAAAAAAAACACCCAAATAAAAAATATACTGCACATGTTTACTGCTGGTGGCCGTATAATTGGCGTTGATTTATTATCTTCGTGTTCGTATCAAGATGTAGCTTCGATCTTGTGGGGTTCAATTGTGTAATTGTGTTCAGCGCCAATAAAAAATTCAACTTAAATAAGTAAATTTTGTATATGTAAATTGGTATACACATTTCTACATAAAAGAACTCACAGGTATATACACAAATGCGGTTTGTGGCCATCGCGTGTCGCCACTGTCAGGCTATATATTTTAGATAGTTGCTGGTTAGTTGATTATTTAGACGATTGCTTTTCTAGTATGCCACTCCTCTATGTATGTCAGCCTGTCCCTATAAATGGCATGAAAGCTGTGTGAAGTGACAAAGGCTTAGCGACATTGTCCATTGCACAGTGGCTCATACGTATGAGGGAATCTCATGAATTCAACATTTTAGAATATCATCATATGGAGACACAAGTCCAAATTATACATGAAGAAAATTCTGTACCTTTTAGCTGTTTCGTCAATAATTTCCTATAATTTCTAAATAAGATATTCCAAGTTAAATGTATGAAATGTTTTGTTTCCTTTTTAATTCAAAATACAAAATTATTACGCATGATTGGATCCATCTTCAATTATAAAGTCGCATATCTAGCTTGTTTACATTTAATTTAAGCAGGACAAAATTGACTAGAAAATGTAGTTTGTCAATATTTCCAATTACAATTTATAATTTTATTATCATATCAATTTTATTTATGGTTTGTTATAACTTACAATTTGATTAAGAAGCCTTTATCTTCTTGTGGAGGCTATCATACAATATAATGAATAATTTTAGATATATATTACAGCCAGGTTGTTTGAAGAGGTTTTTGAGCCACTGTGTACGCCCCGAGGGGCCTTTATGGGAATTGGCTTGAGTTTTTGTTTAGGTTCTTTTCAAGTAGTAGCATTGCATGACTGAATGCAGGCAAGCCTTGTCCTTGCTGTTGCTGCTGCTGCCTGTCGTTGCTATTTAGAAGCTAAAAGCCTGACATGCACACCATTCCAGCACATCAGAGTAGAGCCGAGCAGCACAGAGTAGAGGAGAGCAGAGCTTGCTGCGTCGTAGTTCCAATTTCATACTTCCATCTCTGACTGAAGACCGCACACACAAACTCAATTAGACAAATGAATAAGTATGCTATTCTTGGCAATACAAATACGGCACATTTACTCAATGCAAATGGTATATTCCAACAAATCTGCATATCGCTTTTGTCTTAAAGCTCTTTAAGAGAATTTTAATGTGCTCATATTTGTTGTGGTTGTCATTTACCATTTGGCACAATTGGCGCATTAAGACGTTTAAGCTCTGACCTAATTTAATATTTAATTAGCTCGGCATTGAATATTAAGGACCGGCATTGAGCTGTGCTGGGTGTTCGTGTGCTCGCTGACGGAAGCATATGTGTCGTATACGTGACATTCGACAATCATATTTTTCTGGCACTCAAATTGGAAAAGCAGCACCGGCAAAACACCAGCTGGCTTACTGCATTTTGAGTTTGTGGGTGGACTTAAGCCCCTAAATGGGACGTTCGCCTTGACTTCCGCTCCTTAAGCGATATAAAAATGTTGTAAAATGCAGGCAATCGAGGCGTTTACTTTCGTTGCAGCAGCTGCAACCGTCTCTGATTTGTGCAAATAGAGTCATGCAATTAGCTGTACAATTTTATTCAGCAGCTGTTTGGTGTGGTTAAAACTAACGAAGACATTCACGCCGTAGTGGCCCTAATGGTAAACTGTTTTTCCCAGAATAAGAAATGTTTATTTATAGTGGTAGAGACAACAAACAGAGGATGAATGCATTTTATGAAAATTTACGCTTGATAGACTGTCTTTATGTTCGGATTTGCATGCGCAAATATTTAACTTTAGGGACATCATTTTATAATTCTAAATTGTTATGATTAATGATAATCTTTTGTGCACTATTCGCATCTCCTTGCCTTTAAGAAAGTCTGTTAGCTCCAGCCCAATTAAATATTATTTATTTTGGAATACAAAATAAAAAATGTAGTATTTTGTGAATTGTAGCTTTCTCCGGTTATTTCACAAGTATTATATTTTCAAGGATAAAAATCCTGACGTGTCTACGATTGCAATTTTTGTTTAATTTTTGGTAAACAAAATTGAGCTTAATAATAAGTGGTTTCTGTTTCGTTCGATTGAAGTGGTCTCACTGTTGTACTTTAAATGTTCTTAAATTTCTCAAAACGTTCTTGAACCAGCCCGAATATAAATGCAACAATTATTTTTTCAGATGCAGGCTAGGAAACTCTTACTAAGACGAGTACGTGAGCTTGAACCTTTGAGCATTGTGCAGATTGTTCATATCATCCTAATTTGTAAGCCTACAAATTTCAAATGTAATACTTGCATAAGTACTTTCTTACATATGTCTACCAATATACGATTGTTTACAGACAACATTGTCATGAAATTTGCTTTAAATCTCAAATTTTAGAATACATATTTCCAACTTGGCTCTTTTCCATTTCCATTGTAATCAAATAACGAAAAACTCAGAACTTTACTAAAGCATTCAACAAAATCTTTGAATAAAACTATAAAATACAAAATAGTTGTGCGTTGCTTAAGGCTTTTATTCAGCTGCAATTTGTGCATAATTTTCAAGTTTTTGCAAAGTGCAAGATAATATGAGTATTCTATATGAGTATTCGATTTAGTGTTGTTGTTGTTATCAGTAAATAGATGTTGACTCGGTTTCTATGTGTATTGCGGTACTCAGGCTCTGACATAGATGAATTATGCATCTGAATTGAGCTTAAGTAGCCTGCAACATATTTAAATTGCTAGAAAGCTGAAAGTTAAGCGGGAACTTTGGAAATGCATATTTTGGGTACAAAAGGTTACATTTGATGCTTAAGTAAGTTTTTATGCCAAAAGGAAATTACCGCAGCAAATTGGCGAACTGCGAGAAATGTTTGCCTGGATTAAACTGTGAAAGCTATTTCCGCCATTCCCTATCTTTTTTGTTTCTATCAACTGGATTTATCAATTTCAACTGAAAAATTGCTGAGTCGTCGGAAATTACTCTTTGCTGTCCACAGCTAGATAGCACTTTTGTTTGTCTCTGTGTGCATCATTGTGCATTCACTCAAATTGAAGTCTAGTTTAAATGCCATAGAAAGCACGATGCACTTGCACACGAAAAAAAATGCTCCATGTTGAAGCACTTTTGCATTTTATCAATGCAGCGAGGTCAAGTTGCTCACTCGTGTTGGCTGAAAGTGCGATTAAGTTGCTTCTTGGCATGTCTTTGGAATTTTCTTATTCCCAAATTCGCTGCTATGCCAACTTGCTTCTAGCTTAAATTCTAACTCAATTGAAAGCAATGCATCAAATGCAAAATTCGTTGTAAGCTCAATTTGTCCTTCGCACAAATATATCAATTATCGAAGCTTCAATAAATCAATGCTTTTACTCGGTTACTTTGAAGATTCGACTATGTAATACCACATACTCATTGCCAATTATGGATTACATTATTACGAATACATAACATTTGGAAAGGCGGAAGTTGAACATACAATTTTGCACGTAGATATGTATTTGAAGAGTTAATTGAAAAAATTGTATTTTTTTGGCGGATCTACGTTTTGTCATTATTGTCATAGCTTTGAAAGAAGAAAAACATATTTTCACAATGCTGTGCTTCAGCCAATTCTTATCTGTGGAAATTAAAATATTTTTTTTAATTTTTTATTTCTCCAAACTATTTTTCAAATCGTCTTTACTGCATCTTCAATTAAAAGCATAAATGCAAGTTGTGCCATCTGGTGTTTTATAATGGGCGGACTTATACACAATCACGCATTTTTAAATTAGAATATTAAAATTTAAACTGATTTTCATAATCAAAAAAGTTTTGAAAACTTATGAAACCATTCCAGTTTTATGCAGCGGGCAAGCACAGAAGATAATTAAAATGAATCATAAATCATTTTATTTTGCAGCTGCTGTGAATAAAATATTGAAAAATAAATAAGAATTGGGATAATAAATTTAACTCATCAATCAATGCACATCCGAAGAAATTTACTATTCACAAGTGAAAGGTAAATTATTTTATAATTGCTTAATATTCGAATGATTACATTTCAAAGAGAGCGTAAATTTGTTTCAAACATCATTGATCAAAACGAATTTTAGATATGCGCAATACCACAACTTCAAATGATGGTTCGTCACCTCAAATTTGATGATTTGTGTATAGGTTCTTTTGAGGGTCAAGCAAGGGGGTATACCCCATTAAATGCCATCGTTAAGTGCGGCATCAAATCCGATGCACACTCAATTCATCTGCATGCAAAGTGCTCATTAATATCATCTGAGTTAGCACAACTGACAGACAGTCTGACAGTCAATATCTGCACCCCTCCCCTCCCAAACACCAAACTCCAGCCCCTCTTACACCCCTGTCAACTATTCCAATAGCGATGTGAGAAATAGGTGCTGCATTCGGCAAGGCGCGCGCATAACTTGATTCGCTTTGATTTATGGCACGCAATAATAATCAGCATTTGCATGTTACCGACAAAGCTTACATGCAACCAAACTCACACAAACACAAACACGCGCAAAAAACACGCACATTTCTGAGCAAGTGGGCAAGTGAGCAAGTTTTTGCCACAAGCAAACACGATGTATACTCAATGTAGGTACCTATTTATTTAGGTGCATGCACACACAAATACTGATAGCTAGTTGGTTAGCCGACTGACGGCAACAACAAGTTGCACTTGCGGCAGCTGCAAGTTGGCCCTTCGACCTTTTGAATCGGGAGCCAGAGACCGCCGACTTGCGCTGATGACGAGCAGCGTCCTTGCGCTGTGGCATCCGTCGACCATCCGTGATTTATGTAACTTTTTATTCAGGCTCATTTCTCATGCTACGCTTCTGGCTCTTTTCAGCGATGCTTGCCTCATTAGCGACTTAGTGCTTCGAATGCCGAAAGTGTAAAGGTAAATGCAGGGGAAGCCAAATGCAAATCCAAATAATCCAAAGTGAAAGCCAAAACGACAACCGCCCCCCGAAAACAAGAAAAACCACTAAAGGAGTTTACAAGGACACACGAACTAACTAAATATATACATAGATCTAAGTATGTATGTGATGCTTGAGTGACCAACGAATTCGGTTAATGAGTTGCTTTTTACGAGCGAATGAAAATGGAAATTGATATTATGCTGCAGCTATAAATAAACGCGGCAAATTAAAATTAATCAGCATCCGAGCTTGAATTGCATAGCAACAACAGCGAACAACATTCACATTAACATTTAGATTAACAACATCAACAACAACAACAACAAAAACAAAAACAACAACAACCATGGCATCACCACCAGAAAGTCCCATTGAAGAGGTGGTCTATGAGTTGGAACACACACGCGTGCCTAAGCCCATCCCAGTTGCCCTCGAAGATTTGTGCCGCCAAACCAAGTTCACCAAGCAGGAAATCCGCGTCATGTACAGAGGATTTAAAACGGTAAGTGGACATACGCATCGCAATTTATTTGCACCACCCCCCAAAATGAAATATATATATATATGAAGTAAGAAGAGAACACATTTGTATGTCTACACATATACTCGTATTTATATGAATATACATTTCTAGCGTAGGCTAAGCACATAAATTTATGAGTCTGGAAGTCAGCAAAAAAAAGGAAAAAAAAAAGAAAAGCACTGCAAACGATAACATAGCCAAGTGGTTTTTGGTTGGACGTCAAATAATGCCAGCCAATTTAATGCATACGCGTTTTGAATTTCATTGCATACTATCACTGCGAATGTGTGGGTGCACGCATTCATAAGTAAAGCAGTTCTCACAAATGTGGGTCAACCAGATAAATAGATAAAAACTGGTAGTTTTATGATCTAATTTTTTACAGACACGACAATATATTCAAAATAAATAGTCGTAGAGAAAAGAAATTATGTAGATAACAGATGAGATTGAAAAGCTCTCTTATCTAAAGCTAAAGTGTTGATCTTCAAATCATTAAATACATCTGAGTAAATTATTGCAATGTAATAGCTTCAAGGCATCTCCTAGTCGAGCTGTCTTGACTAGAGTATTCATATGTGTTCTAATAAAAGCTAGTAGTCACTTGAAATAGAACTCCCATACTTTTTGCTAGGGAAAATGTATAGGTGCACAGCATACTTTGGCAAGGATTCAGTTCGAGTGTGAACTAAGCTTATGGTCAGTACATTTGCGCTCATATTTTCATAGATTTCATTATTTTTTTACAGGAATGTCCTGAGGGTGTGGTGCACGAGGATTGTTTTAAGGATATTTACGCCAAATTCTTTCCACATGGCAGTAAGTATTTTTGTGTATTTTGAGTGTGTGTGTGTGTGTATGTATGTTGCATTTCAATGTCCTTGCTGGCGTTTTTCGGTCTTTTTATGGCTGCGCGTCATAAAGTGCAACCTCCAGCAGCATTTCAGTTATGTGTGGCAGATTTGGGAGCTTGCAGTTGCTTACCCCAAAAATGGCAGTACTCGCATTAAGTACTTATACGATCCAAATATTTTCTATTTCCTCAGATTCCAGCTTATACGCTCATTATGTGTTCAAAGCTTTTGATGTTAATTGCAATGGCGCCATTAGTTTTCGGGTAATTACGCTCCTTATGTTATTATGTTGTTTTCTGTTTCGTTAAATAAACACATTTATATATACGTACACAAAAGGATTTGCTAGTCACCTTATCTACGCTCTTGCGGGGCTCCGTCTATGAACGTCTCCGCTGGACCTTCAAGCTGTATGACCTGAACGGAGATGGTCGCATCAGTCGCGGCGAGCTGAGCGAAATTGTTTTGGCCATACACGAGCTTATGGGAAGGAGGCCACATCAACCAGAGGACGATCGAAAGGCGAGGGATCAGGTGCGCAAAAATTGTATATGATGGAAAAATCATAAATTCATTAATTATTATTTTATTGACTAATGTTAATAATAACAAGTGAGAACGTTGAAGTCGGTAGCAACCGACTGCGGAATAGGCTGATCAAACTATAATACCAGCTGATAGCAGAGTGCAATGCCGTGTTTGTTATTTTTTTTAAATCTTTGAAGGAGAGTGCAGGATATCTAATATTGCAGGAAATATAGACTTTTCCAATTTTTCTGGCGGGAGAGGTTGAGGCCGTAAAGGAATCTTTGGAAGAGGATCATGGAAATCGGAAATCGTAAGCCATTTTCGATTGTTAGGGCCGAGTACATAGCGGAGGGGTTGTCACCCGAAAATAGATTTGTCGATTTTTATGGACGTGACAAACAATATGCGCTCCAAGATTTACAATTGTGTGAGATATGCAGGCGTGTCCATAACTTTTGGGTCGATACATAAAATCGGTTTCTGGTAATATATCTTCCAGAATTGCTGCTAGTATATAACTATATACTAAAATGTCATCAAAGTTATTTGGTCAGTGTAGCACCTGAATAACACGGCTCTAGAGTTTAACAAAAAATAAATAAAAAAAGATATATATATAGGATATAATTTATATAGTATAACAAATAAGTCCAAGAAATTTGCTTAAAGGCACTTTTTTAATTATAAAATTTTAAATACAATTAAAAAAAAAATAACAAAAAAGTTCGCTGTTTTAAGGACACGATAAATTAAAAGGGAATTAAACTTGTAATATTAACATAACATTTTTTATTATTTTTTTTTTTTTTAAGTGATGTTAAGGTGCGAAATTCGATTAAAGGCAGTCCCAATAAAATTAATATAATATTTAGAAATGACATGAAAATAACAACTTAATAATGTGTTCAGCCTCCAGATTTGGTTATCACTAAAAAGTTATATTTGTCATCGATTCAACAACTACTTAAAACTCAGATAGTGGGATTTTGGACCATTCCTTAACGACGGTCGGGTGATCTTCCTGGCCACTCTAAAAGCATAAAGTTCTTATCCCGAAACCACCCACTGGAATAAGGCATTTGGGTCTGTTTGATGCTCTATAAAGTTCAAGAAAACTTTGTCCAACAAGTTCGTATAACCCTCCGTGCTCATACGACCTGAAATTTTACAAATCAAGGTGATGGTGTTGTTATATATCCATGTGAAGGTTTTGTGATAACTGAATGCAGCCGGTGGGATAATTTTTTGATGTTGGTATTTGGGCGTTTTTTGTTGTATTTTTCCTCTATTTTTAACACATTATCAATTGCTTATGCCGATCGACGCAATTTAATTTATATTTGCCGGTTGCTCATTCCAGTATCCTTGTAAGTCAGAATCTATTCCTCAAGTGAAAGTGTTTTGCCCTTCCCATTCGAAATATTTGTAAGCAACTGATTTGTTCTTTATCTAAAACATTAAATAAAGATGTAAATTTTCTTATCCCATTCAAAGAAAATCCATATAACGCAATACTTACTTTTCCAATGGCTTGACTGCCTTTATCGCACCTAAACTAACCATAAAAAGGGAAAAACCCAAAAATCTTGGAAAAAACTAACGGAACTTGCATTCCAATGCATCAAAACAGTGTAAGAAGGAGAATCACCGTTAACAAGGTCATGTTCCATCCCGCACCATAAACACGAGTGCCTTTAATCGAAAATCGCGGAGTATATAGGTATATATCTGTGTGAGGTCTTATATTTAAATAATTATTATTGTTCAGATGTAGTAGTTGAGATTCGATTAATATAATAATGGTTGAAATATGTTTGAATATCGCAGCAACGATTAATACTTAAGTATCGCAATATCGATTAGTATCGAAGATCTGGTCACACATGAATTGTCTTTCTTTCTTACTGCGTTGTATTTTCCTAAGTTCATGAGTGGCTCTCTATTCTTCAACAAGACGCACACGCGCATAATAAATATAATCCCTAATCAGAAACTGCGTTTGACTCTTCATTTTTATGAACGCCATTTCCAACAATAATTAACTAAACTCGAACTAAAGAAATAAATAAAACACAAATTGTCATGGTCAAAAGCGCAAACTAATTTAAATTATGCTAACAATATTCGCTAATGCAGAATATGTATAATAGATTTCCCCGTTAGCATGCGGAATTAAAATTTATATTTAAGGGACTTGTTTGATTTGTTATACAAATGTCTGTATATTCAACAAAAATTCCACTAAAATCAAGTTATTAAAACATTAAATTTCGACACCAGCGATGACAAGTTGACAAAAAAAAATCAATTGAGTTTATGTTGCAATGCAATGCGGTTTGGCTTTAGTTTTTTGCCTTATTGCATGCATCATTTTTTATGCAAGAGCCGCAGTTGACAACGTGTAGCATCCGATGACGTTACCGATTCAACGACATAAGCGCGATGCGAGACGACACGGCTTACGCTGCGTATGAGTAATTATGATTATGCACATACATATGTATATCGACAAAGGCATTCACTTCTATATGTTGTGCTTGTATGTGGGTGCAGCTCTGGGGAATTGGATTGGAAACACCGAGCAGATGCTTTGTGTGCGCCTATGAGCGGAAACTACAGCGGATATTTTATTTAATGATGAAGGCTTCATTGCACATATCGTCGATAAGCGATGAGAGTGTGTATGTGAGTAAAGGGATTTTGACGATGATTAACAAAAAGTCGTGAATGAAAGTTTAACACCAACTATTGATTGATTTAAATGTGCATATTTCAATACGTTGCAAACTATTGCTAAACGTTATCGTATTGCAGGTGGATCGAGTTTTTCGCAAATTGGATTTAAATCAGGATGGCATCATAACGATAGAAGAGTTTCTTGAGGCGTGTCTCAAGGACGATTTGGTAACGCGCTCATTGCAAATGTTCGACAATGACCTTTGATGACAAGACGAACCAGAGATACGCAATACAAGGACTATAATACCGCTTATAGATCTATAGATTGAATAAACATATGCTGCGCCAGTTTCACCAAGCAAAATCAAAGACAACATTAATTGTTTTGAATAAATGTGTGTGTGCAAAGTTCAACGGTCAAATGACACCAGTATAACAATGATATAAAAGAAGAAACAACATATTAGTATCTAATTTTATTTTAGGTAACTAATAAAAATATGAATATCGGGCGAACAGAAAACCAAATAACCAACTTTAACATTTATATGTGTGTAACGGTACAAGTACTTAGGTGAGAAACGGATAAAAACAAATTGAATACAATTTATGAAATATGTAATTTTTTTAAGCATATTATGAATTTAATCCTGCCGTCAGAAGCGATTTGGTCTTATATGTAGTTATTAAATGTATATGTATGTATAAAAAAGAAATACTTTATTTCATGCAAACAGCTAAACTGAACCACCAACCATAATAAATAAACAGAATAACTTTGAAACGGAATTATTTGATAACTAGAAATGCAGTCGAGCAACAAAATGCAACACGATTTACTTTACACGATTTAAATATAAAATAAAACAAAAGTCAAAAGAGTAACAGCAATTTATATATACATTCGCGTATATGCATAAGTACTTACATATAAATAAGTAAATACATACCCATTAACATACGTTCATAATTGTACTTTTTAGCAGACATAACAATAATCGTTTGTGAGTGAATTTAATTCCTTGACTAAACTATTTGCATTTGAGTGTTAGTTTTAACAGTACAGCTCGGCGCCTTAAAAGTTATTTCTTATTTATTTTTATTATTCAACAGAAAATTCTGGAATACAAAATTAATATTCAAGTTCAAAATGCTCATATTTTAAATTTATGAACTATGCGGTCAATTAAAGAATAAAAAACATGCCACATTTAAATACGCCAAATTGATTTCCATTAAATTTTCATTTATACCAATTGCATATGTTTCCTGTTAAGTTTTAATCATATTTTGTAAAATTTGTCTTTTATTTCTGGATGCAAAACTACCACCGACAAACAAGCACTTGACACTTTAAACCACATGTTTCCATAACAGCATGATTAAATTGCGTTTTGAAATTAATAATTAAATTGCGCCTGCATTAATAAATCATACGCCCGGGCCACGTGCCATCAATATATAAAAAAAAAAAACAAAAAAACAAAATAAACAGTAAAGCTTAAGCTTGTGTAACATGCATCCACTCTTCGTATGTGCCATGTACTCGTATTATCTGTTAATGCGCCACATGTGCCCTACATTTTAATTATAGTACATACTATTAATTTAGTTCTTAGCATATCAACAGAGACAGACAGAGATGAGACCGGCAGCAGTATGATACGATTGCCTAAGCTGTGGAAATATTTAACATTCCCTGAAAGCACGACAGCAAAAAAGTTCTTTTTACATTGTACCTTCCACACAATACAATTGTTGTTTCAGCAAAAGTTTTATACTTACTTACATATAATACATGTAATACGCGTCGCGTTCATTGAATGACACTGTGCATGGAGTCGAGACAATCAATGTGGTTTTAAATTTCCCTTTAGTTATATAAATGTTCTTCCATTGTTATTTTTAACAACAACAGCTAAATATTTATGTAAAACACCTCTACATATTTATATTTACATGCTTATAGAAAGACGCAAACTGTTCTCTGTCCCAATGAACGTATTGCCCCAATTGGCGTTTAATAAGACAAATATTGAAATAGAGAAAAGAAAATTGCTCAAGGCCCATTAAGTCTGACGAGCTTGAATTCAAACATCTTGTGAATCTCACGCTGCAACAGTCTATTTAAAATGTATATTTTTTGAGCAATTCATCTGCTTTTCTGTGAAATATTGAACAAGATGCTCTCAAGACATTTGTTTGAGCCTTTCATGCTAAACGATTTTCTTCACTAAGCAATGCCGCAATATTCCAGACTTATCTCAAATACCATTATCAGGTTCTATCATGAACTAGTCAAAATGATTGGCAATATTAGCAAATGCGCTTTTATAAGTAATTAATTGCAACTAACTTGTAACTAAGTGCATGACATCAATGTCCTTGAACTTGAAACTTGAAAACCAATGCGACCTATTTAATAAACCACCCAAAGATTCTACCTACCTAGTCTGTATGGATTATTATTGTGCAATATGTATAAACTTACACTGTCCATAAAAAATAAACGGAAAATAAAATTTACCATTTAAATATCTAACTAGTAAAATACTAAATAATGAATGAAATTGAAACGCTTAAAACTTAATTCCTTTATTAATTAATCAATTGATGAACTTTATGCTAAAGCCAAAAATTGTTATTGTTTTTAGCACATAAATGTTCAGTAAACGTATCGAAATTTTGTGTAAATGTCTACTAAGCTACTCCCAAATCGATCGAACTACAAATTAAAAAAACACATACAAATATAACAAATTCGAGGGATTAAAATTTTTAATGATGTCCTAAATATGTAGCTAGTTAGCAAAGATAAGACCCTAACTGTGTAGCAACTATTTGTAGCATGATTAAGATTGGAGAAATTGAAATTGAAAAAAAAAAATACGAAATGATGTATATTTTAACTACATATATTGCATTCGCATTTAGTTGAAACTAAATTAAATCAAAATGTACCTAGTAAATGTAAATTATGATAATAATTTTCCAATATAAGCTATTTAAATTACGATTAAATGTAAAGGAGCTTGGAATGAAATGAGGCGATAAAGAAATTAAACCCAAGGTAATTGACTCACTTTATGGCTCCTGAAATTTATAATAATTTAAATTTTATTATTTATGCTATCAACCTTTAAGCGAAATTTTAAATTAACTAATTTATAAACCAAACAACATACTTAAAAGTAACTTAACAGCAGTAAACGTGGTTAGTGATTTGGATTGTTTATAAGTACATACTATAATAGAAGACCCATACACATTGATAATAAATATGAACTAATACAACTACTAACTAACTATATTAAACTAAAACAAACTCTATTCAATTTATTTAATTGTCTAATACATTCAAATACATATGTGTGTATAAATGTGCTAGGACTATCCGTACATACTTCTTTGTTGTTTAATATTCAAGCCGAGTCGGCGACTAAAAATATTTGTGGTCAACTCTTAAATTAAAAAAAGCATTTGGCATTTCATACATTCGACACACCAAATACTCTTCTCTCAAACCAAAAACCTTTTTCAGTTGTATGAACTCGCTATGATCTTATTAACTTATTGCATATGTATACGTAATTGTTAGTTTAGATTCAGTGTCACTTTGGTTATTGTTTCCCATACGAATTGAAATATATGTATTTAAGTTAAATCTGTTAGTTTTAGCTCTGATTTAATTAAATATATGTCATGATAAAAGAGACCATCAAATAACAAATGAGAACTGGGCAAAAATAAAAAATTTTAATAAAAATAACAATTTAATAATATACGGTTGTCTTTTCTTTAATTTAGTTATAAAAAAAATGTGTGCCAAGACTTAACATAGACCAGTCTATTCTATAATGAATTAGTTTATACACTGGTGATCTTTCAAAATGACTTGCAACATCGAGGAATGCCGATAAAATTGCCAACCTCCATTGATCTTTTTCTGGAAGAAAGCTTGAATTTCTGACGTGTCACAGTAAATGCCGGAGAACACTTACCAAGTGAGCAGTTTCGAAATTATTCCTCTGATAACAGGTGCCGCAGTACCTTTAAAATTGCTGTAGATATAGGCTTTCGTAAATTTGTGGGCGTGAGTGGTTGTGGCTGAAAAAAATTATAGAGAAGGTTCGTAGTTCGTAACTATTTTACAAGGAGAAATAGGCTTCTGAGAATTTTGGATGGTGTAATAATCATCTTTTCAAATTTGATGACTCTAGCTGCAAAATTATGGAAGATATATTTCAGATTTCTAATGTCGATGTTCCTTTGGAAGGCGTTTGCGGGCGTCGTTTAAAAATGTATATGCCGATCTGTGAAGGAGGTTACCAGCTAGCAACCTTCTAAGTTTATGGAGTCTATCTCTTAAATTGTGGGATATATGCGGTTTTATTGCCCTACACATTCAGAAATATCGGTTTGGCGAGTATGGGCGGTGGTGTAGGTGTGCAATACAACTGCGGAAGATATAGCCAATTATTTAGAGTCGGGTGCCAGGGGTCGACGAAGGTGTGCGTGTCATATGCCGACCGTTTGAGGACATTGGCAACAACATACCAACCAAATTTGGTGACTGTAGCCCTAAGTTTTGGGAGATATGTGGCTTAATCGATTTGCGATTATCGATTTTATAGGTTTATAGGTTTAGCCCCCTTGTGGACGTAGCATTCCACAATTTGTCTGACGCGGGCACAGACCAATATAGTTCCAAGGTTAAAGTCTCTATGTTAGGGTGTTGAAAAAGGGTATGTTCATACAGACAGACAGAGAGTATGACGGACATTGGACCAAACCAATATAATATCATACCTTCTGTAAAAAAAATGTGCTACGACAAAAAAAACAACACCCATTTATATTCCGATAGTGGGTTTCATTAGACACTGCCTGCAAGGAGCACATGCTCAAAAGACTCAATCCGTATTTGATTGTGAATTCATGGTGTTTTAAAGGAAGGGAAGTGCGTCGAATTGTCCCGTCCGGCATATGTGTAATCAATGTCAACTATGCTCTCAGTGTATTTTCTCTTAATTAAAATTTACTGTGTATTACTAAAAACATTAAGTATAAAATTTAAAGCTGGATTGAATTTCTTTGCGTCATGGTGCTTAGGAGTATAAGTAAGTTTCAACTTATCCTCTGTAAGCTTATAATGCAATACTAATGCCTTACAAGCTTCTATTGGACCATAGTTCAAGAGAATAGAAAAATATTGTAGTTAATATTTATGCGTTTGGTATTTACTTGGATTATCAACCATTATCGGATTTATTGGAAATGCCAGGCATGCTCTTGTTTCCCGGTCCCTCTTCATTTGCTAGGAAGGTTTACCAAATGAAGCGACCAGCGTTCTAAGCGAGTTTCTGTTATCAAAGAGTAGCAGTGACACCTATATCCTTTCTTTCATCTACCAGATTGGTGTAGCGTGTGGCAGGCAACAAAACTTGTAAAGATGATCGAGACAGTCGGTTTTTAAGGCAGTGTTATTGCAAATTAGAGAAAGTAAGATATTTCGCAACACGATAGCAGTTCAACGCCAAATCCAGATGCACTAAATCGAAAGCTGGGTTCATGGCGAACGGTTGTTTCCAGAGTCGATCAGATCAAAAAACATCCGAAAAGATCTCTTGTGTTATTCAGTTTAATAAGCCACGTGCTCCGATTTATAGTAAAGCCCCTTTAATTTATTTGTTAAATAGATGTTTATTTATTTATGAAATATCAATAATATGTCACTGATTTAATACATTCATTCAAATTGATTCTGTTCATATATTGAATTTTGTATTTATGCGTCCGGTTGTGAATATCTATATTTGAATTTGTGTGTTTCTTTCATATTACTAACATGAAGTATTTCACATACATTTGTGTGTTTTTTTTTATTAATAGTTACGATTTTTGAGCGTCCATATCGTAGGATTCAATTAATATTGCTTAACTTGTTTCCTCATAAATATGTATGTAAATCCAATTGTGCATTTTTCACCCCACAAACTGTGATTAATCTTCATTTTCATCAAGTTGTTTTTTAAAGTTGACTTGCATAAGGACTCAGATGTTGATTGGATGAAATCAAGTTTATATTCCGCATGACCCTCGTTTTGACAGACGATTCACAAGGGGATTGACAATGCACAATTTTTGCATTACGAATTAATTGTTTATGAACTACTTTCACTTTGATTAATGCAATATGTTTGATGTATTGATTTGGGTTTGATTTTAACGTCTTATGATCTTTGCGCCGTAATCAACTTTTGAGGTTTTGTGACAAATGTGTATGTCAAATGTTTTACTTGAGTGATTTCTTTAAATTTCTATATTTGTTTATAAAATGATTCACTACAATTTGAACGTGTTAATTTTTGTTACTTGGATTTGTTATACATATTTGTTATTTGTGAAATTGTTCACTTAGACTACATTTTAAAATTTAACTCCATTTGCACAAACATTTTTACTTCACTAAATCAAAAATTGGCTTAACTACTATAAAATGTAAATAAATGTTTACGCTTTGATGTGTAAATTTAAATATATTTATTTAATTACGATTATTTGTAAATTATGTAAATTTAATTTAATTTTGTCATTGGATTGGTTGTAGATTAGATTTATTTTAACGTTGTGAAGGGTACAAAGTATGACGCTCAGCTACGTTTAGCTACCAACAAAATACATTTAACAATAGTAAAAATACAAAAATTCGTGTAGTTTCGCTTGTATGTATGAAATGAAAATAAAACAGAGTTCAACAAAATACATATATGAATGTATGCGTTTATATATGTATGTGTATATGTAGATGCATGTATTTAGGGGGTTTTCGATCTTTATTTTAAGTAAACAAAAATTTTAGTTCGTGTTTTATTTTCCATTATATATTTTTTAAGTTACTGTTTGTATAAATAATTGTACTTTGATTAACAATAAATAATTATTCATTCAAAATTGCAAGTAGTCTGATTTGACATATGTTTAGATCGGATGAGTTTGTGTGTGTGTGTGAGTAGCGTGGTGTGAGTGTAGTTTCGATCGTATTTAATTGATGGCAGGGTCATTTACAGAGGGCTGTTAGTTAACAGCATGTCGAACAGTGCATGAACTACAGCAGCGCTTCTTCTTATGGCAGCTAGTTGGCATTAAGTTAACAGTGCGCTCTTTTTTAACATTGGATGTTAGAACAAATTTTGTAAATACATAAAATATTTGGCATTTAATTTCGCGAAGCTCAACGAATTTCATTTAATGTTTACTTATTAGTTTTAGCACATGATTTTACACAAGAGAAATGATAAGTGTTTTTTTTAGGTTTGGATCTTTGGATTTCAATGCCGAATCAGAACTGAATGATGGCATTTTAATCATTTTCACTTGTGGAATGCTCATTTGAAAGGTTTTTTTTTTTTTTTTTGTAAGTTATGCACGTACAAATTTGCATACGATTCAAAAATGTTTCGAACATCAAAACAACAAATTTGAAACGAAAACTATGATTGCATTTATACTTCTGTGTTTTGGCAAATAAGATTTTACTTTGTGCTTAAATTGTTAATTTATTATATGATTTCTTTATAGTATATGAGTCGTACTATTTATTTATTTATGTATTGCTAAAACATTATGCAATTTGTTGTTTTAATTTGAAACTTTTCGCCTTATGCGGTTAGACTATCCTAATATTAAGGAGTTTACTGCTGTGTAAAGAGTTGTGTGTTTTTGTATTGTAAAATGTTTTCGGTTTGTTTATGTAGAATAATTTTAGAAAAGTTTTTGCGTATCTCAAGTTCATATAAAGTTCATTCAATTACTGTGACTCTTCGTTAATTCCAAGTCTGCCACAATTGCTCAGCTCAGTTGTTGTTTGTTAAAGTACTACAAAAGTGTATTAAAGTATTTGCAACGACTGACAGCCCCCTCAAATGTAGCCAGCTACAGCTCTTTGCCAATGCCGCTGTCAGTGTTAAATGCATTGCTTTCGCTCCAATTGTTTTTGCTTTTGTTGTTGTTGTTGCTTTTAGTAACGCTTATGCTTTAGTTTACATTTGGTTTGTTAGTACTTCTCATCATCCGTTATTTCCCTATGGGAATTCTGTAATTCTCAGGCCTTGTAATGCTGATTCCTCACCGCACAGCACAGGCTCAATGCGAAGGTCAGGGACAGCAGCTCCAGCAGAATAACAGCGGCGGTAATTGCAAAAATAGTAGCCCAATTCTCATAAATGATGTCGATCAGCTTATCAACGCAGCCCTGGAAAGCAAAAAAAATGTCATTAATAAAATACACAGACTGTGTGTGCGTTTGTGTGTGAGTGTATTTGTCTGCTTCTCATTTTCACTGCAATCAAATATTTATTGAATGTTTATTATACGCATTCAGCAACAAGAGAAGTTACTGCCCAGACATTTGAAATGCGTGCGGAATATCAATAATAATTAATACATTTTTATTGTCGCTGCGACAGGCAGGCGTAGCATTTTTATTAGCTTGAAACAAAACAATCAATACAAAGGATTATTAATTTTTATGGTCTACCGCTTGCTGGTGTTCAAAAACCCACCGACAGCCACCAAAGGTCAGGTAAAATTTGCTCAGACACAACCCCATAAAGTGTCGAGATTAAGTTTTAAATAGTGTTAAATATAGAAAAAGGGGAAAAAATAATAATAAGAAACCATAAATTAAGCACATAAAGATCTTAAATTTTTAATATGCTGTTAAACCCGATTATATAGAGGATGCATCTACGCACAACGACTGTAAAAGCTATCTCGATGCAGAAAAGAGGAATCGGTCTAAGCGAAGACTTCAACTACTGAGGTCTCTCTTCCTTGCAGATGTAGGGGAACTTTCGGACACTCAGCCTAAAAACTAACCATGCGAACCCAATCCGCAGGATGGAACGCGGTACCTCGAACACATGTACAGTTGCAAGAGTAGTATATCCATATAATATATATTATCGACAATAAGCCAAGCATGGTTCAATGTGGTCGATATTGGGTTCTTTCGCCTCCCTTGCTGACAACTTGCTGATAACCTAACCTAACCCCGCGTATGAATACAATACAATTGTCTATACATAATTATATTTGCATATAAATCTAATCTCCTAAGAGATGAATACTAAAATAATAAAAAATGTTCAATTTAAATGATTTAATCATTTTAAAATGATGACTTAGTTGTTTAAATTAAAATCACTATCAAATTGCCTTTTGTTTTCACATTGCTCGATTTATATTCTAATACTTATACAGATTAATATTATTATTATTATTTTATGTACTTTGAAACACCAGCAGTCTTCCCAATATGTTTATATTCTCTGTTTATACAAAGCCAAATATAATTCGAGTTTACCTGTTGATAAATGGACGTATTCAACGGACCGCCAAATTTCAAAATACGCGACTTTTCACAGTCGTTGAGACCCTCTTTGCAACACGATTCGGGTATATTGTAAAATACGTTCATCGAGGAGACGGCAATATCAACGATATTCGTGCGATCCACATTATTAAAACGACTCGTGGCCCAATCTCCAGGTCCATCTGCGCCACAGCACTTCAACTGCAACATAAAATGGAATAAATGAATACACAAAATAAATAATAAATATGCCAAGTGTTCATATATCTACATTCTTTTGCAGCGTATCAAAGGTAACGGTCCGTGAACTCATGCTAGACTGTCCGTACTCTTCCTGAACAGATGATTTGACCGCCGCACGCACAATATCATCCAGTTTGTCTTTGTTGTGGAAGGCCCAGGCACCGGCTGCAATTTGTGCCACCATCACAATGAGTATGACACAGAAGAACTGCAAAGAGTAAGCGATTTGTGAATGGGACTTGAGCGTAAGTGTGCAAGTGGGCGTAAATAAGCAGCAGTCGAAAAAAGAACAATTTACAAAATGCAATTTTAATGAGACTGTGGTGGGCGAGACAAATGCAGACAACCGCAGGATGTGTGGGTTGCTGCTGTGCATTTTAATTGAGACTTACCGAGATAAGCAGGCACTGACTCTCGCGACAAACGCCAAAGCAACCGAAGAATGCACCCAGTGTGATTAGTATGCCAATCGCCAGGAAGACGTAGAGTGCTATGTGATAATGGTTATACGATTGTGTCATCGACAGCATGAACGTGGGATCCGTTAGCATCCACAGCGAGGTGACCACAATGGTCAAACCGATGAGCTGTGAGAAGAAACAACAAAGTTTTAAAAGAGAATATAAATAAATTTAAAAATTAGTTTGTATAAATAGGTCATGCGTTCATTTGCTCAGTGAAGTAACGTCATATTTTCCCCTCAATCTCATCAATCGAAACATTAGCAGCAAAACGCTTCAATGACGCCATGTGTGTGCTTGTGTGTGTGTGTGCGACACGCCCCACTAGAGAGAGGGGGCGGCAATTAAAGCGGGCGGCAAAAGTCGTGCCAAGAATCCCAATGTAGTATTTGCCCCACCATCCTCCATCCCCTCATGGGCATTATGAAACATGGTCCGTTTGTAACTTATGATGTCAGCAGACAGACAGACAGAGAAATTGTATATTTTGTTCATTATTTCGAGTCTGCGTTTGTCTATTTGTTTTGTGTGTTTACGCTCTTCCTGACATTAAGAGCCCCTTCTTATTTCCTTTCTGCGTTCTTTTTTGTTTTGTTATTTATTTTATTATTGTTTTTTTTTTTTTTTTTTGCCAAGACATTGAATCAAATGCCGATGCGAATGAGAGGCCATAACCTTATCATTTGTCCGTGGGGATTATCAAGCAAACGAAGCATCTCTTAAAAATGCCAGCTAATATTTTGGGCTGTGTACTCACGTCACTTGAATAATATGTATGTACGTATTGAACTCAACGCTGATTATTCTGTTTTGCATATAATATAGTATATGCTTACATTCCAATTGGAAAGGGAATGAAATTACACAACAAAGTTGCAAGTTAGAATTATATAGAATAATTATTCATATATAGTTCTGTACGTATTTACAGACTGACATTCCTATAGCAAAGCGCGAATCTCGTTGTGCTTCTTGATATCCATTACGAAATGCTCTTCAAATATTAGAGTGTTACGAAATGTTTTAACAGTATCACGGCTTCTATTTACGACTTCTCCCACGTGTGATTTTGTAATGCTAGATTCTGGTGCATTGCAATGTTTACCTTTCCATCAGCTGCTAATGATAAGATTACGCAGCTTACGGTCAGAGTCAGTGAAAACGAAACAATTGCAAAAAGTAAGAAGACGCTTCTGCAGAGAATCAAGTTCTTGAACAAACCCAATAAGAAACCTAGAAGCTTTTATTGGTACTTATTCGTATCGAAACGAAAAATATATATTATTGCATATTTAATTAACTAAAAAGTAACTTCTATTGTGTGTATAATAAATTGTGTATATTTATTGGAAAATTAATTGTCAACATTTTGTTGGTTGTAAGACATTATACGAAAAAACAAAAAATTTGCTGGTTGTCGTGCATAACTAGATCAAAATTTAAATAACATATAAAGCACTTATAGTCAAACCGACAAAAACTTTGCGGTGTTGCAATCAACTTTGCATATCATGTGTGTATATAACTTGCGATGAGGAGCAAGCTGTGAAATATGAGCATATAAATATATGTATACGTATATAAATGTATGTATGTAGATATGTACAAATGCCACAAAGACCGCAAATCGTTGCTAAAATGTAATAAGTATACATATGAATATATACCGATTAGCGATAGTCCAAAGCTTAGAGACACGAAAATAGCAACTAGTGCAGTTCTCTCATACATATGTATATACATTTTGAGAGCTGAGTCAATCTGCCAGTTAAATATTACATATGTACATAAATTAGATTTAACTTTGATCATAGTGCATAAAACAGATACATCTGGTCTTGTCAACTGCGTGAAATACAGTCATAATAAGAAGACTTCTAAACATATGACAGGTGTTCAAAATAAATACAAAAATTATAGCCAACAAATTTTTAAAAACGTATTGTACACAATAAAATGTTTTAGTATATACAAAACAAGGAAACGCAAACAAAACTGTTCAGCCGAGCAAACACCTTTTATTCCAAAGCAAACTGACACACCACCTACACTATATGGATCAAAACTCTCCCAGTTGTTGTTTATATTGAAATAGGCAGTATCGAAATTTTCGACAATGACGACCTACCCCAAGTCAAAAATATTTTCATCATAAATAAATTCATAAATACCAAATGTAACCCCCAACGTGAACTCTTGACAATTAACTGTGTTTTTAATGAAACTAACCTAACATAACTGAAGACATCGTTAGCAAAGCTCATTTCAAGCAAGCCAAAAATTTTATTTTTAAATTAAATCATTTTTAGTCAAGTGAATAGAGCGTTTAGCTGTTGAGTTTGCTGATACTACAGATAGACAAAGAATATTTATAAGGATTCATTCCTTATATATAATGCATAAGACATAAATAAATATACGTACACATATACATATACATATACATATACATATACATATACATATACATATACATATACATATACATATACATATACATATACATATACATATACATATACATAGGCATATACATATACATATACATATACATATACATATACATATACATATACATATACATATACATATACATATACATATACATAGGCATATACATATACATATACATATACATATACATAGGCATATACATATACATATACATATACATATACATATACATATACATATACATATACATATACATATACATATACATATACATATACATATACATATACATATACATATACATATACATATACATATACATATACATATACATATACATATACATATACATATACATATACATATACATATACATATACATATACATAGGCATATACATATACATATACATATACATATACATATACATATACATATACATATACATATACATATACATATACATATACATATACATGTACATATACATATACATATACATATACATATACATATACATATACATATACATATACATATACATAGGCATATACATATACATATACATATACATATACATATACATATACATATACATATACATATACATATACATATACATATACATATACATATACATATACATATACATATACATATACATAGGCATATACATATACATATACATATACATATACATATACATATACATATACATATACATAGGCATATACATATACATATACATATACATATACATATACATATACATATACATATACATATACATATACATATACATATACATATACATATACATATACATATACATATACATATACATATACATATACATATACATATACATAGGCATATACATATACATATACATATACATATACATATACATGTACATATACATATACATATACATATACATATACATATACATATACATATACATATACATATACATATACATATACATATACATATACATATACATATACATATACATATACATATACATATACATATACATATACATATACATATACATATACATATACATATACATAGGCATATACATATACATATACATATACATATACATATACATGTACATATACATATACATATACATATACATATACATATACATATACATATACATGTACATATACATATACATATACATATACATATACATATACATATACATATACATATACATATACATATACATATACATATACATATACATATACATATACATATACATATACATATACATATACATATACATATACATATACATATACATATACATATACATATACATATACATATACATATACATAGGCATATACATATACATATACATATACATATACATATACATAGGCATATACATATACATATACATATACATATACATATACATATACATATACATATACATATACATATACATATACATATACATATACATATACATATACATAGGCATATACATATACATATACATATACATATACATATACATATACATATACATATACATATACATATACATATACATATACATATACATATACATATACATATACATATACATATACACATACATATAAATATGCACATACCTACATATACTTATATATACATATTTAAATATTAATTTTTTGTATTATATAGTTTATCACAAATTTGAAGTATATTAATTTAAGTTTAAGACGAGCTTTTGCTATGAGTAAGAGTGAGCAAAGAACGAGTTTAAGTGACTGCTAGAGAGAGAGAGAGAGAGAGAGAGAGAGAGAGAGAGAGAGAGAGAGAGAGAGAGAGAGAGAGAGAGTGCGCACACACACAAGAGAACAAGTGCAAAATAGGCCAAAGCAAAGAGCATTTTGCGAACAATTTAAAAGTGTGCGTGTCCCAATAAAGCACAGTTGTAAAACAAATTTTGCAATTGGCGGAAAATTGATTACAGCAGTATAATAATAAGCACATATATACATACAACATATACACACACACACATACACACACATATGCACATACACACACATGTTCACATACACACACATGTGCACATACACACACATGTGCACATACACACACATGTGCACATACACACATACATACAGTACACACAACTGACAAAACGTCGCGTGCAAGAGAAAATGTGTGCCAAACGCTTAATAAACTCCTTAAATGACCTACATTCGTAGCTCTGCTCTGTGAAAAAATGGCGAGCGAAGAAAGACGATGAAAGAAGAACAGTTGAGCATTTGTCCTCGCATTTAAAAATTAACCACTATTTTTATATTTCAAACGTATATACATAGTAAATGAATAATTGTGCAAAAAATAGCACAACAAATTTTGAAGAAAAAAAATTAATAAAAAAATAAGGAAGAGTAAAGCAAATCACTGAAATTGATTTTATAAAAAGACGCAAGCGGATGCCAATTTAAACGTCAGACGCATTTCAGCATCAGCAGCGTCATCGGAAATCGTGAAAATGCTTGGAAATCTCAGTCACAGTTCTGCAAATGTGCATGGAAAAAGCTTAAATTACAAATTATGCAAATAAAATCAACATCAATCGAAATTACTACGTAAATTTGAATCGTCTGATAGTATGCTGCGTGTCATATACATATGTCATATATTTATTTATATATGGAATATTTCCCCAACTTATGAATACTTCGCACCACTGTGGCCAGCAACAACAATCGTCGTCCACCTCCCACTAGCAGAAGCAGCAACAAAAACAAAAACAACTACAGCATTCAAATCAACATCCACACGGAACGAAAGCAAATATTTTTGTTGGTTTGTTCGAAAATAGATTTGACTAATAAATACTATAGGGAAAAATCGAAAAACCAACAAAACACAAAAAAAAAAACATTGAAAATTCAAATTCAGTGGTCAAATTTTCTACAAGCAAACTAAAACAAACAACACATAACAATTAAGTCGATGAAGCAATCGGGAAAGAGTAAATTGCATAAAATCTCACACGGGGAAAAAAAACGTTGAACCCTTTCGGCTAGATGAGAGCGAGAGAGAGAGTGGCGCACCCAAAAGGCGCCAAATCTAGGTCCTGCCCACACACAACATCAATGTGTGTGTGTGTGTGTGTGTATGTATGCATACAGAGACAGATACAGATACACACTCGGGCGTTAAAAGAATGAATGAGGCGTTGTAGATAAGAATAAGAATACGAGAAATACGAAGGTGTAGCAAGAAGCAGACTTTAAAAACTAACAACAACAAGGCACGCATATAAAAATAAAAAGAAAAACCCAACAGGAAAAAGTCAAGACGAAAACAAGAAAAACAACACACAAACTCATGTGTGGGAGCAGCAAAAGTGAGGGGGGGGGGGAGATGCTTTCGATGTGTGTGTTTGTATGGGTGTATTTGTGTGTGTGTGTGTGTGTGTGTGTATATGTCGCATACTCTTCTCCCACCCCACAGCGGAACTCTATTGTTTATTGGAGTGTAAGGAGTGTGAGCAGCGCAGCAGCTGCACAGAGTGTGCGCGCGAGCAAAAGGGAACGCGCGCACAAACACACAGTTAAAAAATTGACGGACTGTGTATGTGTGTATTTGATGTTTATGTGTGTTCCAGTTGATGTTTGTGTTGGTGAGCAGGCTGTTTCTGCTTTTGTTGTTGTTGTTATCTGCTATTGTCTGCTTGCATACCTACCAAGAATAAGATGTTTATAAGGACCATCAAATATTTAACACACGAACAGCAGCCGTTGAGACCCATTTTTAGGGTTTTAATTTAACTCGTTTCACAGATTTTTTCGTTCGTTTACTTGACGGCTTTTTTTCACGACCGTTGTTGGTTTCCTGCCGCCGATTTAGATTTGAGAAGCTGCGTTAGATGCAATTTCTCTACTCCTTGCACTTGCACAATATTCAATTCAAATGCGCTCGCTCGTTTTGCACTCGGTTTAAACAACACTTTTCGTTTAAGACATCGACATCCTTGTTTTTTTTACCGTTAAGCGCGTTATGTTTAGCAATAATTTAAATTTTTATTTGTACATCGAAGCAGCAGCGGCGCTCTCTCAATCGCGTCTGAGTCAGTGTGACCGCCTTTGAATAGCTGAATAATGCACAAATTGCAAGAATTCTATTTCGATAACAAATTACTCTTTCAAACGCTGTGCAGCACTGCTTTAAGGATGAGCCAAATTCGATAAATTAAGTGTGTTAAAATCTAATACTAAAATATAAAAATAGCATGGTATGTCGTACTCATTCCACAATCTTTAATTTACAGTATGAATTACACCATTATCGATGATTCAACAAAAATCGAATACCTTACTATCGATAAGCAAATACGAATTCAAGTAATTGTCATTTATGGCTTCGCGGCGTTGGGTCACACTCGTGGTTCGTTGTTTTTCCATCAGAAAAAAAACAGTGAAAGAGTGCAGAAAGAAATAGTGAGAAAAAATGCATTACAAGTAACAAAACTGCAAATTAACTAATTAGTGAATAGTGCAAAAGGCTGCAGCTGATTGACAAAAAAATCAAAATCAAAATGCATTAACAAAACATGTAGCTGCGCTGTGGTAAATTCCCCACTCCAAAAAAAGCGAAAAGAAAATCGGTGCAAAAGGAAAACAAAATACACAGCCAAACGCGAATGTAAATGTAAAGTGCAGGCAAAAGGTAAGCACAATATCCCCTCACCCCTCCCCCACACACCCCACCCCCTCTCCCACTCCACCTAGTCCACACCGACTACGAGCTGCAATCAAATTGAAACAGGCTGCAGTTTTAGTAATTAAAGACCAGCCCCCCGCTACTTGCCCCTCGTCCACTCACCGCATTTGACTTTATACATACATGCCCCACAGTGAGCAAGTGTGTGTGTGTGTCTTGTAATTTTGTTACGCAGTGGAGCGCTGCGGTGGCTGTTGAAGTAGAGTCTAAGCATTTTGTATATGAGAAAAAAATCAGACAAAAAAGTTTTGCCTGCGCTTTAAGGTTTTGTTGCTGTTATTGCTGTTGTTATTATGTATATAAAATTTCACAAGTGCTGCATTTGAAGCCAGTTGCGAGACGACTTCTTCTTGTTGTTTTTGTTGTGTGTTTGTGTCTTGCCCAAAAATGATTGAAGTAGTGCAAAAGCCAAAAAAAAGAAGCAAAACTCAGCACTTACTTTGCATACACATGCATGTGTGTGTGTGTGTCTGTGTGTGTGTAACAGACACACAAATGTGTTCACGTACATATATGTCGAAACATATGTATGTATTGCTTTTCCGCCCCGCGCTTGAGCTTCTCGTAAATAAAATTCACTTTCACCTTCGATTGTGGGCAGCTTCGAGTAGCGGGAATAGTCGACCAATTAGTTTGTGTACTTCTTTAACTTAAATTATTGGTCGCCTTGGCAAATTCGAAAGTGAATGTGTAGGCATGTGTGATGTGTGTATGAAATGAAAATAGGTGCGAAAAGGAAGTCGAATTGAATTATTGAAATAAATTTAAATAAATATACAAATTTTGAATTAAAAAAAAAATAATAATAAAAAAATTATTGCAAACCATGATCAACAAAAACATTTATTATATGTTTTAAGATAACACTGCTTTTGCTCTTAATTATATTGAATCATATTAAATAAAATGCCATAATTTAAATCGCACAAATACCTAAAAATAAAATAGAAATAATAAATAAATTAAGTAAAATAAAAATATAAAGTGAAATGTAAGCAGTCAATCGTATTTACACAAAAGATAACAATGCGTATTTTGCCAAAAATTTCTTCTTATCTTTTAGTAAATAAATATATTTAATTGTTTCTTCGGTTCGTTGTTCGCTTTTTAAAAATCCGACACGCTCCCCTGGCTGCTTCTTAATTTGTCTTAATTAGAAAATGATCGGATATATGTATGTATAAATATATATACACATGTAATATATGTATATATATATATATATATTTATGTATATATATATACATATGTATATATATAAATATATGTATATATTCAACTTCGTTCCCCTCGCATGGTTTATTTCTAATTAGCGCCTTTCTGCCCCGTCAGCGTCTAATTGTCTGTCTGTCTCTGCCAGACGCAGTGCTGACAATTTCAGCAAGCGTGCAACGTGTGGGAACTGTTAAATTGTTGCATCAAAAAGGGGGACACACATTTAGATATTTCAATCATTTGCATTCCACACACACAGATACAAAGCACATAATTTAGTGCGACCAACGGCACTTGGCAACATGCGACAACAACAACAACAATAATAGACAACCGACAACTAGGAAGTTGTTGGCAACTGTTTTGCTTTTGTCTTTTGTGCTTCAATTCTCTTTATTAACATTAACGAACGTCTTCATTATCTTTAACACAGCACAGCATTCAACATTAACGATAACAGTGGGCTAACATTGTACAAGTGCATTAAACCCAATAACAACAGCAGGCGCACATGTTAATAAATGTTGAAGTGCTCGACTATCCCATACCCTGTTTAATTTGAAGGCATGTGCTTAAAAGTATGCTATCTCCAATCATAAAATCGACTAAGAACTGATTGCAAATAAAATCTATGAGCCTCTCCCTCTCTACTAGCCTTGCCGTAAATTTTGCTGTCGCCATGTGTGTGTCGATTAGCAGATTAGCAGAACGCAGGTCATTATTTGGCTTGCTTTCGCTTCGAAATGTTCTCTTACTAAATAGAGACCCGATCTCTTGTGCGAACAGGTACCGACTTCTTATATGTGTGAATATAGTAGCAATATCGTGCAGACTTTTAAATATCTGTAAAGAGAGCAGCAACACTCTCACCTTGTCTTCTATTGTATGCTTAGTAATGTTATGCATTCTGTATGCACATGTAAGACGAATTACAATCAGAACGAGCTGTAGTCTAATCAAAAGATATTGTCTTAACTAGAGAAACTTCATACTAAACCTAATAGGAATTCTGCTGGCTCATGAATTACACGTGCATAACTTGGTGGAAATTAACTTTAAAGTAAGTTTGGATCTCTTTCGAAAATTATGAAAAGGTATTATAATATCAATTGATTAGTTTCCATACTTTGCTGGAATTCTGTGCGCTTTTTGCTTATCATAAGCATAGAAATGTTTCTACCACAAATCGCTAGCTCAGTGGGAAAAGGCCAAAATACGACAAAGTTGATACCGTCTCAAATTTCGAAACCACAGTAGATGAAGATGGAAAAGAAATTCTTTTAAACGTTTTCGGGGAAACTCATTTGAAATTCAGTTCATAATGTTACTGAAATTTCACTTGTGTTTTTGATGACTTACTAATTTTCAGTTTTCTGGGAATTTTGGGAAACTTATCTGAAATTCAATTCTTAATGACCGTTTGACTTTCATGATTTAGTTTTGGGGCGCTCATCTAAAACTAAATCAATACACTCCAAATGAACTTAACCAAAAGAAAAAAAAACAGGGTATTCTAACGGCAGTTTGAAAATGGTATGTGAACATGCCAGAGAATTTGTTGCAATAACAATACGCGCCCACAACAACAACAAGCAACGTAAGGTGTATAACTACAAGTGGCAAAAGCACAACAGAAACTGGGTAATGCTTTTATAATTTATTCCAGTGACTTTTTATGGCCTGCTTCTTTGTGCTTAGGCCCGTTTATTTTTTCACACACACCGGCAACAGTTGTGGCTTGCCGTGTTCCGCTTTTGCTACTGCTGTTTCTGCCGCGACGGGGTGGAAAACTTTAACCCGCATGAAAGTTAACCTTATTGTCTGGACGTTGGTTGGGATTTTCAGGTCTTGCGAGTGCTGAACGAATATTTAACTATACAAAGTAAATCATACAATTTGTTTTTCAGTCAGAGCAGCTGTTTAAAGTTCTTTAAGAAACTATAGCAAATACAAGAAGAAACAAAGCAAACAAAGTCGACAATAACTAAACACACACACGCAGAGCAGACATTTTGGGTTTACCATAGCTGGTTTCGAACTTTCATGTATTCCAAGGTTATCATTTAATTTTCTAATAAGCCCAAAACAAATTTCAGTTTCATTGCAGGAAGCAACGTCGCACAGACAACAACGGAGCATCAGCAGCAGCAGCAGTTGGTTGGTTGGTGCAGATAAGCACTATTGATAACAATTGATACTGAGACCGAGACTGAAACTCAAACTGAAACTGAAACTGGTTTCGATTGACCGAACGAGTCTCCTGCGCAGCGGCAGCGGCAGCGGCCACATTCTCGCTTATCATTGACCGAGCATGTCGCACGGCAGCGCCGGCGCGCAATCTGGTGGCGGTGGCGTTGGCGCTGGTAGCGGCAGTGTTGGCGGCGGCGCAGCGGCTGCGGCGGCAGCAGCAGCATCTAATTCCGAATATCGTGAGCTACATTGGACGGTGTCGAGCGTGATGGACTCGTCACGCGTATCTACCTGCCTTATATCGATGCTCCTGATTGTCTACGGCAGTTTTCGCAGCCTCAACATCGAGCAGGAGGCTCGCGAGCGTGAGCAGAAGAAGCGCAACGAGTCCATGACAAATCTGCTAACGGGCGAGCAAGTCGAAAAGGAACCAAGTAAGTCAACTTTATGCACTCTGCCATTTTTAACAATTTTTCTTCTTATATATATATTCATCGCTACAGTTGTAGCTAGAAATATATATTTACATGCCTGAATTAGTGAACCGAATGAAGGAATATTGTCTGAAGTTTATTGATTTCTTAAGCAAATTGTGGTTTGTAAATACCAATATTAGATAGCAAGAAAAAAAATAAATCAAGAGAGAACGTCGGTTACCCCGACCCGAAATACTCTGATATCAGTAAGCGATAACATCTGATAACAGAACAGATTGCGTATAGTCAAGAAATACCAATCTTTGACGGAAGTACCTAGTAATCTATCCTTTAATTTTGCCTTTAAAATTGGCTTTTGCGAATCTTTTGGGGACGGGATTGGACGTGGCCGAAAAAAAGGTTGGAGGAGTTTCCTTGTAATCTACTTTCCAATATAGGCTTTTGGAAAAATATTAGAGAATTTTCCTAAATGTAGCTCTTAAATATTGGTTTTGGGTTTCTCGTTTTAAAAATTTTGACCATCAGGTATATCGGTTTTGGGAAGATATTCAGAAATATCGCTTTTGGCCATATAATTTCTTATCGATACTTAAAGGCGGTTACCAGTAATATACCTTTCAAATTTGAAAGTTTATCTCAAAAACTGCGAAAGATACAGTAATATCCAAGCGGGGGCGTGTCATATGCCTTTGAAGGACATCGCTAACCACGTACCAACCAAATTTGGTGACTAGCTTTAAATTTTTGCAGAGGTATGTATTTATCGATTTCCGATTGTCAAATATCGATTTTATCATGAAGTAGGTTCTTCTCAAGGGAGTACGCAGGGGGAGAAATAGACACAAAATGGTTTAGATTAAAATTTGTGGGAAAATTATAATTCGGCAATCTCACCTTACAATTTTCGGATCCTTTTCTCGAAAAACTGCTTACGACCTTGGCTGCTCTATAAATATATATTTTTATACAAATTTCTGTTCTGTACTTAATGATTCAAAATTTTAGTTGAACTGCATATAAATTAGCAACATATGAAAAAACATGTTTGTCGAGTGAACAGACTTTCTCAATAAAAATTCAATCAGTAACTGCCAAAATCAGTGAATTAATTGGACTCAACAAAAAACAAAAAGCGAAATCAAATGCACAAACATTAAGCGCCACTTTACGTTTATGTCATTTCGCTTTAGTAATTTAATTAAGAATAAATATTGAAATAAAATGATTAAGTTTTTTATGAAGCTATTTTATAGATTTGCTTAAATGAAAGAGCAATAGCATTGCATAATATAATTATTATTTGTTATTTAAGTACATAAGCTATCGTTAAATATGAAACTCAAAATTCTTAGTCGATTCTGTTGTAGCGGACAAGTTTGCAACGCTGGATACGATGCATGCGCTGTGTCTGCCACTTGGCGCTTCCATATCGCTGCTCATCATGTTCTTCTTTTTCGACTCGATGCAGCTGCTCTTCGCCGTGTGCACAGCCAGTGAGTGTAACTTGTTAAGTTGTTATGTTGTTAAGTTATGTGTTATGCACATCTGCTTACAATAATTGAACAAACATTTCATACATATTTTCTCATTGTTGTTATTAATGCGGTTGTTTGCAGTCATTGCCACTGTGGCGCTGGCATTCCTCCTGCTGCCGATGTGCCAGTACATCATACGTCCCTGCACGGATGGGAAGCGTTTCTCCTTTGGGATCTGTGGTCGTTTTACGGCAGCGGAGCTCTTTAGCTTTACGCTCTCCGTATCCATTGTGTGCGTCTGGGTGCTCACTGGTCACTGGCTGCTAATGGACGGTACGAGAAATTGAATCACCTTGAATTTCAATTGAAATTCATTACTGCATTACATTAAATTTCAATGTTGGTATTTGTTACAGCCATGGGCATGGGTCTGTGTGTCGCATTTATAGCGTTCGTGCGATTGCCCAGTTTAAAGGTGTCAACTCTGCTGTTGACCGGTCTGCTGATCTATGACGTATTTTGGGTGTTCCTCTCATCGTACATATTCAGCACAAACGTGATGGTCAAAGTGGCCACACGACCCGCCGATAATCCCGTTGGCATTGTGGCCCGCAAATTGAATTTGGGCGGCATTGTGCGGGACACACCGAAGCTGAATTTGCCGGGCAAACTGGTCTTCCCCAGCATACACAACACCGGACATTTCTCAATGCTTGGCCTCGGCGATGTGGTGATGCCGGGTCTGCTGCTCTGCTTTGTGCTTCGCTATGATGCATATAAAAAGTCACAGGGCTTTACATCGGATCCAACGCTATCGCCGCCAAAGGGTGTTGGCTCCCGGTTAACATATTTTCATTGTTCCTTATTGGGGTAAGTCGATCGCTTGTTGCTCTTGTTGTTTTGTTCACGCTTTTACCATCATCATCATTATTTCATTGCAGCTATTTCTTGGGTCTTTTAACGGCTACGGTCAGTTCGGAGGTGTTTAAGGCCGCGCAGCCCGCCTTACTCTATTTAGTACCGTTTACGTTATTGCCACTGCTGCTGATGGCCTATTTGAAGGTATGCGAAAGTCTACTTAATATATCTTATATATATATATTCACTAACTATAACTGTTTATTGCAGGGCGATCTTCGGCGGATGTGGAGTGAACCTTTTATTGCGCATCAACCATCAAAACAAATGGAAGTCTGAGTGAACTCTATCTTAAAACAGAATTAAACAAAATAAAAACCCAAGAAAAATAAGGAATAAGAGACAAACGAACACCACACAATTCTAAAACTATGAATTATATCTCTTAAAAAGCTTTTTTTTAAGTTAGGTGATCCTCTTTTTAGTACAGTAACAGCAAAACCGAATAATAAATGTACGTAGTTTTAGCCTAAGTGGGAAAGTTTTTTAAAACCACACAAATGTACTTGTATATGTTAATTGAATTTGGGCTTTACGTTGCGCAAGGCAATAACTAGACTCAGCTTATGCTGAACGTAATATTGAGAATGGAATCAAATGGCAGATTTCAGATGCGCTTCAATCTCGCTCAGACTCAAGCTGCATTCTTACTTACATACAAACCTGCATATATACTATATATAGTAAAGGTTTAGTATTAGCTCGATTTTTTATTTAGCAACTGTTGAGATTTAGTTTTGTTCATTTAGTTTTAAAAAAGCATTTTCAACATTTCCAACAACACATGAAAAGCGAACATAACTTCACCATCATTTTTGTATTCGCATCAATTATTCATTTTCTGTAAATACTTAATTTTAATAACAATCACAAATAATAGTTAGTAAGTGGCCCGCATTTTAAATTCATACGATTTCAATTGTCTTTTTCAACACACATTTCCGTCCCCATTTCTATTTCCTGCATTCAACTTACACACACAAAAAAAATATGTTTTGCCAAAATGCATGTGTTCGATTAAAAAGATAAATATTGAAGAAAGAAAGAAAGAAAACAAAAAAAGCCAACAAACAAAGAAAACATATGTTGCACTCTGTGTGTTTCACAAATTAAGTTTCAAGAATTTTAATTATTTATAACGATCAAGCAAACCTAACAATAATACATAATTATAAATACATGCATAGTAGTTACATAATAATTTTAAGTAAATGCAATTTCGAAACATATAGAAACAATAAAAAATGTGAGATTTGAACATAAATCATTCAAATAAATAAATTCACTTAAATATTACTCGACTGTGTATATATTACTTATACATATATACATACAGTTTTAATAATCGGAGCTGAAATGCGTGTTTCAAAACTTTAATTTTATGCGGTTCTCATTTGCTTCGTTTTTTTTTTTTGTTTTTTTGGCTGGGTAAATGTTAATAGGGATGTAAAATGCCAACATTTCGTAGTGCGACTTTTGATGTTTAAAGTTTATATTTTGCGGAATTAGAATCTGCCTGCTTCAAAATGTCACGAAATTTACTACATAATTTTAATTCCGAAAATTTGACCATCGTTGACATTCAAAAATAATAATAATCACGAAATTTACTAAATAATTTGAATTCCGAAAATGTGACCATCGTTGACATTAAAAAAATAATTGGCGCCCAATGCCGAAAATATCAACCATCGATTACTTCGCGCTCCGCTCCGATAGATAAAAAATAGCGGTGCAGTGGAGGAGGGTCGATAATTTAATAAGTTAGGACTGACGATTCTTGTGGTGTTCAGACGATAGACGATTGTATTGCGTTGTGTTTTTCTTCTGGAAAATAAAAATATTGCGGAGAAAATAGTGAAAAATTGTAAGTTAAGTGGAGAATTACAAGTAATAGTTGAGTGCGCGCCACCCAATAAATAGTTGAATAACGCGTAAATGTAAGTTGAATATGTGAATAAATTGCAACGCCAAGAACAAATGTGTAGGTGTGATACGCATACATACGCATGCTGAGCGTGCAGCCAGTTGCATTTCAATAACAAATGGGAAATTGTAGCATTTTCTGAGTTGAGCTGGCCTTGACTCTGAATGCGCTGTGACTTCAGCTTATCATCGAATCTGCAAAACAAAAACAAAACAGCAGCCATATCACACACACACACATAACACGCATTCCACACACATTTATAGATATACGGTGTGTATGTGTGTGTAGATACGTTTTTACGCCTACACTTGACGTAAAGTAGCATTTACAATAAACCGAGAACGTAAGAACGTAACAGTATATGTAACGTAACCTGTGCGCAAAATCAGCAACGTAAACGCAAAATGCGCATTTTGCGAACTAGTTCATCCTGTTTACCAAACAAGATGCTCTTCAGAAGTACCTGAGCCGGAACGAACTGACGATGCTCTTCAGAAGTACCTGATCCTGAACGAACTGACGATATTTAATAATAATATGTCATTTTAATTTAATAATAATTTCCAGAAAATAAAATATTCACTGTATTGGTCTTATTCGATCGTCAATTCTTATTTATAAGAAATCAAGGCACATTTTATGTTTCAATCACCTTAATTCGCAAATAAGAAATCATAATTATAAAATTTCTGAAAGACAATTCTAAATACATTGCATTAAGCTCCTTCGATCTTAAAAATCGAAGAGACATTTTCTGTTTTAATCACATTGATTAAAGTACAAAAAGACGCAAATAATTTATAAGATTAAGATAAGATATTTGTTATTATCATTATAATTTTTTTTTGTATAGAAACGTTGTGTTGTATATTTAGCAAAATCTTATATTTTTAATTATTTTTTAATGATTAATTTTTTCATGACTGAGTTTAATTATGAATGTTATTTGTTCTCGATGCTGATAATGTTGTGCAAGAATGCTGGGAGTAATTGTAATGATAGTAATTGTAATTTACTTTAGTCGGGACATCTTGGAAGACAAGCTCATAATTTAACATATGTTGTATAATAGGGTAAAAAATTTAAATAAATCATTAATTTATTCGTCATTCGACTAAGAGACCCATATATTAGAGTATCAAGTTTAGAACGACCTTCAGAAGGATATTTGGCTTACATACGGAGTTTATACAATGGAAGTTCATCCATTAATGCATTAAAATTAAAACCATTTATTTATATGTTATTTTGCAGCAGCACGGACTTCCGCTGGGTAACTCTTGCATCAAACTGAATATAAACGGGCACCACGAACCGGAGCAGCGCCACCACCACCCGCACAGACATCAGCAGCCGTCGCATCTGCACATGGGTGGCAACAGCGCTGCGTCTAATGCGAGCGCTTTCAGCGCTGGCGGCTACATTGGTCCGACAACGAGTCTGGGTGCTGCCGGTGGCAGTGATTTGATACCAGCCCCAATGGGCACCGGCACAGCAATTGGGGGCAGCAGCGCAACCTATTCCTCGGGCGGTACCACTTGGGAGGAGTTCTGCGATCGCCATGCGCGCGTTGCCGCCAGCGACTTTGCCAAGGCATGCATCACCTTCATCAATGGCAGTCTGCCGCCGGAAGTGGCACGCAATATTCCGTATCACAGTTTTGCTGCCAAATATGTCGAGTATTTTTCACAGCACTACGATACCGAGTTCTTCAGACGACGCAGCAATTTGAAGACGGACATCGGCTCCCTCTTCGATGGTGGAGGCGGAGCTGTAAGCAGTGATTTCGGTGCGGAGGAGCATGAGGTGTCGCGTCTGTTCCCCAAGTCGCTGCTGCGCCGGCTCTCCTTCAAGGGACTGCGCAAGGGCAAGGTGAGCGTACAATGTGGACAATTGTGGCCAATGCTCCAGGTCATCAAAGGTTAACGTCAGAAGCTCTTCTTTTTGCAGGCCTTCTTTCACAAGAACTCGGACGATGTCGACGGCGTCGGCAGCAGCAAGCAAAGCAACAAAACCAAGCTGGCCAAAATCGTTGTGGAATGTCGCAAGGAAGGTATCGTTAATAATTTAACAGCCGAAAGCTTGGATCAAACGGCTGGCACACAAAAATGGGAAAAATGCCGACTGGCATTGGTCAAGGCCGTGGGCGGTTATATGCTTGAGTTTTATACGCCCCCCAAATCGACAAAGCCGCGTAGCGGTGTCTTCTGTTTCCTCATCTCGGAGGCACGCGAAACAACCACACTCGAGATGCCTGATCGCATGAACACGTTCGTGCTCAAGGCGGACAACAACATGGAGTATGTGATTGAGGCCGATAGCGCTGACGACATGCGCAGCTGGCTGGCCACCATCCGCTATTGCATGCGAACGCCGCCAACCCAACAGCCAATGCTCGACTCCGATGTGATTGCGGCAGCGATGCAAACATCGCCGGTGACCACAAATCCCAATCCGACAACGAGCGGCGGTGCGGGTGCAGGCTGTGCATTGGGCGGCATACAGAATCCCCAATATCAACAGCAGGGGGGTCTTGGCGGCTCCAATGGAAATCTAGTCAATTCGCAGTCTGCGGACAGCGCCTTGACTGTCGCCGCCGGCTCAGGCAGCAACAATGCAGCCAATTCCGCCACGGATGTGAATGTCATTTCGCAGGCCAGCCATGAGTTGAGTAGCACGCCACCTGAAATCCCCTCGCGTCCATCCCGAGCCGAGGGTGGGCGGGGTGAACAGCGTTTGTCCTCGTCGAGTAATTTTGATGGCAATGAGCTGGTGGAGAACGAATCCGATGTGAATGTGGCCGATCTGACGGCTGAGATGCGTCTATTTCCCTGGTTCCATGGTACGTTGCCACGTGCCGAGGCGGCTCGCATGGTGCTGCAATCGGAGGCAGCCGGTCATGGTTACTTTTTGGTGCGGCAAAGCGAAACGCGACGAGGTGAATTTGTGCTCACATTCAATTTCCAAGGACGGGCCAAGCATCTGCGCCTGACAATCTCGGAGAAGGGCCAGTGTCGAGTGCAGCATTTATGGTTCCCGACCATCCAAGAGATGCTCGAGCACTTCCGGCACAATCCCATACCGCTTGAGTCCGGTGGCACTTCAGATGTGACGCTCACGGATTGGGTGCATCACACGAGCAGACTGAACGATCCGGCCGCCAACATAGCAACAGGTCCAAATGCCGCCGCAGCGCACGAGGCAGGCGTCGATGTGGCAGCTTCTGCGGCTGCTGGTGTCACAAGCAACGTGGCCAGCAGCTCTGGCAATGCGAATGGCAATGGCAATGGACATCCATCGCCGAGACATGTGAGATAGCCAAAATTTTGGAGTCAATTCAGTGTCAGTGATGGTTTTTATTTTCCTTTATTTGATTTTGTAACGTTATCATTTTATAAAAGTGGGGATTGCCAGAGATTGCCATAAATGAATCATATTATCAATAGGAATTAGGAACAGGATTGCCATAAATTATCCGGAAATGATCAATGACCACCATCAGCAATAGGAATAATCTGAGATTAACAGCAAATGCAACATGGCTTGCATATTAACTAAAAGTTCTTGATTTTCAACTGCAGCCGGGCCCTATAAGACAAAATATCTATTAATATAGAAATAAGCTTGGATTCATTAAGTTAAATTCGCGTAGTTTTAAACGTTTCTCCTTTTTACACAAAAAATGCCTTTCAATAATGATTCATTATAGATTTTGTGCGTCTACTGTGAATATAAAATTCTATATATTTATTGAGTTATAGTTGTAAACGAATTTCAAAGGGTTTCTGTTGGAATTGTTTTTGAAAACATTCGGTAGATATTTTTAAAAATTATAGTATTGTATTTAAGTCTACAATTTCAATGATAATTATCTTCTTGCATCAGATAGTAATAATAACAGAGCTAAATTTTATCTATTAAAATATTCTACTAGGATACTCTATATCTGAAACGGCTAAATTTGTTCTTTTATATGTAATGGGAAATTTAGCAGTCTCTCTTCTGTCTAAATTCTTGATTGGTTCTTCACTTCAAGTAAATGAATTTTTGTTAATTTAAATGTTGTTGCAAATCATTTGGTAAGCTGTCTTTTGTATTTTATTTTTGTTTTGTGTTCAGTTTAAATTCGTTTCCATTATTCTCGAATGTTTCATGTGTTAGCTCACACAAAACATATTTTAAGTGGATAGCTGAAATCTAATCGTAATTTGAAATTCTTAAACATTTACAGTGCAACGAAGTGATTACCATGAATCTAAGTGTTCGCCTAAAGACAAACGAAATCGAACTGCCACAGGAGCCAACACACGTCTATTTTCCGGAGCAAGTCTACTTTCATTTGGATCCTACAACGCTGACCGTTCACCAATCGCCGCCGGCTGGTCAAGGATTCCTGGATCAGCCGCATCTACGGGCGTCGAATGCATCACTTCAGGCTGCCCATCCGGGCGCTGGCCCGGCACGTCACGGCGGCGACACGAACGCCGGTGGCAGTGGTGGTGGTGGTGCTGGCAGCAGCAGCAGTGGCGGTGGCGGCAGTGGTGCAGCAGCCGGAGCCGAGTGCAGCGGCCGCGCCATTGATAATCAATATAGCTTCACTTAAGCGCATGTCGCGCCAATGCATGGAATGAGATTTGGAACTTCTTGCGCGGAATTTATTTTTGTGCCATTGCGTTGCAGCAGCATCAGCGAAATATTTTTATATTTTGTTAATTTCCTCCTTCTATATTTTTTTAAAACTGTTTTGTGTTTGCAAAGAACAAATGTCTGTGCGTAAGTCGCATTCTTGTTTCTATTAATTTGAGAGACTTTTTGGAAGACATGAAGTAACTGAATATTATTACGATTACGATTATGATTGTATACATTAAATAGCTAAATGTGTGTGTTCATTTTAAGTACATATGTAAGTGTTGTATGTATAACAAAAAACAAAAACAAAAGTGTAAAATTTGTGGCACCAAAGGTGCGACACTTGCGAATCCTAAAACTTCCTGCTTTACAAAAAAATACATACATATATACATTTTATATATATGTATATATATATATATAAATATGTGTATATACATATAACTATATATAAATATATAACCTACACTTAAAAATATGAAATCATATATATATTTAAATTATATTAAAACTGATAAACTACAATAAATGAAGTTATATGAATGCATATAAATAAAAATATATTTAAAAGAAAGAAAGTGTGCGTATGAAAAGCGGTATTGAATGAGAATGAGAGAAATGTATTTTAGATTTACTTATTATTTTTTGGATCAAAAGCCGTTGGCAATAAGATACATGTAGCTTCGATTACAAATAAAAGCGATAACAATTCGGTGTATTTCCGAAAACGCAGTTCGCTCGATCCGTGAGCTACTCATTCGATAGTTGAGCAATTATGAATCGATTTTAGACATCGATGAGTCTCTCCATCTGTTTATTTATGAAGTTACATTCAAGAAAAACCCACAAAAAATAAATCACAAATTCTTCTCAGAATCGTAATAAACGTCTATAATGATAATAAGCTTTAATAACGGCTTGAGCTACTTTTCAAAATTATTAGAGATGGGTATTCGGAGCTAGCCTCTTTGTGACATTTAAACAAGTGTGACCAGCAGTCGGAGAAATAATATACAGAGCCGGAAAAAAATAACAAAAAAGAGAACAGCCGGCAATGGATCTCGAATTGGATATAGTAGATTCTCTGGGCGCACTTGGCTATAAAAACGTGCAGCAGGAGGCACTGAGCCAAGCCCTGGATGGTGGCATTGGCAGCGTTGGCTTGCGCGAACTGATTTACTGGCTGGCCAATCAATTGCACTTGCTGCGCAAGACCGACGAACATATCGCATCCAGCAGCAAGGAGAACAATGATTTCGCGTTCGAGCTGTCGCTGCTGCTCACGGAGCTGGGCTGTCCGTACAAACAGTTTGTGGCTGGGCCGATGTCGGAACGCTTTCAGACACGTGCTTCGCTGCTGCAGCTGCTCGATTACCTCACCGCCGAGCTGATGGCCACTAAGATGACAATGAAACTGCAGCCAAACGAGCCGCCCAATAAAAAATCAAAGACTGAATCGCATCTGCAACATGCGGTGACGCAGCTGACTGCTGACCTTCAACTGGGTGACCTACCCAAAAACATCAATGCAAAGCTGCTGTTCGAGCGGCTCACTCCCAAACTGGAGCAGCGACTGAAGGAGAGGCAGCAGTCGCTGCTTGGTGAGCCCCTAATGCGCATGGGCAAACCGTTGACTGATGTCCAATGGCGTGTACTCGAAACCATGCACAAGGATCTGGACGAGGAGTACAATCTGCGGCGTCAGATGATGCTGACGCGCCTGGAGGCGACTGTCCAGAGTTTTCAGTGGTCTGAGAGCATGAAGAAGCAACAGAAAGAGATTGGCGATCGTGTTCAGCGTAATCTCAAGGAGATTGAGAAACTCAAATATGGCGGAGAGGATACTAATATTGTGGCACTGTTGGCTGCTCGCACGGATCTGGCCATCATTGAAAAGACGAGCTCGGCGAATGTGCGCAAGAACACTGCGTCGAAGATAGAGAAACATGTGATTGGCCACGTGCCGGATCGTGGTGGACGTGCCAATGAGCACGCACCGCCGCCACCAGAGATGCCCTCCTGGCAGCAGCAGCGTGCCGGCGGACCTGGCGGTGGCGGTCGTGGCGGCGGCGGAGGAAGCCGTGGTGGAGGAGGAGGAGGAGGAGGCCGTGGCGGTGGCGGCAATTTCCGTGGCGGCAATACAGGTCGCGGCTCTGGTGGTGGTGGGCAAAACTGGCAACAGCCAGGGCAGCAACAGCCGCAGCAATATAATCAGCCGTACCAACAACAGCAACAGCAGCAGCAAAACATGGATCAGCAGCAGTGGATCAACAGCAGTGGACGTGTCCAAGGCACTGGCTGGAATCCTCAAGCTGACGGGCGTGGCGCTGGTGGCTACAATGGTGGTGGTGGCGGCGGACGCGGCGGACGCGGCGGCTACAATCACTACAATCAACGCGGCGGCTTCCGTTGATCCATTCTAGTCAGAGTTTGAACTTATCTGCCGCTTATACTAATTACCTTAATTTAACTAATATTTATTTACGATAGAATGTTTCAATGTTTTTTATTCTCCCAACAACGTGCCTGTCACCTAATTTAACATGTTCTGCAAAACCCATAAATTCATATGTTAATTGTTAGTAGGGAGAAATTAAAAATATAGAAAAACCTTGTCATCTCGAATATAAAATCATGCATCGCGTTTAATATTTGAGGTGGCGTTTTTACTTTCAACTGGCTAATCTACTTTGGCGTTTGTTTTTGTTTTCCTATCGCGCAGAGACGTCACCAACTGGGAGCCAAGCTGTTGATAAGCTGTTATCAAAGTACCTAACGTACTTGCGTTTCATAATTTTATAGTTTCTCAAACAAATTTATATTTACAAGTCTCGCCATTTCAGAAAGCTATGTTAAAATGTGTTTGAAAACCTAATAGCTAATAAATTTAAAAAAAAAAAGAAGTTAACTTCATTAAGTTTCGATTTCTTATACAACAAAATAAATAGTTTCTGAGACTTATTTCATAATTGTACACAGAAACTTCACTAAAACATAAAATAACTTAATAATAAAAGCTTCTTAAAAATATGAGATCTTAGAGTTTGTGCAATTTACAAGTTTATATTCAAATATGTTTGAAAACATCAGATCAGAAAATTGAACGCCCTTTAAATTACTAATATATTTTAAAAATTTAATTTCTGAAACTTTTGTTTCTATATACAATAAATTAAAAATAAAAAAAGTTGCAAGCTCGTATTTCATAATTGTTGTATATAGAAAATATACTAAAAGATAAGATTCACTTAAAAAAAAACTTCTTAAAAATGCGAAACTTATGTTTGAGGCCTTTAAAATTTTAATTCAGTTGAAAATAAATATTAATTTAGAAACAAGTTCTTTAAAATGTATGATTTATGCTTGAGGCTTTTAAAATATTTGTATTCACTTTTAGACAATTCAAATTTATTGATGTTTTAACTCTTTGAAAATTTTATGAAATTATTTAGAAGGTTTTTATTCCGTTCGTGGAGTACATTTTGAATAATCACTAAAAGATTTACTGCTTAGAATATGAGTTTAAGGACAATCAAAACGTAGAAATTTCGTCTTAGGCTTTAAGAAATGAATTTGAACCCGATCGAATGTAATTACTGTATTTTTCAGAAATCCATCTTAGTGTTAATTTTTGAAAAATGTCACCTCATCTGTTTTGCTTGCTGAGCTGATTGATAAGTTGGCCTAATTTATATAGATGTGCGTATATACATTAATCAAAATTCGGTTTGGGACTACGTGCATAGTACAATGTTTAGATTTGGGTTAGATCTGCGATTGAATGGCGTACCCTACGCCCCTGGAAAGGTAACGAAGCATCAAACACGCGACACTCAATTGCCATTGAGCAGCGGCTCAATCTAGCGATATATTCTGGTGATATAGCTACTGTCCACAGCCGGCAATTAACGTGTTCAATCGGCATGAAAACTATGTCGAAGTCATCCAAATGACAACGACATGGACAGGCCCACACAGCTTTCAGTTCAGTTCCACCGAAATATTCGCGGAGATCGGTAGCACTACCGAGGAGTGTTTACCAACATTTTGTCTTAACTCCGCAAATCGCTTGACAGCAATTAGCCGCTATGCTGCTGTTCAGTTGCAACCCAATTTTAGCGTTTCTGCTTTTTAACGTTTTTAACAGCAATTTTGTGCCTGGCAGCGCACAAAATCTATTGGATCGCTTCCGACCCGCGCCCGCCAATCTGACACGCACCGATGACGTCAAAGTGGTGTCCGGCACAAAGGTGAAGCGCTACGAGCGCATGACAGTGCCACTGGGGGGCTTTGGGCCAGTTGTGGGTGGCATCGGTGCAGCCGGACTGCTTAGCCCCCTGCTGCATCCACAGCCGGCATACGTCGGCTACGCTTATGTAGGTCCTATTTAATTAGCCATGATTCAAGCGAGTTAAGCAAGAGCTCTTCCTCAGGTACCCCAGTGGCAGGCGGGCGCAAGGCTTGTGGGTGACGGCGAATCAGCGGCTGCAGCCGGCATGATCACTTTCCAGCAGCTACCCTACAACAGTGACATCAAAGTGACTATCAATGTGACTGGGCTGCCACCGGGAAAGCATGCCCTTCACATACACACATACGGCGATGTCACAGAGGGCTGCAGGTCCACAGGCGGACAGTTTCCCAACAATTTTGTAAGTCGCTCCAGTTCAAATACGATTCACTTAAACCAAAAATCTTCATTTTAAGTTTTTGCAGCCTATTTTAAGAATATGTCTCTTTGGGCACACAATAGAACAATTTTTGCATTAGTGGCGTTTTCGAATATCCCTTTTAATTTATTTGTAAATATGAGTAATTATTTTTTATGAAAACGTTATTTTCGAGTACATATATTCAAAAATTTTTGATATTTTGTAAAATGCTTATTTATTTGAATTTTAACCGATAGAAAAAATCGAAGATTGTTTAAATATTTTTTTTTTTTTAATTAAATTAATAGTTTTCAACGTAATTAATTAGAGGAAAATGTAAATACACACACAAACAAAATATATATATAAAATATTAAAAATATCCGTATAAATAAATATTACAATTATTTGAAGCACAAATAATACCTATAAATTTAAATGTACAAAAATGCAGACAAGCAATTCTTTCCAATATTTTTCTTTCAATTTGAACCATTGACTTATTTGCAGCTTGGTAATCTGGAAGTCAAGGATGATGGCAGCATATCGGCAGTATTTATGAGCATCTACCTGCAGCTGTTTGGCTTCAATGGCATCGTTGGCCGCTCCGTCGTTATCCACAGTAAGCCAATCGATTTGAATACGGCTCTCAATGCGGAGGTGTTCTCCTCCGCTCTATCCGTGCCCAATGCCTTGGCCTATCAGAACGAGGAGATGTCGGTCGGTGCGCCAATTGCCTGTGGGGTCATCAGTCTGATGAGCACAGCTAGCACGGCACCGACCCCGTCTACCACTAGTGCACCCTAGTTATAATTATTTGATAATCATCATAATCAACATTTAAAACAATAAGCACTCAATTTTCATAGCAATCTGCAAATAAATAAAAAGTATTTTTGCCAAAAATATATAATTTTTAATAGTTATTTTCCAATTTACGATGTGAGCTTGAGTACAAAAAAAGCGAATAAGCATAGCAAACGAAAATAATCGTTAAAAATTATGTACATATTTAATTTGTGCATATTTATTTTCATACGAATCAAATTTATTTATAATGAATTTTGCAATGTAAAATGTGAAATAAATTTTACAAAAATACTTTTTAAATTATTACCACTTAATGATCTGAAAAGCTCTTTCGTCTAAAGCCTTCCAACTGTCTTGTCTGCTTGATACAGGCTTACGGGGTATCTAGCAAACGAGCGTATTTTGTGTTTGGCAAATCAAAAGACAATAAAATGCAGCTCAGCTTTTATTATGTAAACGTGCTGCGCATGCGTAACTATTTGGAGGCCTCCCCAGTTTGGATTTCCAAACTTTCTTCGGAAGTTGCGCTAGACCTTTGAGCGCAGTTGAAGGTTGTAATTTGATATGATTGCTATAAGTAAAAGCCGTTGCTGGCTTCTAAGCGCTTTGAGTGTTGCGATGGTTGTCTGCTGTCATCTGGAGTTGGGCCAGGCTCAGATGCAGCTGAAGATGGAACAGCCGGCGAGCACTAAAACAGACTGGCTGACATTTCCCTGGTCGCGCCACAACAAAACCAATAAGGTGACGTACTTGGCTGCGGGCTTGCACCTGAAGGATGAGTACAGTCAGGTGGACATATCCAGTTTCGCTGGCTTCGAAAGTCATCCCTGCCGTCGCGTCTGCCAGAAGGGCCAGACGCAGAGTTGCTACTATCAGCTGGTGGTGCACAACTATCGTCGCCTTGGTGCCGAGTGTCAACGTTGCCAGTTCGATGAACGCGCCTGTGCCGGCGAGAACTGCATCTATGGAGATGGCATTTCCACGCCAGTTATGGCCGTCAATCGAATGGTGCCCGGACCAGCTATCGAGCTGTGTGAGAACGACACCGTTGTGGTGGATGTGCTGAACTACTTGAGTGAGCCGAGCACAATCCACTGGCATGGAGTGCACATGTCGCGTACACCCGAAATGGATGGCGTAGCCCATGTCACCCAGTATCCGGTGCAGCCGGGCGAGGTGTATCGCTATGAGTTCCAGGCAGATCGCAGCGGATCTCTGTGGTACCACAGCCATGAGGGCTGGCAGCGGGGCTTTGGTGTGGCTGGCAATCTGATAGTGCGACAGCCCCATCAGGCGAACCCGCATGCACGGCTCTATGACTACGATCTGGTGGAGCATGCGCTGATGGTGCAGGACATTTTCTACGACAACAACATTCAGCAGGTGCGCAATATTCTGATCAACGGTAAGGGACGCAATCATCTTAGCCAGCTGCCCGATCAGGATCCCAGGCATCGCTATGAGCGTCTGCGCGTTACGCCTGGCTATCGATATCGCATGCGGGTCGTGCTCAATGGTGTGTTCAATTGTCCGGTTGAGTTCTCTATTGAGCAGCACAAGCTGCTGATCATCAGCGCGGATGGCAACGATATTGAGCCAGTGCTGGCCGATGGCTTCTTTCTCACAGCAGCGGAGCGTTTTGACTTTGTGCTCGAGGCAAATCAATATGCAAAGAACTATTGGTTACGCGTCCGGGGTTACGAGCAGTGCCAGGAGCAGAATCTCTACCAAGGCGCGGTGCTCAGCTATCGGGGTGCCGCACGCAGCGAGTTGCCTCTAGGAAGCATTCTGGAAAGGAGGCAGGGTAGAGAGCTTGACGAGCCTCCCACGTACATCAATGATTTTCGATTCAAATTATCCATCAATGATTCCATCACTTTGCTGCGTCAGGCGAACCAGACCAAGGAGACAGATGTAGGCACTGTATCCCTGCGCTCCGTGGAGCCCGTCCCCTGGCCAAGATACACCAAATTCTTAACGCACTACTCCAGTCTAAGCATGCGACAGGCATCAAATGGCGAACAGCTCTTCCAAATCGATGAGATTAGCTACAATCCCCCAGGAATTTCCCTGCTGCAGGGACGTCATCTGTATCAGGACGATGGCTACTTCTGCAATCGCAGCTCGCTGGCCAGCCAGGGACGCAACTGTGCCCGAGAACTGTGCGAGTGTGTGCACGTTATACGACTGCCCGCCTATCGACCCATTGAAATGGTCGTGGCCAGTTACACGGATGCCACACATCCCATTCACCTGCACGGGCTCACCTTCCGCTTGGTCGGCCAGGGCGTGCTGGGTAATCTTAACGATTTGAGAAATGTAAGTTAGCCAGACCAATCCAAAGCAAGCTTAACTCCTTTTGCTTCAGATACGCCAATTGGATCGCCAAGGACGCTTGTCGCGCCTGCCCGACGACTATGCTGCCGTGGCTAAGGACACTGTCCAGGTACCCGGACTGGGCTACGTCATTTTGCGCTTCATCTCGGACAATCCAGGCTTCTGGAGTTACCACTGTCACATCGAATCCCATGCGGTCCAGGGCATGACGGCTGTGCTCAAGATCGGCGAGAACTATCAAATTAAAAGTATTCCAGCTCGAGTGCGCTGTTGAAGCGGACATACAGCAGAAGTGCGGAAATGAAAAAATTATAGCACTACTCTCACAAGACATATTTTCAAAATGTGCGTTTTCAAATTTTTAATTTTAAGAAACTCATATACCTTTTAAAATGTGGAAAATGCTCTTAAAAAAGTGAGAAGCAAAAAACCATAATTTTATTTATCGTTTTCAACTTATTTAAATTTAATTAAAAATATAATTACAAAATTAAATATTATGAAAAAGAAAGAAAATTAACGACAAAATAATACCGCCATTTTTCAAATGTACTGTAATAATTATTTAATTTATCAATTAAGTACATTAGAATTAAACAAACGATTTCTATAAAGTATGTAAGTGGCGCTATTATTTTTTTTTCCTTTCAAGTTTTTTTACCATACCCTTCAAACGAAAAAAAAATAGATTTCCAGGAGCAGTACTAACTTTAATTTATAAGGGGAATACATAACCATAAATATAAAAGTCAAAATTTAAAATCAAAGCAAATATTTCAACGAAAAAACTTATGAAATAATAAATTGCATAATTCAAGAATATAATATATACATGTTCATGTATACATGCTTAGTGCTATGACCTTATCATATACTTTTTAATTGTTTTGAACTATACCGAAATTATGATCACATGCAAAACTGAATCTATCAAACCACTGTTGTATATAATTGGGACTCGTGGCTTATCGGCAGATTAGGTTTAAGTTAAGCTATATTTAAAAGACGTTTTGTTCTTGTTTCGAAATGGTTAGAAGTCTTAACGTTTTTTTGGCATTCGTATGTCTTTGGATTGGCATTCAAGGCGCCTCTATTGGTACATACCCAAGTGTATTTGAAGACTGTGATTTTTATCAGCAATTCAATGATCCGGAGGGTCGTTTGAAGCTGAACCCAAGGCTTAAAACAGTAAGCAGGATTGAATAAATCGAAATCCATATATGTATATAATAAATATGTGTACCTAGGATGATCGCATTAGGGAACATGAATATCCGGCAGACTTTTTTTAATTGGACTTTTTCGCATTCCATATTCACATATGCTGCAGAATCAGATGGAGAATCGCCCCATAGTACTTATACAGCGTACTTATACAGCCTATTTGGTAGCTCCGACAATTGGATATCCATGGGCCCTGACAATGCCCTGGCTTTTCAACTAGCTGATGAGGGCTATGCTGTGTGGCTGGGCAATGCTCGCGGTAATACCTATTCCAGGAATCACACGACCAGGTCCACGGAACATCCCTATTTCTGGCGCTTCAGCTGGCACGAAATTGGCTACTTTGATATACCGGCTATGATTGATTATGCGTTGAAAACCAACGAACAGGGGCACAAGTCCATTCACTATATAGGTCACTCCCAGGGCACAACAGTATTCTATACGCTCATGTCCACACGACCTGAGTACAATGACAAGATCAGGACCGCGCAAATGCTGGCTCCAGTGGCGTTCATGAACAACATGGTTAATCCATTAGTTCGAGCGCTGGGACCATATCTGGGGTATCAAAATACCTATTCGCTATTATTTGAGTCACAGGAATTTCTACCATATAATGACTTCGTGCTGGCCTTAGCCTACAACGCGTGTGGGCAGGATTCAAGATTTTCCAGCTACTGCAGCATTTTGTATGACAGCAGCCCCGATGGACGCTCTAACACGGTTAGTCGCTTTTAAGTGATAAAGTATGTGTTGAACTTTTACTAAATATTATATGTATGTCTCCATGGAGTGCTCTTGTGATTAATATTGCAACAGGTCCCGCCGGCGTTTCGACCAGCCAATTTTTACATTATATACAGGAACAACAGTCTGGACACTTTCGTTATTATGACTATGGCAAAAAGAAAAATATGAAAGTATACGATTTGAAAATACCGCCAGACTACCCAACGAACTTGATAACCAGCAAAACTCATTTGTGGTACGGGGATAACGATATTATGGCCGCAGTGGTAGATGTCTTGAGATTATCTGATACCCTACCCAATATGGAATTGCATCATATGGAAGATCCTGAGTGGAATCATGGTGATTTTGTAACCAACTGGGAGGTGCGGAAGTATATTAATGATCCAATAATTAACCTTATCAAAGAAATGGATGCCCAAAACTAAATGGCAATGTTTGGAATGTTAATATAACTTAAATAAAAAATGCCAAATCTTTTATAATTCCGTCTTGATAAAAAAAAAAAACAAAATTTCGTGTTTTTAAACCAAAAAACCAAAAATTAAGCTGATAGCTATTTTCATTTATTACTTCATAGACTTTTTGTTGCGAGGGGGAAAAATGTATAAATATAAATTTAATTTGTTTACTATTCATTCAATACGAGTGGGGTTAGCGATAAGACAACGATCGTAAATCTGATAAGTATATGACGTAAATTATTATGAATATTCATTAGAAATAACAAACAGAAATAAAATTGAGTGCTAAATGTGTTTATAAATGATGACTTGACATACAGTATAATATTTTAAATATACATATAGTATATTCAGGGCAATTTCAAGTAAAGTCGAAATTCAAGTTGAAATTATAAAATACATTTTAAAGTATTTTAAATGTAAAAAATGTTAGAAATCGCAACATAAAACCGTTTTGTAATTAACTTTTACCATTCTACAATTGTATTAGAATTTTCAATTGTATCGATAAAACCAAAGTGAGATTTTGTCCTTGTTTTAAGTGCTTACTAGAGTAGTACAGAGAGATACAGAGGGAGAGAGAGAGAGAGAGAGATAGAAAATGTAGTTGGGCATTGAAATCTTGACGCGTATGCTCAGTGGGAGAGCAGAAACAAAATGTGTTTTACTTATTTTCTTGCTGGTAAATCGTTTGAGTAATGACTTTTATATGGGATAAACTATTCTTTGACAAAAATCTTAAATAACACCCGCAGTGGTTTCAAATTGAACAACACTTTTTCACATTTTACAGCACTACTAACCAATACCAATACCAATAAAGATACGCAACATGCGTTTACACATACATATACATCATGCACATGGCAGAGAAGTCAATGGTATATTTGCAGAAACCACAACGAGGCGTTATTTATCACGTCCCATCTTATTGTAGTGAAATTATCATCTTATCTTGTAGTCACAACTGAGAGGTTTGTTTTCATAGATTAAAAATATACAACGGGTAATTTTACTACCGCATATTGTCGCACATAAAAATATAAAATGATAAATAAATAAAAATGTGCACCCATTTTTTTATAATATGTTGAGTGTAATTAAAACTGATTTGAATGCCGGTTGTCTTCTCATCAAATCGAACAAAAACTTGTTGAAGATTAATTGATTTAGATCACGTGGTGGCCATTGCATACTGTAATGTTCGTATACAGGTATGGCTGGAATAGCAGATACGAGCAACGTGACTTTAAATGCGTTACAAACTTAAAAAAAAATTCTGACCCTCTCTGGCCTTGTTCTTGAATATGTAGATATGTATGTGAACACGTGTACAAGTCCAAATTTATTTCACAATAAACTGTTTAGAATATGAAAGCACAACATCACTGATAATGAGCTGGTTTCAGTGCCTGCTTTGACCCCTGACAATCTGCCAGATGGTGTGAGCCAGACAACTCACTAAACGATTCTTTACAGGCACACTGCAAATTTGCTCAATCAGTCTTAAATAATCGACGAACATGTCCGCGAGTAAAACCTACGTGCGTCCGGCCGATTTTGTAGATCCCGGAAAGCCCTCGAAGTGCACATGGCATCTGGGTACCAAGGAGCAGACGCCGCACACGCAACGTGGCATTGCGCACCGCCAAAAGATTACTCCAGACATCCTGTCAGTGATTGGATGCACTCCCCTGGTCAGGCTGAATTCCATACCAGCCAAGGAGGGCATTCAATGTGAGATGTGTGAGTATGCCACAATATTCTGATTATTCAGATTGTTCACATTAATTAATTGACTTGTTTATCACTACACTTTCACTATCATTCTTTTTATGAACTGATACGAAATAATAAAATATTCCTGTTGACTAGATGCCAAGTGCGAGTTCTTGAATCCGGGCGGTTCAGTGAAGGATCGGATTGGCTATCGCATGGTTCAGGATGCGGAGGAGAAAGGTCTGCTGAAGCCAGGATTTACCATCATAGAGCCGACGTCTGGCAACACAGGCATTGGCCTGGCAATGGCCTGCGCGGTTAAGGGCTACAAATGCATCATTGTAATGCCCGAAAAGATGTCCAATGAGAAGGTGTATGCGCTGCGTGCGTTGGGTGCCAAAATAATTCGTACGCCCACAGAGGCTGCCTACGATTCGCCGGAGGGTCTCATCTATGTGGCCCAGCAGCTGCAGCGCGAGACGCCCAATTCGATTGTGCTGGATCAGTATCGGAATGCAGGCAATCCGTTGGCGCACTATGACGGCACCGCCGCGGAGATACTCTGGCAACTGGATAATAAGGTGGACATGATTGTGGCCACAGCCGGTACAGCCGGCACTATTAGCGGTCTTGGGCGCAAAATCAAGGAGCAGGCTCCGAATTGCCGTATTGTCGGCGTTGATCCATATGGGTCGGTGTTGGCCCGCCCCGCCGAGCTGAACAAGTCTGATGTAAAGTTCTATGAGGTGGAAGGCATTGGCTATGATTTTCCACCCACTGTCTTTGATGGCAATGTGATCGATGTGTGGTCGAAGATCTACGATATCGACTGCTTTCCCATGAGTCGTCGCCTCAATGCCGAGGAGGGCCTGCTCTGCGGCGGCTCCAGCGGTGGCGCCATGTACGTAGCTCTGCAGCAAGCACGCAGCCTGAAGCCCGGCCAGCGTTGTGTGGTTATCTTGCCCGACGGCATTCGTAACTATATGACCAAGTTCGTGTCCGACAATTGGATGGAGGCGCGCGAATTCAAGCAGCCGGTGAATGAGCATGGTCACTGGTGGTGGAATGTGCCCATATCGCATCTAAAGCTGCCAGCTCCAGTCGCCCTGCTCAAGTCCGACGCAAGTTTTGCCGATGCCATTGCCTTGATGAAGCAGCACCATGTGGAACAGCTGGCCATGATCGATCAGAATGATGGGTATGTTAGCTACTGTCTGTCAGCTTTTGTTTTATTTCTAATTGCTTACTCATTTTGCAGCAGTGTACTGGGCGTTGTCACCCAGGAAACGCTCATGAGCCAAATTGTCAGTATGAATTGCAAGCTAAATGTCCCCGTGGTCAAAGCCGTCAACAAACGAGCCATTCGTCTGCCGGAGAATGAGAAACTTGGCAAGCTGGCACGCATTTTGGAGATTGATCCTAGTGTGCTAATTGTGAAAAAGAGCAGCGAAGCCAAGGACACGATCTTGGCACTGGCCACCAAACTGGATGTCACCTCATTTATAGCATCTGGCGATGGCGCCAAGCAAAACGGTAGTGGAAGCGGCGATTATTAGAGGCTATCATTAAAATCGTCTCTCTTAATTTTGCGTGACTGAATATTCTTAAAGCGTAACAACAGCGTGCATTTCTGATTTTATATTTTTGCTACTAAATTATGAGATATACTCAATTTTTACAAACATATGTGTTTTTATATACACTGGCACGAAATGAAATCGATAAAAACACACACACATATATATATATATATATATATATATATATGCAATATCCCCCACTATTTTAAAGTTAGTCATAAAATTTGGTTGGATTGCCGGTGATAGTCTTTATGATCACCTACGCCGGTCAAAGGCACATAGATAACAATTTTTATATTATACATCTGATCCTCAAAATCATGGAAGCTACTCACCAAATTTTAAATTGTACATCTGATGCTCAAAATCATGGAAATCACAAAATTTTAAAGGTAAATTGGCAGCAACACTCTTCAAAAAGCTGATAGAGACCACGCCCATTCCTAAATGTCAGTATATACTGATAAGTGTTACACCGACAGAATTATTTTCCGACGCTTTCAATATTTCGAATTGACAAAGTAAAACAGAATAATAGGTAATATGAAAGATAGATTTCATTAAAATAAAACAAGAAAGACAAAATTATAATATTCTCTCCAAGGTATACAAATATTTAAAGACTTAAAGTTTGATAAAACGCATTGTTCAGAGAATCTCAAATGATAACTTTTTAAAACATATCACGGCTCCAACTAATCACCCTTTTTCGTTCCTTTAACATGATCTTCGACCCTTTTGTGGGACTTGGTCGTTAAGTGTTGCAGATAATGTTTCTGTAGCTTGAAACTCTGCTGGCAAACGTCACAGCTACGAAATATATTAGATTAGAGAAATGTTAAAAAAATGTAGAAGCTTTAATTGTTGAAATTACCTAAAATCACGGCTCATTGTGTGAATCATTTGATGGGCTCTGCAGTCGCCTTTCGTCACAAAAGTTTTATCACAATATTCGCATTGGAATGGACGCAGATTACCAGCCATGTGTATTCTGTGATTCAAATTGTTGTTATATTGGTATGTTTTGAAGTCAATATGAACTTTAGTTGCTCTCACCTCTCGTGCGTACTGCGATTGCTGCAGTGGCGAAATGTTTTGCCACAAGCATAACGACACGGATACGGACGCACATTGTCGTGAGTGCGCCTATGATGATTCAGTTCGCCACTTGTACAAAAGGCTGCGCTGCATAGTTTGCACTTATGGGGTCGAGTGCCAGTGTGGCGTACAATGTGATTGCGTAGATTAAATCCAGTGGTGAAATTTTTTCCACATATGTGGCAAATATGCTCGTCCGCCAGCCCATGAATTCGTCTCTTATGCTTCTTGAGAAAGTGCCTGCTGTGGAAGTTCTGCCCACACTCCTCGCAGCTGTGTCCAAAATGTACTCCGATGCTCTTTAGGTGGTCAACGAGTGGAGCAGAATATTTAAAATCATGTCCGCAATGCTTGCACACAAATCTGAAATGATTTATATTATTTCCATGCATTTTTATACATGTTGAAAATGCACCTAGTTTGGAGCTGCACGTCATGCACCTGATGCATGTGCATCTTCAGTTGATCTTGATTGGTAAATGTCAATCCACACTGATGACACTGGTATTTCTGATTTCTCGGCTCCCTTTTATACTTTTTCCTGATTAGTGCTGATGGTGTTGCCGTTGGTAGCGGCTGTATTTCCACCTTTTCTTCGTAATAGTTCTCATTATCTGAATTGACAAAGTCTTCCAGTTGTTCATCTTCCATGTCTAAGTCTGTACTGCGAATGATGTGCTGTGTAGGTGACTCTGGATATGTTAGTATTTCTTGTTCCGCCTCCTCCTTGAACTGTACTTGGAGGAGGAGTTGTGATTGTGCCTCAATGCAAACTCTGCGAAACTCTACTGCAATTTCTAGATTTTGCAGGCATTGTTGGCAAATAAAGTCCGAAAGGTCTTCTTCTCGATTTAGCTGAATACGAAAGGTAAATATTTATTATTAATTATTGTTAAAAAAACGCATCTCTGTATAGTCGAACTTACAACCAGTTCTGTCACCATTTTAACTTGCAGCAGAATATCATTTTCTGAATTAAATAAATTCTGTGCTGTGGTAGATTCAATCGGCTGCGCGCATGTTCTGCAAACGTCATCTTTCATTATGTTCTTTGGTTTCTTCCCCTAAATAAAATAGATATTTAAATACACGCCAAATTCTGGATTTAAGTGCAAAGCTTACATATGCGACTTTTAGTTTAAAAATACTGACATCGTCTTCGACTTCATCGTCAATGGTGTCATTGGCATCTACATCGTCATTGACAATGCCATTATTCTCGTCATATGCGCCTTCCAAGTATTCTGTATCGGTATATTCCGTATCATCTTCCAATGGCGAGTTGGGAGCAGGAGTTTCGTCGAAACTTTCAAAATCCGAGCTAAAAATTTTTCGATAATATTGATTTCAGTTCAAATCTGACAATTATTTGGTTACCTTTTTTTCTTTGACAATTCCTGTAAGAATGCCATATCATCGGCGAACTCCCATTTAATGTGTGGAGTTTCTAGGGGATCGGCTTCAGCCTCAATATCGTCACCATCCATCTTGGAACGGCTGTGCGCCGTCTTGCAATGGTAACGATAACACTGCCGCAATGAACGCCAACCAACCTTGCATTCGTGCGCTTTTTAAATACAACAAATTATTAGTTACAACTATATGCAATAAAGTATCATCATTTATAACTTACGATCTCTGCCCATCTCAGCACCCACGGACATCCAAGCCGCCTTCAAGCTTGTAAGATCATTGTGCTCTTTATCCGTCACGTCCCAGAGTAGACGCCGAAACCTAACTGCAGCAATCAGCTGTGACTTATCCTCCTTTTTAAATCGCAGAATCTTTCTACGATACATAATGCGGCTTGAGAAACTGATGAAAATGTGTTTGCCGGAAAACGACACTTCTTCCTTAAAAACAACTGAAAAAACCTAAATTCTTAATATTTTACATATGTCGTAAGATTAAAAATTAATTCCAATCCATAATTTGTCGTATTATTTTATTTATTAAGAACAGCGTACACACCTCAAGTGTAAAGTGACTGAACAAAGTTACCATTCACACAAATTACATCAGCTGTTTATTGTCTGACACTCACACAGAAGCAACTGTACCATACCAATTTTGAATGACATTATTTTAAAAAACTAAAAAACCATTAAGTATTGATAATTTTACTCTTGTGCAGTTTGGTCCGTTGATGCAGCGATAAATGGGAGGATCGCTGAAACCATTGGTCGCATGGTTCACAACTGCAATATATAATTTATATTTATATATTAATAAGATCTAACTATTATGGATTTCTTACTGATATTTCCGATTATTAATATGAACACGTTCGTGCATTCTTCGAACAGAGGTGGAGGTAAATGTTTTCTCGCAGTATTGGCAGGCAAAGGGACGTTCATTTGTATGGGTTCTATAATAATTTAAGAAAATATATATTTAACTCGCATGTGGCTTGATTTAACCAACCTTTCGTGAACTGCCTTACTGCTGGTGCCACGAAATGATTTGTCACAGAAGCGACAAGAATATGGTCTGGCTTTGGAGTGCAAGATCTTGTGACGGATCATTTCGTTATGTGTGTAATATCGCCGCTTACAAATATCACACTCAAATTCCTTTTTCCCCGTATGGCGTAACATATGCAGTTTTAAATATGTTGAGCATTTAAACTCTCCGCCACATTGTTCGCAAATCCATGTGTTTGGTTTCTTGGAGCTGCTTCTTCTATTTATTCTATTTGCTTTGGCGCTGGACTTGGATGGTTCCGGGCATTGGATTTCAACTGCTTCGCAATTGGATTTCGAGTTTGCTTGTTGAAGTTCAACACAGTCCGTATTATTTACATTTTCGATGTCTTCACACAAGTTGTGCTCATCCTTAAGATTTTTTATCGCCCGTCTTTTGGCCTCCAATAGCTTTTTGTGAGTGTCGAGGCAACTAACACGAAATTCAACAACCTCTTCCAACAAGGATTTGCATTTATTGCATATATATTCTGGCAAGCTCCTGTCGCTCTCCATCTATAATTATTTACTTTACAATATACTTATACCAAATATGCATATTAAAGAAAACTTGCCCACATGTCGGTGATATCCTCAATTAAAGATACTAGTGGGTAGTTGAGTTCCTCAAAAAGCTTTGCTCTTGCGATCTTTTCATTTATTGTTATTCCACAGGTGCGGCAAAGACCGCGCCAGTCTTCCATTTTGGGTTTAATTAAATCTAAAATCTGCGCTTTAAAAATGTGATTAATGTTTGTGGTTTTTGGGCGAATGGCAAACGTAAATGCCGGAGCAACAGTTGACACTGTTATTTCAATGTGGTCATTTTTTGTGCATTTTGGATGAATATGTGTGTACACACTGATGTTATTTTATTTGTGCATTTCGTAAACAAAAATAAATGTTTATAAAATAATAATGTCGGTACACTGTAGAACTTGTGGAGAACCTATTTACAATCTCAACCCCAGAAATCTCTTCAGTCATGAGAACAAAGATATTCGCAAAAACATCGAAGCAATTACAGGAATAAAAGTAAGTAATTTAAGAGTCCGTTGGACTCTTAAAATATATTAAAAGATATTTTATGTTTATAAATTTTATACATCTTCAGTTATCTTATCACTCGCATCTACCGAGCCATGTGTGTTCCTGTTGTTATTTGGACTTGAACCATTCTATGGCATTTCGGCAACGCTGTGTGGTGACACACAAGCATTTCATGAGCTTAAAACAATCAGATTTCGCTGAAAACAACTTAATTTCCAAACAATCTCTGCTGGCCATTGATCCATTGTTTGATTATGATCTTAGTACTGAAGAAGATGCGATCATTGAATCCAAGTACACGACTGACTACCCCCCAACTACCAATGTATCAATGTCCCATAAGAAACTTGTCCAAAATACCCAAAGCCATCTTTCGCCTCGAGTACGTATTATGCGTTGTCGTCATCCAAGTGAAGCTCTCGAAAAACCAATTCGTCCGACAACAAATCCTGCGGCACCTTCAATCATTTCAAGGTCGACAAGAAAAGTAATTAGAAAGTTGCCTGATGAAATGCGAAATGTCAAGAAAAATAAGCCGCGTATTGCGCCACTGGAGAAGAAATTCGTTTGCGACCAATGTGGCTGGTCTTTCCGTGATCTGAGCAATATGAAGGATCATGCAGTGCGCCATTCGGGCGTCAAAAACTTTGAATGTGAAGAATGTGGCTGTAAATTCTTCACGCGACCCCTGCTCATGCTCCACGTGCGTGTCCACCACAAAGGCGAGAAGCCCTTCGTATGCAAATATTGCGGAATGGCCTTTCGTAACAGTCCCAGTCGGTGCCGGCACGAACGGTAAGTGAACCTAATTCTCCCCTCTTCTAAATGACCTGCTCTTAATTTCAATTTAAAGGAAATACCATGCAAAGGAATTACCCTTCGTGTGCAATCTTTGTAGCAGGACGTTTATTAGTAAAATTAGCTTGGAAAAGCACAGAGAGGCTCATGATTTGGGAGAGAAAATCTATCGGTATGCATTTTGACACTCCACGGCTATTATTGACCTATTATTATTCTTATTTTAGCTGCGAAACGTGCAAGAAGACTTTTAAGGGAGCCATATTTTTAAAAAATCATTACACTACAAAGTTTCATCAGAGGAGAGTTAATGAAATGATTAAATATGACTTGGAGACAGCTGATATAACAACGGTCACCGATGGCGATGTTAATTTTGATTTTTCAGATTCTATTATTGAAGAGATTGAAAATTAAACAGGTGACCTTATTTTAAAACCAAAGGCGATTAATTTCCAGAAAATATGATTTATTGAGTATCTCGTTAAGCCAATATTTCCGTATTTAAACAAATGGGCCATTGAAAATTATAGAATTACTTAAGCAAAAATTCACAACTCCCTTACACTTAAATATAGTTTTGCCATCCCCAACAATTTTGCAGATAAGCAATTTCCAAAAAAAGCCACAAATTTGTTTAAATTGTGAACAATTTCAGGCTTAAACTTTTTTCACGATATGTTATCGATATCTCTTAGATAAGCCAGTCACATGTTAACTTAGAAAATACTCAAATAACAGCCCTGCTCCACTCTAGGGTGGTGATCTGAATTTACACAAAAATATTAATGCAATTAGAGGACGCTCGCAAAAATGTCGATTCAGTGCAGGACGTGTGCGGACAACATTTTCAATCCAAATGCCAAAAATATCTTCGAGCAAGATGACAACGAGATATTACTTAACATCGAGACGCTAACTGGAATCCGGGTAAAAATTTATCTCAGTAAAATATGTATGCAAATCTTTGAAGTGAAACATGAACAATGTGTTTTTCTATAGTTATATGAAGAAAGAAATATGCCCACACACATTTGCACCTGTTGCCATTTGGAGCTCTACCATTCGATGGTATTTCGTGAGCGCTGCATTAGAACGCAACAATTCCTGAAGAACGGGAAGCCCAAGGCTAAGTTTGATCCACTTAAAGCGGCGCACAAAGATATCCTTGTCGCAAATGCTAGTGCAAACAGGCCGTTGTGCGTCAAAATAAAGGACGAGCACATATCGAGTACATCCGATCCAACGGTCTCCAATCAGCAATATTCTTCGCAATGCCGCCTTTTACGTGGTCGCAAGCAGACACCGGAGAATTGTAAAGATTCCTATGATTCGAGTCCTGCTCAAGCGGCTTCAGTCGAAATGACTCAGCAAATTCCAGAGGATATGGTGAACCTCGAAGCGGCGGATAGATTTAATGACTCGCCTACCAGTAGTTTACACAATAGCACATCAATGGATGAGTTGCATAACGCCTTCGGCGAGATTTCTGATTTCCAAGAAGAAATATCCCCTGCTTCCAGTCCAATGGAAGGATCTTCCATTGCCCCCCTCTCCTCAGCCCTGAATGATAGCGTTACGACCAATACGATATCCAGCAGCAAGAAGGGCAAGAAAATCAATGCGAAACCTACGGCGGATCCAAAGGTTTTCATCTGTGACCTTTGCGGTCATCAATCTTCAAATCAGAAGAACTTGCAGATTCATATACTGCGCCACAAGGGCGAAAAGAACTTCGAATGTGAAGAATGTGGCCTGAAGCACTACTCCAAATACTTATTACAGCTGCATATTCGGGTTAAGCATCGAGGAGAGATGCCATTTTCATGTAGATATTGTGAGCAGCGCTTCTTTTCCGGCAGCACACGCCAACGCCACGAACAGTGAGGATGCAAAACAAGAGCACAAATATAATTCTGAAATTCCACTTAATTTTCTTTTTTCTTTAACAGAGTTCGACACATTAGAAGTTTTTCATTTGAATGCAAGGTTTGCGGCAAAAAGTATCTAACTAAATCATGTTTGAATAAACACGAATTTCTGCACACAGGTTTTCGACCACATCGGTATGTTACACTATTTATAGTATATATTATATCATATAAAACCAAATTTAATTTATCAGTTGCGATTTGTGCAATGTGGCATTTCCTCGGAAACCGGGCTTAAGGATCCATTGCCGCACAAAGCAGCATCAGAAGAGGGCTAGCGAAGCCTTAAATAATCAACTTGATGTCATTAAACAGATAACAGTTGCGGACGATATTCTAGTGTTTCCCGACTCGATCATAGAAGAACTCGATGTGCAAACGGCGATGGATGAAGTTATTTAGAGCCCACAATTAAAAAGATGTGCCCACATTGACAGTCACACGTCGTTGTAGTGCATCAGCTGTTATGTTGCCATTCACACTTTGATTTCGATAATAGAATCATATTAAAAAACCACCGCTGCCTAACTATAATAATTTAAATTGTATTTTATTAAAATATGTCGGCTGTGCATTTATGTAGAACGTGTGGTGAAAAGATTTACCATCTCAATGCCACGAATCTCTTTGAGAAGGAAAGTCGCGAGATTGTTGAAAATATCGCCACTTTGACGGGAATCAGAGTAAGACTTTGTTTACAATATGTACACCTACATGTACCTACCTGTATGTGTATTCAGACGTTTTAACAAGCTGTATGTTTGCTTAAAGTTTGATGAAGGTGAAGACATGCCTAAACACATTTGCCCGTGCTGCCTTTTGGACTTAAACTATTCAATTGCCTTCCGAGAGCGTTGTATAAACGTACAACGACTTCTGCGTGATGGCCAGCACGAGGAAGCGACTACGCTGGATCCACTGAACTGTAGTCCACAACGAAAGGTGACTACTTTGAAGATTAAGAGTAGCAAGCAACCGCAATCTAAGATTGTGCGGACTCATATGGAACCGTATCATATATCAAGTAGCCACACTTCACGACGGTTGACAGTTGCTCAAAGCACAGTTCAGCATGTCAGATGCAGTTTCAAAGGGGTTACAGCTCCTGGTGCGACCTACGAAGCATCCATAGCTTACCCAGAGGCAGACCGTCATGCGAAGGCAACTAGTCCTAGTCCAACGAAAGCGACTTCTCTGACATGGAGCAACGAAACAAAGAAGGCTATGCATTCAGTATCAGTGAATGCTCCAAGCGCAGCACATCATACCAGAAGCAGCGCCAAAACGATTATAAATCCTGCTCCTTCGACATTCGAACCACACAAATCTTATACAGAGGCAAAATGCTGTGGTAGCGCTAATAATTCTAGTTCAGCGAAGTCAAGAAGCAAAGGATCAGGCTTGGAGTTTACGCAGTCATCAACAGTGGATTACGAAAGCGAATTTCTTAGAACACAGTCGGCTGTTATTAAGAAATTCGTCTGTGACCAGTGCGGCAAATGTTTTGCAGATCACAGCAACTTGAAAGTCCATATATTGCGACACGGTATCAAGAATTTCGAATGTCCGGATTGTGATGCAAAGTATTATACAAATCATCTTCTGAATTTGCATATACGCGTCAGGCACAAGGGAGAAAAGCCATATGCCTGCAAATATTGTGGCCAGCGCTTTTTCACGAGCACCGCCCGCTGTCGGCATGAACGGTGGGTAATGGCCATGACTCGGTTTTACATTACTGTAATTTTTATTATTCAACAGGGTAAAACACACGAAGAAATATTCATTTGTGTGCAAATATTGCGGAAAAACATACCTTACAAAATCGTGCTTAAACAAACATGAGTTCCTTCACACGGGTCAACGACCATTTCTGTATGATTAATTACGTCTTTAACTATTATGTCATTTACAACTTGCAATTATTATAATTATTGTAATTTTATTTCAGATGCGAAATATGCAATGTGGCGTTTCCCAGAAAAACGAATTTAAAATTACACTATCGTTCAAAGCAACATCAAAGAAGAGCTGCCGATATGTTGGGCACCAAATGTGATATAATTGAAGAAATCCCGGATGAGGCAACCGAAATGGATATCGCAGATTTAATTGTCGAAGAATTTGATGAATAAATAAGCAGTACTGTAATTAAATACATTTAATACATTTGTGGATAAGTTGTCTAAGAGACGGGACAGCAAATACAATTTGTTTTCTCTTCCATAGAATACCATAGAAGCCAATGCTGTTTATTATTTTGGTTCATATTTTGTTACTATGTAAAACCTACACGTAAAATGACCAATAATAAGACATTTGAAATTTTGCGTATGTAAAAGTGACATTGCATTTGATTTTGCTGTTCACATTATAATTGATACGAATGAAGTTGTTAGCTCGTGAAGAATAATGTGTTTATTAATATAAAAATAAACTTTCAAATGTCAAAATTGTTATATTTATTGCCTAAATATTCGGATAACACGCATAGCAGTGGAGTTTGGTTAGGATAACTTGTTAAAAGCTTTCATCTTTCTACCGATCGTTCATATGGTAGTTACCCGAATCCTGATTCGAATCGTCAGACTCAGACATATGTAGTGCCTGCAGTAAAACGAAAGTTGTGAATTTGCTAAGATTGCTTCATTATTAACTAGTTTGCATAGACGGGTCGGAGAAGTCTCCTTCAAAGCGTTACACACCTCATTACAAAAAGTTAATAACTTCTGCAATATGTACACTTTCATGTAGTAATAATAAGTTTAAAAAAAAATCGACCAAACTATATTAACTTGTAGTGCGTAGTGTATTTGATCTGGATTTGTGGTAAATGATTTAAATTCCTTCCAAAATTAGTATAAACAAATTTTTAAAATATAATATGCCAGATGTAACATTTTTCTTATATGGAGATTTTAATCCTGGCACATACGGATCCTGACGCTTGATTTAGAATGGAATGGAATGGTGAATGCAGTTGAGAGCACCGGCAACTTATTAAAACATAAATGAAAATGTTGCGCCTGATAGATATGGCAACTGCATGTACATACATATGTATGTATACATATACTTTATTTATTAAATATCATATATTTGTAGGAAGCTTCCTAAAAGCACACTTTTATGTTTTTTGAGAACGCTTATCTAACTATTTGGTCTGTCCAAATCAGAAACCCCATTTCACAAATTGAGCAATGGGTGAGATATATATTAAGATCTCTTTTTTAAACATTTTTATTATTATTTATTATTATTTAAAACTATTTTAATTATAGATACAGATTAATGTATTCATGCCTCTGTCAGCTGCCTTGAACGAAGATACAACTTTCATAAATATTTGGAAAGAAAATGAAGACCGTTACTCAGTGCAAATTACAAAATATTTGTGTCACCGAGGTTCCAGTTGTTAAATTGGGAAAAATGCGGTTTTTAGATTTCTCAGAAAACTTTGGAAAAAAAAAACAAGTAAGAATGCGATCTACATTGGTGTTAAATTTATTGTAGTCATATTTTCAAATATCGCATTAAGTTTTATATACTCAAATGAGTCCATTATTAATGGGATCGGGGTATGAAATAATAAATAGTTTCCCAAAAAACGATGATAAATTGTGGGCATAGGCATAAAAACAAAACAAGTAAGAATGCTTTACTCGAGTGACTTCGACTAAAGCCAGTTAAATTTTTATTTTTATGGCCAAATTTCCCTTTGAAAGTTTTGCAGCCTTTTTCAGAAAAGTAAACAAAAGTATTGCAGAGTATTATTTTATTCACAAGTCCGAACTGAAATCGCCGCCTTGAGATACATATATTGTGATATGTATGTATGTACCCAATCGTAGATAGCGCTGCAATACATAAACAATCACACACCCAATAAGGCGCACGAATACCTCCACTGCGATTCATAGCTTGTCATATGAGGAGACTAATATGTCACGGGGATGATAGTATTCGGATAAGTACCTCTGGTAGGCAAAAAAGTTCTTGTTTGTCATTAAGATGGCATTGACCAAGTCGATTCTTGTCCTGAATAACTTCAGCAGTTTGCCAGGTATCCCCGGGTAAGCCCCTATAAATCCACTTACCGGCCAAGCAATACGAGAAGGTTAATACATTGAACCATCCCCTTCGAATTTGTTGAAATGGTATCCTTATTCTAGGAAATCAGTAAAAGTAGTGAATTATTGCCGAATGACGGTTAGGGCAATGCTTCTACCACCTCCGACCCATTAAGACTTGGCAAATCTCCAAGCACGTTTTTGTGGTACGTCGTTATTAAGTTGACAGTTCAGGATCAGACTTTACATTCCTGGCTAAAGCGAGTCCGGCTCTGAATTCACTTTAATTAGGCCGGGTGTCAAAATTTGCATGCAAAGATAACCATGGCATTATTACGTAACTGTACAACGACCAGAAATAACGACCTGGAATTGTGGCCCTACAAAATGGGAAATATTCAAACACAAACAAAGAAGAGCTAACTATTTAATTTACAACTCATGAGATACGTGCGACATCGGGATCCCTAACATTTTGTTGGCCAACACTGATTGGGTGAGATGAGGGCATAAGAAACAAACGAGAAAGGAATAATTGTGAAAGGGAATTTCTCCAGGAAATTTAGAGGAAGAATCACTAGGAAGGGAGGGACACGCAGACTGTACTAGATCCACACAGCCAACACAGCAGCGAGCGGACTGGTTTGATGGAAATATTTGTTTTTTTTTTATTTATAAAAGAATACAAATTTTTTGTTAACTTGCCGCCCAATATATAGCGGTCGAACTTCCCTGAGTCGATATCTAGCCGGCTGAGCGATATATTGGTGCATTCGACAGGCAAGGCATAACAAGTAGGTCACCACCACCGCTGGAGAAATCTGAGGAGTAAGATATAAGCCTGGCGAAGCAGCGTAGCACAGTGTTATGCGACCTTGATCAAAAGATTACGTAGCTGGTGGTGATGCTAGAGGATGGCAAACGGTGTTCCATCCATCAACCGATACGGGACTCAATCAGTAATTAGGATGCCATAGTTATTGCGCCAAAAGGTGGGGCCAGTTACTCGTAGGTATAATGCAAGATAAAAGCGGAAGATAAGATTAGCGAGCTTGGGGAGCTGGTTAATAGGATCAGGAGGACTCAAATGGGTGAGCTATTCCTGCAGCTGGATAAGCCATGTATGGGTACCTTGGCATTCAGGTGCCTTGCGTGAGCAAGCAGAGGTTCTGTTTTTTGCTCACCGCATGACCTTCGAATCCAGTGATCTGGATGAGGTCACGACAAATCATGATATCAACCTGCGTATGGCATATGGGCAGACCCAAATGGCTACGATTAGGCTTCCAGCAGATAGCGCAAGGAAAGCTTTGCGTGGCGTCTTGAAAGTGGGATGGGTCAGCTCAAGACTCCGGGAGCGCTTTATGTGTGAACCACACTAGCCAATCACCGGAAGTGGCGGGGTGGAAAGAAAGTGTGGCCAAGTGTGGTAAAGGACACTAGCACAGGCCACGAAGGGTTTGTCCGGGCAAAAATTATCGGAATATCTTTTTACAGTTGTTTCGCCCCACCGTGTTAGGAGCTGAGACGGTTCCAACAGATGCTGGAGGAAATTTCGGAAGATGCTCGCTGCTGTTATAGCCGGGCAGTAGAATGGGAAGCAAAGAGACGAATGCCAGTCTGTTGGAAGAGTCCGCAACGCCGTAAACTTGGCAAATTGTGGGAAGTAGCTTACTTGTCGCAATGCTTGCAGAGGGTCTATTATAGATATTACCCTACTAAGCAGTTCATTTTGCAGAATGGCAACGGTGGAAAGTCTGCGAAAATTTCACATTCAGCGATGACTAAACGATTCATTTTGTGAATGGAAGAACACAAAAACGGCCGCGACCCAAAACTAGTGGGCCCAAATGGAAAGAAAACTGCCGTCTTCTTACGCCACGCCGAGTCCACAGTGAGTGACGAGATAAACCAGCTAAGGAAAGCGTGCTTACTGGCGAGAAGGCGTTTCCAACGTGCCGGGGGCCGCCCAGACTTTGCCAGTATGCTGGAGGACCTCAGAAGACCCAAGATAGAACTGATACACAGCATTAAAAGGAGCAAAGATAGCTGCTTTCGGGCAATCTGCGATCTGCTGACTTGAACCCATGGGGCACCGCTTACCAGGTGGTCACAAAGAAAAGCCGAAGTCAGGAGACTGTAAAGGTGACTTGCCCTACGTCTTTAGCCGCCATTGTGGCGACGCGGGGAGATAAATATGCTCCGGGACCTGACGGTATCCCGAACAATGCCCTTAAAATTGCGGTGCGACTGATACCTGACGCTTTTGGCGAAGCATACTCCAGATGCCTATCGGACGGAGTATTTCCGACGCGACGGAAAAGGCAGCAGCTAATCCTCTTGCTAAAGGGGGATAAGCCAATTGAGGATCCCTCAAGATATAAGCCGATCTACCTTTTGGATACAGCGGGAAAGGTCCTGGTGAAGGTAATTCATAATAGACTACAATGGTTTCGTGTTGCTGCCAAAGCAATTGAGGGAACCAGTTGGATATGGGGCGAGGAGTATTGTGCTGTAATAACATTGATGCACACATATGCAACGCGTTCAACAAATGCATTAAGGTGCAAGTCAACAACGGCCTTGGCCAGAGTGGGATAAAGCCCACAACCAAGCAGCATCTATATTGTGCACATGCGCACAAATCGAACAATTTTGATGATCGTTCATCTCTCCTTGAAAGACCGTTGAGTCAGAGCCATTTAATTCGGCCTTTGCATTTTCAGTTAGCAATAAATGGTCGGAATCTTTAAGTATCCTCGCCTTTAGCCTTCAGCTTGGCCCATGTCAATGCAATCTTTAGCATTTATTTTGGAAAACTGAATTTTAACTATCTAGCCCTAGCTGGATGGCATGGAGCCAATATTAAATTTATGTTTTTTCATTCTCTCTGGCGTTTTCATATATTTTAATTTTCTTTGATTTCTTATTTTAATTTCAAGCTGTTGTCTGGATAAATAGAATTAAAGTTTAATAAATATATAATGTGATGTTAATAAGAAAATAAAGTTGGTAACATTAGTTATTAAGAAAAGTAAGATAGAAAAACGAAATTAAAAATACTGGACTGTAAACGTGCATATATATTTAAAATAAATTCTAATTTACAGACAACATCGCCAGCAGATCGATCTTTCGCAGCTTGAAATTGAAGTGAGTTTTGTAAAGTCGAAAATTATTGTTTACTTACAGTAGATACCTGTGATTGATTAGCGAGAGCAGTGAAAGCTAAAATATTAAAGTATAAAATAATCCATTATTTAGAACTTTTTCGAAGTACACGGGATACACGCTCGTTAACAGCGGCGCTGACATCGTTGCCAGAAAGAATAACATGATTTAAACTGAACTTGAATATCTAACCGAAGTTAAAAATGTATGTCTCAATTTTCGCACGGAATGAAGAAATATTCCTCAGCTTGCTAAAATAGAAATATGATTTTATGTATAAGATATGTAAAATATATAAGTAGTTAACTCTGAGAACAGGTAACTGAGCTAATTATAACAGGCCGAGCTCCTAACCAAGCTGACTCTCGGCACGCTTCGAGTGCCATCTTAGTCCGGCCCGGAGTGAGATGTGACGCCTTGTCAGTACCACTGTCGTAATCGTATCCGCTGTTTGTCCGGGATTGCTTATTTAAAAAGAATCTCGTATTATTCGCAGCAAACTTCCCCGGGGGGAGGCCGATCCCTATCCGCAACCAGCGACCCGCCTGGTGGTCTCAGCTCAGCCCCATCCGAACCATTCCACAAGTTCTATGGTTTGGCGAAAATATAACAGTTTGAAGCTGCATTTCTCAAAAAAAAAATGTAAAACGTGAATTTCTCGAATTTCTTTCAAGAAGCATTTGATCCAGAATTAATATATATAAAAAGGGCTTCATAATGTTGAAAGTAATTCGGATTTTCGATAATTTTCGGCGATGATATAACAGTTTGAATTTGAAATAAAAAAAAAACTTTAAACGTGAATTTCTCAATTTATTCAAAATGAATTCATTTGTATAAAAAAGGCTTCGCAATATTGATAGTATTATGCATGGTGAATAAATTTTTCTTAACTATGATTATGCTTTATTTTAACATGTCGTTTTAATGAGCTTTAATATATTACTTAGGTTGGGTATGTTAAACCAATGTGAGGATTAAAAATTTGTTTCTATTTCTAGACCCATCTAAGAAAGAAATTAGGGAATTAGTAGAAAAGTGCAATTTTAATAATGCAGAAAAATCGTAAAGAATGATTCATGGCCACATTTTGTTAGAAGAACTCGCCCAGGTCACAAATTACCAGGTAATTAAAAGAAAACTAATGAATGGTGAAGGGCAGATCTCTACGCAAAACGAAACTCCGGACGAATGCTTATCCCTATCTCCATGATATTGATTAATATATTAACGCACTGCAGCTACCCACGAATGATTCACCCGCTTGGCTACATTGCTCTGTGGTCAATAAATAATGTCCAATATGTCTTTGTTTGCTGCGCGGATATGGACCCAGAAAATCAATATACAATTGTTGAAAGGGTCGGACTGCTCTACCATCGAAATTCCCAACGTAATCGCATAAATCAGCTGCGACCACTCCAAAACAACTTCGATGAATCCTCTCCAAGGTGTTCTGAATGCCCCATGCGAAGACACTTGGCTATCATGTGGTAGGCCTCTTGTAATGTAGGTAAAAGGCTACTAGTGATATAGTTTTAAGACTGTAACATAACATCTCCAAATTGAAGAAGGAGAAAGAGTCGTTGTGAATAAAAAAGTGAGCAGACGTGTTTATATATATATATATATATATATATATATATTCAAGGATGTGCATGCAATATGCTCATATGTGTGCATTAAATGTAATATGTGTCGCTCACAATAACTGTCTATCAGGCCGAAATCTGCTCTCGATGCAGTTGCGGCGAATTCGCTCTCTTTCGCCATTGTCCATCAGGACATGTGCCGTTAGTGTTGCTGCCCATACTCAGACTGACGGCAGACAATGGTTAGCGCCAGCAAAAGGGCAGTGGAAAATTACCAAAAAGATTACGCCACCTTGGTACAATCCCGCCAAAAGGTGGTCAACCAAGGCCTATAAAAGCGGCGCCACAGCGCTCTATAAGCGAGTCTGTGTGAATCTATAAACGAGTCTATGCAAATGTGAAAGTCGGTCGCAACGAGCAATCTAACCGCGAAATACGAAGGACGAAGTGACGACACAGTGTGTCGAAGGAGTCAACTAAAATAAAAGGATCTGCTCAAGGATCACGGAGTACATCGAGGTCCTGAAATTAGGTGAGAATCGTACATCCTTGCCACGCTCGAACAGTGGCAACAGGCGATATCCGCGAAAAGCCAAGCGAAACAAGCGAGGCTTGGTCTGTGATTAGCCAGAAAATTAGACATGCGAATCCTGACTCACAGGAGCACTAGAAGCAATCCTTGCGGAAATCGCCGGAAACCACTAGTCCTGGTGAGCATCAGGAGTGCTGTACGGAATCTCTGGTGGGTAGGCTGAGATTCTGGACTTACATAGCTGGCAGGCGGAGTGTATGGTGCAGATTCTTGCGTACAAGAGCTCAAAAGACCAAGGAGACCGATGGATCGCGAGATGCTACTGAGCAAATAGCAAGTAAGTAATCATAACTAATTGAGGAAAAGTTTCATTATCTATAGTAAAAAGTGCGATAAACAAAAAAATTGTTAATATATTTACACTGTGTTTAGAATTGCCGCAATTGCAATATAAATTTGTTGCTCGAACCCTCAGCGACAAGTTTTAGTTTGGCTAAGATAAACCGAATAAAAATGTTTGTTATAACTGGCGCTCAACTTTAGTGGTTGCGATAATTGAAAGTACTCATATATATTAAACAAGTGTTTCTTGCATGGGTGTACGATCTAAAAAGGAAGAAGCGCTAAAATATGGACCAGAATTCCAAGTGGAATTATCTGGAACATTGGATGCTATGCCCAGACAATTTGGAGAGTGGGTGAGTACACACAGATTGACATTTAGCACAAGAATGGAGGAACTAGTGACGATTCATGTTAGACAATCACCTGGCAGAGAAATCGAATGTGTTGCGGATGCGAGGGAGTGGACGAATATAAATTTCGCCCAGCTAAGCATCCCGGCAACCAACGCAACAGCGCGGGCTCGAGACGTTAACCACACTCTTTGGGGAGCAGCATCCACACCACAGCCACCAAGAAGCGTGTCCATAAGCGAGCAAACGGCACCGACAATGTCCCAGGAATACCCCAACGTAGCGAATCAAGTCCGCGAACGGAATTTTCGGTTCGACGGCACCACTAAGCCTTTGGAATTTCTGGAACAAGTCGAATGATCAGCCGATACCTATGGACTTAACCTGAACTTAATTCCCAGGGCTATGCTGGAATTACTTCAGGGAATGGCTCTTAAGTGGTACATAGCCAACAATCAGCACTGGACGAGATGGGTAGCATTCGTCCAAAGTTTTCATGAGTATTTTTTACCAAGGGACTACTTCGAAAACTTGAAGGACGAAGTTACCCGAAGACGGCAGACGATGTACGAACAATTTATATTCTATGTGGTGGAAATGCAGACGCTCGTGCTGTCATTGCAATGCTCGGTGGAAAAAGAGTTGAACTAAATAAATAATAATAGCCTCCCGCACTTAGCTTACGCCAGGTCATATCAATTCAAGAATACAAACACATATAAGCAACCCAGCGAGGGCATGCCAGGAGGGACCCTTTGCAAGTGAGTGTACGAATCCCATGCTGGAATATTGCTGGCTATGTGGACGTATCGGTGTCGTACGTTAGTACGGTGCCTTTGTGTGAACTTTCGGCAACTAATAACGATAAAAGATGCACATCCACTGCCGCAAGTCCACCATATCATCTGGATCATCTGAGAGACGCACAATTTATCACGATATTGGACCTCGAAGATGCAGATCCCGATGGAAAAGGAGAGTCGAGCGATGACGGAATTCACAGTTCCAGGAAAAAGACTGTTCCAATGGAAGCCATTTGGACTTCATTCGGAACCAGCCACGTTTCAGAGGGCCCTTGATCGCGTGATTGAACCCGAAAAATATGCCGCTTGCGTTTGCATATTTGGATGACATCATTGTGATCGGGAAAACACGCGAGGAACACATGGACAACTTGGGACAAGTGTTTCGACTGTTGAGAGCAGCTAATCTTAGGATCAATGTGGAAAGTAGCTGCTAGGGCCGAATTGAAACCCTCTGGAAACATCAAAGAACTACGACAGTAGATACCTGGGAGTGGCATCATGGTACAGGCGGTTCGTACCAGATTTCGCCACCACAATACACCCACTAAACTCTATTAAAAATAGATACAAAATGGGAATGGACCGGAGAGCACCAAGAAGTTTTCGAAAACGTCAAAGCAAAGCTGACACAAGCCCTTGTGTTAACATGCCCAGACTTCTGAAGGACTGACCCAAAACTCAGAGGAGGGCGAGCGGGTCATATCGTTTGCAAGCAGATCTTTAAATGGTGCGGAGCGTAACTACTCTGCGACCGAAAAAGCGTGGCTTGCGATAAGCTGGGGCATAAGGAAGCAAGGGCCGTACTTGAAAGGATACCACTTCACTGTCATTATGGATGATATGGCAATGAAGTAGCTGAACTCCATTGAAAGCCCATCAGGCAGGATCGTGAGATGGGCACTGGATCTGCAACAGTTTGACTTTGACGTCAAATACATAAAGGGAAACCTTAATGTTGTTGCAGACGCCCTATCCCGACAACCCCTGAAGGATACGTGCCTCAGAGTCTCGACTATGGACGACGCGATGGACCAGGCAAACAAGAGCTATAACTGGATCCAAAAGATGCAGTCTGACATTGCGAAAAATCCGAGGAAGTTCCCAGACTATAGTGAATAATCCGGCAATCTCTATAGACACATCCCGCATCTGGAACCGAGGATGTGATACCATGGAAACTATTTGTGCCCACCGGAAAGAGAAGGCAAGTGCTAATCGAAAACCACAACACCACCACCGCAGGTCATACGGGTAGCAGAAAAACAATAGCCCGAATAGCAGTATGCTATTACTGCCCAGGCTTATACAGAGACGTATGCACACATGTCCAACAATGCGAAATATGTCAGCAGTATAAGCCAAGTCAAATGGCCGCGGCAGGACAAATGCTGACCCAGATACCGGAGGAACCCTGGACCACAGTTTATGCTGACTTCGTGGGACCACTACCGAGATCGACCCACAGAAACTCGATGCTGTTGGTCTTTATAGACCGCTTCTCGAAATGGACGGAAATGGTACCACTCCGAAGCGCCACTACAGCAACGCTACAAAAGGCCTTCAGGGAAAGGATTCTTGCGCGGTTTGGAGTACTCAAAGTATTAATAACCGACAATGGAACACAATTTACAAGTCGGGCATTAAACAAATTCCTTGAAGAGATATGTACACCGGGTACAGCGCGGCATTCGTAACACAAGGCCGAGAGTCTAGGCTTCCAAAGGCGTTGTTCGACGAGGTGACAGTCGGAACAGGCCAAGCATCTCAAACACCGTCCGACAAAGCAAGTATTCGAAAAAGCAGCACAGGACCAAGCAAGGCACTACAACCTGCGTCGTAGACCGTGGAAACCCAATATCGGAGACAGAGTGTGGGTGAAATTACACCACCTGTCGAATGCAGCAGAAGGATTCGCAGCGAAGCTAGGTCGGAGATACGGGGGCCCTTACCAGATTGTAGATTTTACATCACCCGTAATCTGCAAAATAAAGGGCATAACAGACAGGCGGATAAGGACAGCACACGTGAGCGACCTGAAGCCGCACAGCGACCGGAAGGATACGGGTGAGCCTGAAACTCTCAAACACTAATACACGCCAAAATTCCATACAATATAGCAATTCCATAAGTCAAATTTTTTTCTTTCCCAACATTAAAAAGAGAGGGAAAATAAATGTAGTTTTATACATACATAACACATTTATAAATATATAAACAAATATAAAACCAAAGGGTATAAAATAACCCAATATAGACCCAAAAGGAAGGGTATAAAAATAACCCAATATAAAAACCCAAAAGGAAAGGGTATAAAATAGCCCAATATAACCCCAACAGGAAAGGCTATAAACATAAATAAATATAAACCCAAAAGGAAGGGTATAAAAATAAAATAATATAAGCCCAAAAGGAAAGGGCATAAGCATAAACAAATATAAACCCAACAGGAATAGAGACAACAATTACGCTGATCAGCTTTACAGCGGGAGAGCGAAAAGGGAAACATGCAACGAGAGCGCATGACCATGACCTACAATCGACCGCAAACGTACAAGCTAGAGATCAACGGCCCCTAAAACTTTCGCTCAGCAACACGCTTGCACATAAAGTGCAACGATAATATGTGAGCGAGTTCACATGCACGCGCAGCGAATAGTTCATCACACCAAAAACTAATCAGCCGCGCGTTTGCGCACAAAAAGGGCACCGTTGGTTACTCACGAATATAAATGCAAAACAAAAAAAAAAGCGCAACAACAATATGTGAGCGAGCGGGCATGCACGCGCAGCGTAAAAGGTCAACGCACCCAAAAACTAATCAGCCGCGCGTTGGCGCACATGCGCCGTTGGTTACTCACCCACACTAGTACAGACGCGACGAGGGGGAAATGGCATCACCGCCACACGCTGTCAGCATAGATGGAGATGTGGTGATGGACGCAGTTCCGGAAGCCAACGAGGAGGTACTGCCACGACGCCGACGCCACCCGAGTGATATGGACGACGTCAATCCGGAGTGGCTTCGTTGGCAGTACCCGGAGCTGCCCCCGACGCCGGACGCCGACACTACCGCGGTATGTTTCGCCGGACCACGTCCCCGCATCGATTCTTGGGAGTCGGCCGAACCGATCAAACCCGACGAGACCGAGAACTCGGAAGGTGAAACCGAAGGCCCGGGGACGCTGGGCGACGAGGAGCCCATGCTCATATAGTCCGAGGACGAGGACACTGACGAGGAGCGGCGGTCATCGGCGTCTACAGTGGACCCGGACGACGAAGACACGATGCCGTTTCCACAAGCGACGCCGGAGCCGGACATAATCGTCATCTCAGACGAAGAGCGGCGCGAGGATGGAGGAGAGGCACAGGGGCAGGGCGAACGCCCGCAAATCCCTCCACCCACCGTGACTGCCACCACCGCGAGGGCCTTCGCGGACGGCCACTGCAGGCACCAGGTAACACTGGTGTGTGTCTGGGAGGAGGAGGCGGGGTTGTCACCCACCTGGCAGCTGGAGGAGGAACAACCTCCTGCAGACCCCAACCCCCCGCAGCGACAACGGAGCCCAACACCGCCCGCCGTAGTGGAAACCGCCATTCCTGCGCCAGGCGTCGTGCCCCGAGGCGGGACCCCAACCCCCGACCGACGCTCCAGCGACAAAGCTCGGCTCCGGAAGGAGAGGCTGGACGGCAGCAGTTGCCACCGACTTGGTCCTGGCAGGGCATCGGCCATCTCCGTGATGCCAGGTGGCCAAGCCGACGGGCGTCCAGGATCGTGTGGCAGGAGGGGCACCGCTATCGGGTAAAGACTTCGATGCGAGGCACGCGCGTCTTCCGCAAGGAGTAGCGTCAACAATACCAAGAAAAAATAAATACATAAAAAAAAAAAAAAAAAAAAATCTAAACATAACCCCCCAGCTATTGTCTCTGTTTACATTTTTAGGCCGTTGTTTTCTCCTTTTAGGTTGGAAAGTGGAAGCTTTCCGCTGCCGAAGAAAGAAGGGAGTGTGAGGAGCCATAGAAGCATGCACTTGTGGGCATGCATATATGTGTATGTTTATGATTATATACATATATATGTATGTATGTTGACGAATGGGCATGCGAAATGTCCGTGAGCATGTTATATGCGCCCTCACAATAATTGTCCATTCAGGCCGAAATCCGGCCCTGACGCAGGTGTTCAGCCATTTGAACGTGTCTGACACACATGCCCATCAGGACATGTGCCGTTATTCTGTGAGGAGCATTGCGGGAGCAATACTGTGGTCTATACTCACACTGACGGCAGACAATGACTGGCGCCAGCAAAAAGGCAGTGGAAAATTAACAGAAGATCACGCCACCAAAAGATCACGCCACCGAGGTACAGTCCCGACAAAAGGTGGCCAGCCACGGCCTATAAAAGGAGCGCCGCAGCACATGGCAGGGGCTGTGGAAGTAAACACGTTGTGAAAGTAAACACGCGAAGCTGTTCAATTAAACAAGAGAGGCTGCGCGCATATACACGTTGCGAACATATGTGCGAGTGAAAGCCAGAAAGTGCAAGGACACGGAGTGTCAAAGGACTCCGCGAAACACGAGGATCACAGGACATCAAGGTTCTGTAAACAGTTGTGAAGTGTATATCCTTGCCACGCCAGAATTGTGGCAACAGGCGTTATCCGCAAGAAACCAGGCGAAGCAAACGAGGCTTGGTCTGTGCTGAGCCAGAGAGTGACACGCGAATCCTGACTCACAAGAGTACTAGGGGCGATCCTTGAGAAACAAGGAAACCACTAGTCATGGTGAGCTGATGCTCCTGATAGAGTGCTGTAAGAAATATCTGGCGGGCAGACTGAGATCCCGGGCTTGCGTAGCTGGCGGGCGGAGTGTTTGGGGCAGATTTTGGCGCACAGGAGCTCGCTTCCAACTGGCCAAGGACACCGATGTGTGGCGAGACGACACGGAACGGGCAGATTATAAACAAATAAACCCAACAGTGTAATCGCAAATAGAATAAGTGAATAGAGCAAGTTAAATATATATGCATTGACGGCGTTGTTAATTATTGCAAACGCAATAATAAATTTGTTGCTCGAACCCGCAGCTCGACTGAGTTTTAGCCTCGCTAAAACACAACCTAGCAAATAGGTTCGTTACAGTATACAATTTCGATAGTATAATAAATTCAGTTTTGTCCTCACTATTTTAATTTTTAATTTTGTTTTTTGTAAACTCATATTCAAGTTTATTTTATTTATTATTATTTGGGGGAAGCTGCACCGCGACCTATTTGATCTATTGTGCCCCCTCTTGAGCTTATAGCTCTTCCATCAGCCCCAACTCTCGCACGAATGCGAGGATCTTTGTTGGGTTGAGGTCTTCTATGCCTTTGCAATTCAAAACATGCGCCCCTAGGATGCTGCTCCTTCTTCTAGCTAAGGCGACACACTCTGCCAGGATGTGCATCGAGGATTCCTCCTCTCTTTCACAAAACCTGCAGAGATCGCTACTGTATATACCCAATTTTGTCAGGTGACTTCTTAGTCTACAGTGTCCTGTCAATAGACCGGTAAGTATCACAAGGCTGTTCCCATGGTTATAATCTGTTTAAATCGAACAAGATTATAACCACCTAGGAGACATCTGGCTTGTCGGAGTCCTACTGTCTCCGACCAGCTCTGTTGCCGTCTCTGCATCTCTTCGTTTCAAAGTTCCAGTCGTATGGTGTGTCTCCCTATGCCACAATACGGTTCTAGTCCTGTTAGGGCCCTTCCTGCCCCCATTCTTGCTTGCATGTCAGCCGCCTCGTTCTCCGCTATGTCCCTGTGGCCAGGGACCCATCGTAGGGTGAGCTTGTTGTGAGTCCCGAGTAGGTCTAGCTTTGAACGAACTTCATGGACTACCTTCGATGTTATCTTAGTCCCCATTATAGCTTTTAATGCTGCTTGACTATCGGATAGGATTGATATATCCGTATTCCGATAGTTACGTTCTATTTTGAAGTCCGCACATCTCCCTATCGCACACACCTCAGCCTGAAATATGCTGGTGTGCGTTCCCAGAGATTCATGGCAAAATACCCGAGGACCCACCACTCCAAGGGCGGTGCCCTGATTCGTGAGTGATCCATCGGTGTACCATTTTATGGTGTGCGGTTTCATGGGATGGACTTCATCCAGAGTTGTCCATTCCCTTTTACTACTCATACGAACTGTGAAATTTCGCTCGAATATGGATTCGGCTACCATTTCGTCCCTAGGTTGCATCAGCAGGGCAGTTCGTTTGAAAGGAGTTGGGCATCTTTATGGCTTAGGATATGGTTGCCCCCAACTCCTTCTGCCGATATCCTTAGAAGCGTGGATTTCTGCTTCAGCCTTATGTTATGGTGGAGTGGTGTGAGCTCCATTAAGGCTTCAAGGGCCATTGTAGGGCAGGTGCGCATAGCTCCTGTCATACATACGCAGGCCATTCTTTGCAACTTTTGTAGCTATTTCTTCACGGTGATCATCCGCGCCCTGTCACCTCATGCTACCACCCCATAGGTTAACATGGGTCTTACTACCATCAGGTACAGCCATCTTAATATCTTTGGTGATGTACCCCATGATTTGCTGGCAATACTACGACATGTATAAAGCGCCCTGGAGCACTTTAATATCGTGTTTTGCACATGGGTGCCAAAGTTAAGTCTGCTGTCAAAAGTGACTCCCAGGTATTTGACCTCCCTACTTGTTTCTAGTAGAATCCCTGAGAGCCATATTTGTCTCATCCTCTGTAACTTATATCGTCTGGTAAAGGGGACGATGACTGTTTTCGTAGGGTTTAGGTTGAGTCCAACCTCCCTACACCAGTCATACGTTATCCTTATCCCTGACTGGACTATGTCACAGAGTGATTCTTCAAATTTGTCTCGCGCTATGATAACAATGTCATCGGCATAACCTTGACATTGAATACCACTGTTGGCAAGTCTGTTTAGTAGTTCGTCTACTAACAGACTCCAGAGTAGCGGAGACAACACCCCCCCTTGGGGACAGCCTTTGGTGGTTAGGACTGTTACAGTGCTATTATGTAATGATGCCGTGGCTTGTCTGGACCGTAGCAGTGCCAGTATCCATCTGCTGGTGGTATGGTCCAGGCGTCTTCTTTCAAGAGTAGCATTGATTGCATCGTGAGATGTGCTATCAAAGGCACCTTCTATATCTAAGAAGGCGCACAGTGCTACTTCCTTATTATCAATTGCCGCACTCAAAGTACGTCGCAGCTGATAAAGTGCTGTGTCCGTGGACCTGCCTACTTTGTATGCATGCTGCGTTGGGTGCAGCGGCCTTTGCTTAAGCAAAGTGCTTCTGATTTTGTAGTCCACCAGCTTTTCCAACGTTTTCAGTAAAAACGATGTTAAGCTGATGGGTCTGAAGGACTTTGGGCTGGTAATGTATTTCTTCCCTGCCTTGGTAATGAAGACTACCCTAGCTCTCCTCCACGCGCCCGGTATGTATCCGAGGGCTAGGCTACTTACTAATGCCTTCCTAATACGGGAGAGAAGTATTTCCTGTCCCGTTTGAAGGAAGGCTGGCGATATGCCGTCCATTCCAGGGGACTTATAGGGTTGGAATGTTCCAACTGCCCAATTAAGTCTCTCCCTTGAGACTGTCGACTTGGCGCATGCCCAGTCGTCAGTTGATGGCCTGTATCTACTTTCCCTCTCGATAGCCTCTTCCTGCAGGGGTGTACTTCCTGGGAAGTGTGTCTCGAAGAGTAATGCTAGTTTCTGCAGATCAGTGCTCGTAAAGGAGTTATCCCCACGCTTCAGTGCTAAGTTCGCATCAGGCACTCGTTTCGTGAGTGCTCTATGGAGCTTGGCGCCTTCGCTTGTGCTAACTTGTGCTAACTTGTGCTATTGTAGGAGGTCAGGCTTTCACGGAACTGTTCCCATATTCCGTCTCTCTTTGCTTTATTGAAGAGGCGACGTGTGGTCACGCGCAGCCTTTCTAGGCTGTCATTCCACCATGGGGCATCTTTTTCCATATGCTTTTTCCCTACCGGGCAGTTATCCTCAAATGCTTGAATTATGCATTTATTCAGGTCACCAATAGCCCTGTCCAGCTCTAGCGGCTTTCTGGGTATACCAGATAACCCGTTGGCTAGGAAGAGCCCTAAGGTCGACTTGTAGCCTTCCCAGTTGGTTTTCGTGGGGTTGCGACCTGGTGTGCTACTATCCGTATTTAATTTTAAATTAAATAGGATAGCCCTGTGATCGGACATTGATTCCTCTTGGGAAACATGCCAGTCCCTAAGGTGAGGCTTTAGGGACCGACTGATCAGGTCACCTCTTCCCTGATCCTAGTGACAAATGTCGGTGCAGATCCGACATTACCTAGTGCTAGATTATGTTTAAAAATAAAATCAGTTAGGCACTAACCCCCTAAGATTGATGTCACTGCTGCTCCATATAGTATGGTGCGCATTGGCATCGCATCCGATGAGCACTGGCATCTTCTCTTTCCTGCAATACTCCACCAGCTTCTCAACCTCTGATGGTGGGCAGGGTGCATCCCCTGCTAAGTATGCAAACACGATGACCATAGAGACTCCAGTCTTCTTCTTCTTCAGTCCACTTACGGGGATGGTCCCGTAACGGAAGAAGACCAGGTGCCCCTTCTCCACAATTACATTCCTGGATAGCTCATCTATCCCGATCACCAGGAGGGCTCCTCCACCCTCGTTTCTCCTGGAGATCACCTTCCAGGTGTCGGTCTCGATCCTGTTCTGCTTCCTCAGCAGAACTAACAGGGAATCGGTAGACCGATCTGCACTCCTGGGGCAGAACAGCGTGACGGACGGAACAGGACGTGTCGTCCCCCACCTTGCACTCAAGGGGCACGCACTTCCACGATTGTAGCCTTATTTTCTTTACTTATGTAATATATATAACAATTTTTTTTTAATTGTGAATTTTATTTATTTAAATGTTTACTTTAAATCGAAATAAGAAAATGAAAATGAAATAAAAAAAAATATTTCGGAACATATGGAGTATTAGGGCAAAACCAAATTATTCATTTATTTAATTTTGTAAATTATTTTCTTGTTTCATTTATTATTTATCTACTTATACTCGTATATATACATATATACTATTTCAATACTATGATTATTTATTTATTATTTTTCTTTTCATAATATTAATAATAATAATATATATTTTTTATATTATTTATATTTTGTTTACTTATATTTATTTCCTTTGAATATTTCATTTCCATTTCTGTGTTTATTCATTCATATATTTCGGCAGCGACTTCGATGTTAAAGTGTTAGCAAACTTTTGGGCTGTGCTTTAATTTTAATTAACAACTTAAAAGCCCACTCAAAAGTCTTCCGCTCATTGTAAGGTCGATCAAAGTTGAGTGAGTTTTTTTTTTTATGATGTCTTTCTCATCACCAAATTGACAGAGTTTTGCACTTGCAATTTTACACTTCTTCACATTTTAACGCACTTTAAAATCGAAGTATTATTGCTGCTTACCAACAATATAATTTAAATGAAAAGTAAAGTTAGGGACCAGATGCACTTATTTGAATATCCTCCACATCCAAAAGATCTTTTGTAGGTGGTTTGAAGAGCCATATAACCATGCACGTGTGAGTATGCATGTATATGTATGTCCGAAATGACGATCACCTCAGGTTCCAGTTCGGAGCGTGCCAATGGCGTGAATGGCATTGTGTCCTCATCGTCGGGGGCCAGTGAATCTAGTCAGGATTTACATCATCCAAATCGCTATGTACCACTTAAGAGCCATTCCCTGAAGTAATTCGGGCATGGCCCTGGGAATTAAACTCAGGTTCAGTCCATAAGTATCTGCTAACCATTCGACTTGTTCCAGGAATTCTAAAGGCTTAGTGGTGCCGTCGAAACGAAAATTCCATTCGCGGACTTGTTTCGCCACTTTTGGGTATTCCTGGGACATAATCGTTGCCGTCTGCTCGTTTATGGACACTTTTCTTTGTGGCTGTGGTGTGGACGCTACCGTGCTGCTGCGCTTGTTGCCGGGATGCTCAGCTGGGCGAAATTTATATTCGTCGACTCTCTCGCATCCGCAACATTTTCGGTTTCTCTAGCCGGCGATTGTCTGCCATGAATCGCCGCTAGTTCCTCCAATCTTGTGCTATATGGCAATCTGTTTTCGTGAGTACTCACCCACTCTCCAAATTGTCTGCGCATAGCATCCTAAGTTGCGGATAACTCCACTTCGAATTATGCTCCATATTTTAGCAATTAATCTTTATTTTTTTTAAATATATATAATGTATTTTAAATTATTGCAACCACCAAAGTTGGGCGCCTGCTGTAACGAACCTTTTTATTCGGTAGTATTTTAGCTAAGCTAAAACTCAGTCGAGCTGCGGGTTCGAGCAACAAAATTTATATTGCGTTTGCAATAATTAATTACACTTGTTAGGTTTTATTCGTTTAATAGCTGATCGTTCCGTGGTGTCTCGCCTTACATCGGTGCCCTTGATCAGGTTGGAAGCGAGCTCCTGTGCGCCAGAATCTGCCCCAGGCACTCCGCCCGCCAGCTACGCAAGCCCAGGATCTTAGTCTGCCCGCCAGAGATTCCGTACAGCACTCCTGATGCTCACCAGGACTAGCGGTTTCCTTGTTCCCAAGGATTGCCCCTAGTACTCCTGTGAGTCAGGATTCGCGTGTCACTCTCTGGCTCAGCACAGACCAAGCCTCGTTTGCTTCGCTTGGTTCCTTGCGGATATCGCCTGTTGCCACAATTCCAGCGTGGCAAGGATATACGTTTCGCACCTGCTTACAGGACCTCGATGTCCTCGTGATCCTTATGTTCTAGTTGAGTCCTTCGATACACAGTGTCCTTGCACTCGTCCTTTGTATCTTGCGACCGACTCACTTTCACTTTGGCACAGATCGATTCTCACTCGCTTATATATTTGCACAGCTTCGCGTGTTTATTTGCACAGCCTCGCGTGTATTTTTGCACAGCTTCGCGTGTTGCTGCGCTCTTTTTATGTTCTGATGGACATGTGTGTCAGACACGTTCAAATGGCTGAACACCTGCGTTAGAGAGAGAGAGAGAGAGAGAGAGAGAGAGAGAGAGGGCGAAAGAGAGAGAATTCGCCGCAACTGTATCAGGGCCGGATTTCGGCCTGATAGACAGTTATTGTGAGGGGCACATATAAAATTGACTACATTCTGATGGGCATTTCGCAAGCACATCCACGAACGTACATATATATATATATATATATATATATTTATGATCATTAACATATACATGCATACTCACACGTGCATGGTTATATGGCTCCTCACAGTGTATATATTTAGTTATAATATATTTATTATAGTTATTTAAGTTTTCAATTTTTTTTTCGTTTAACGTGCAAATCATTCTAGCTGATTTCACTAATGGTAAATGCCGATAAAACAATTTGGAATATATTTTCCACACGAAATAATTTATGTCTGTTAGTCGGAGACGCACTTGCCCACAAAGAATTTTTGGCCGGTGGCAATTAAATTATTTGTTCAATTGAAAAAAAAAATTCCGGCCTAGGGTCGATGTTCATCGCGTCCACATGTTACTTTTCTATACAAGTGACAAACAAAACAAAGTCTATGGGACTCGCACGACCATCCCTTTCGGCAGACAAAAACTCAACAGACGCGATCAGAAAAATTTCTAATCAAATTACCAAAAAAGGCTCGACATTGTACTACTATATCTCATATCGGCTTGGTATTAAAAAAAAAAACCAAAGCATTGTGCTGCGTAGGCGTAAAATTTTATTAACTTAGGCAAGCGCACTACATTTATATGTTGACCAAATGCTAATTTGTAAGTGCTTGCGTTAATGGCTAAATGAAAGCTTGAGCGAAGTGCACAGCTTATGAAACTCAATTACTCATCCCAGTTACGACGGCTTGGGTCCACATATGCCTTGATGACTGAAAGAACGGATCGGTTGACTCTTTCTGAAGGATTAGCCTGAGGAGAATAATATGCTTTATAGGAATGGAAAATGTTGTATCTGTCTATCAAGGAGTTGAAAGACTTAGATTTAAACTGAACTCCGTTGTCAGATACTATTGTTTCGGGTATTCCGAAGCAATGGAAGATATCTTCTTGCAAATAACGTCTGACAGCTCCAGCATTTTCGGCTTCAAAAATGAAAATTTCGACATATGGTCCAGTACAACAGAAATGCCAATATTTCCAGATTTGCTGCATGGATAGAACCGCAGTGGTTGGCCAGTATGTCCCATTTTAGGTTTTAAAGTCTGATGGGGATACTTCGTGGCCTTACAAACCTCGCAAGCATTTATATAATTTTTTACATCTGTTCCCATATTTTGCCAATAATAAAACCTTCTGAGTCTTTCCAAAGTTTTGTTTATTCCACCATGCGCATGCAAGTGATCATCATGAGCAGTTTTAAGGGCAGGCAATATCAGAGGCTGTGGCACCCGAAGTTTCCAGCATACATCATCTGCAACCTTGGAGTCTCGGATCGACGGTAAATAAATTCATTTTCAATCATTAGGTCTGGCAAAATAGACTGGGTTGTGCGAATCTTATTCTTTATGGACTCGTAGTCTGGAGACTTAAATTCTGGTGACTCCAAGTCGACTATTAAGCTATTAAGCACAACAGAAAACAAATCTTCCGCATACGTACGTGAAAGAGAATCGGGGACTATATTTTGGCTGCCCTTTTTGTGCTGTATCTTGAACTTAAGCCCTTGTAATTTAAAGGACCAACGGGTTAGCCGTGAACTAAGATCCACTTGGGTCATGAGCCATTTAAAAGATGCATGATCCGTTATAACAGTAAACTCTTGACCTTCTATATAGGCTAAAACAGTCGCATATCACTCCTTTTCGGTGACCCTATACTGCCTTTGGAATCGACTAAGTTTCCTTGACCTAAATGCAATCGGCACATCGTCACCCTTACAATTGGTCTGTACCAACACAGCTCCAACTCCAGTGTGAGTAGCGTCACAATGTATTGAAAAAGGATCAGCAAAGTTTGGGCTATGCAATATCGGAGTCGAACACATGTGATTCTTTAAGGACTCGAATGCCTGTTGAGCTTCCTCAGTGCATTCAAATTCCCGTTTTGTCTTGAGAGAGAGACAAGGTTAGTCGATATTGATCGCTTTGTTGACCCACTGTTTGCGTACACCCCTCTACGTGCGTGATAGTTTTTTGAAATGCTTACACTGCAATTTCTACAACTAGGTTTGTAAGTATCTGTTTTTCCGCAGACATAACAAAATACTCTGCGCTCTGCCACACATTCTTGGTATCGGTGACCTTTTCAGCGCAATTCCAGCATGACAAATCTACCGCCGACAAGTCATACTCAATATTGGATGAAGTTTCTTCGTCAGAGGCCATCTCAGATTTGGTTTCGGAAATGGCATTCATTAGACATCGAGGAACAACTGATTGCTTTGCTTTTAAAACCGATTGCATGAAGATTTGTCGAGTCCGAACTAGGTGACGCAAATTCTTCATCGAGTTAGTACGCTCATATCAGATCTCATGCTGAATTTCAGCCAACAGGTTGGCTTTAAGGTTTCTACCAAAGACTTTTCAGACATGGGCTCGGACATTCCGTCCGGTCATCCTTAAATTGACCACGAAGGGCAACGCACAAGTCTGGCCAATAAACTTCCGGGACACTTTAATGGTAGCGCCAGTACAATGCGCTAACACTCCCATCAAACAAGTTACTGGCATATCTGGCCGTCAACTCTAAATTGCCATCCAATGATTGTTTTGTTAAAGCTTCTACGCGATATAAAAAATCTTCTATGGACATAGTGCCCTTGCCGGTAAACCTAATTTTCCAATTGGCCATTATCTGACTTACCCGATGTGGGCGAATGTCAGAACCTAATCTTCCATTAACAGGTGTTAGAATAAAGAGAGTTTTCGAAATGTGGTGCCTGATTGGGTGTAGAATCATTCCTTGCTGTCGGGTTTTGAGCGAAGCCCGAGGTCGGTGCCATTGTCGAGGGTAAACGAAGAGATTACTCTACCGTTTGATTTTGTACTTCGGACAGAGGCCGCACGTGAGAAGGATTTACATTCGCTGGGTTGGTAGTTGGACTAATTCTAAGACCTTCTCAAAAGGGCTTGGACCAACCTGTTCGTTTGGTCGGCCAAACTGGTAGCAATGAGTCGGGTTTGCTCAACCATAGCCACTCTTATAGTTTCGGTCATCGATTGTTGTATCGATTCCATGTTTGGTACCTCTTGCTGTATAGTTGTTGAGCCCTGTGACAAATTAATATCTTCAGAGTTGCGAATTTCGACTTGATCGCGATTTGTAACCCGTTTCGCTTGTGCTCTGGTCTGATGGGACTGAAATGTTGAGGGCCTTCTTGAATTTGACGTAGAGGGTCCCGTGGGACTATGATTCTCAGTTGTAGCCGAATTTAGGCGTGTCAGGCTCTGATTGAAACTGGGCACACTTACTTTTTGCCGGCTTTGGTATTGAAGCACGGTCTATGAAAGTAATGTCCGCAAGAGGTTGCTAATAACTGACCCTGGAAAACTATTATTTCAGAACAAATGCAACAATGTTTGCTTGTGTTACTAGTTCGAGTCAGATCTTCTGTACTATGAGACAGAACAGAAATGAATTGCGAAAATTTGGTTAACTAAATCTAGTCAATCACTCTTTAATTTATACATCTAATTTTTATTGAGAAGAAGCAAAAGAAAATTGAAGATAACAAAATTGTTCGTAATCACGATATCGATAATAATATGGGAGTCATGCAACTGATTGTAAACTAGAATAGAATTTCCTTTAGTTACAGGAACAGGAAGGAAATTATAAGGAGAACCAGATAACTATATGTCATTTCGCAGCAGATTGCGCTTAGAAAGTTGCTTAATCCTCGTCCAGCCAAATTCCTTAAGGTTTCTGAAAAGGAATTTTAGGCAAAAGGGGAACTCGGTATCTGCATAAAACAGTCGTACCGGTGTGTTGAACTTATCCAAAGTAAAATTAAAGGGGATGACTGCAGCCAATCCAATAAACAACATATAAAACCTTCGGAGTAATAAGTAAACAAGGAGTAAAAGGTATAAACTATTATTTGACAACGGAGTTTGTAGTGGTGTACTTATATGCACATTAATATTAACCAAAAAAAAATAAAAAAATTAAAACAATTCGCACTGGTAACGTTTTTTGGGATGCGACTGTAACAACGATCAGCCTGTAAGCACACATGTAAACAGCTGATCGATAATAATGCGTTGGCCGAACCATTCACAGCTTTTTGTGACCTAATTAGCAACTCTAATCGGTGACCTAAATAGCAACTCTGACTCAGAGCATCTGTGCGTAGCGAAGCCCACACAGTTGGTTACGGCCAATGCATTTATTTTCTGCAATTGACGACGTGTGCAACAATATTCTTATTGAAAAATAACTTGGTGGCATCGTCATATTAAAGCTCGTTTTATTGATATTAAATCTTCTCGAAACGTGACGTCTGCCATAAGAAAAATGTGCCAGGGCAGCTACACCAATGGTTCAATTTGTGATCACTTACAGTGTCCCAGTGCCCTTGAAGCTGCACAGTTGACCAGTTCAAGCGCGACCAGCGTATTGCTGCTGTTAACAATTAACTTGCTGTTAATTTGTTGGGTGTGAAATACGGGGAATACATCAGTACAGTGCTCACGTGCAGCGGTACCAGCCCTTTAAGGCGGATCAGCGCCGAAATCTCGGACGCAAATGTAACATCTGATTGGCATAAAGTGCACCAACTGGTGCAAGTATCGGATCATATGTGAGCGGCGGTTGACAAAATTTCGATTATTTAGGACTGAACTCTACAGGGCTACACAACTCTACGTTTTATTAAACTTTAGTTTAAATTAACATAGAATGAATTTGTGAGGAATTAATATTTAATTTTATAATGCATTAACTAAACTTGGTATGGTATGTATATGTGATATCAGCTGTTATATTGTCTAATCCGTTTTGAAGTTCAAACAGCAACGTCATCCGTCTTCAGGCCTGTCGACTAAAATGGACTACTAATACAACTGTTTTGGTGCTGTAAGTACGGCGTAACCGCACCCAGAGATTGTAAGTTATAAAGAAAATAACTAACTAATGATGACCATATAATAGATGTGGCATACAAAGACATATGTAAGTACCTGCCTGATTTAGTTAACTCAAATTACATACATATATATATATATAGCCAAGGGCCATTGTAGCATAAGTTTATTATTAAATATTATTATATCCAAATTGAAGAAAAAGAAATTGAATGAATTATTAGTCATTAACTAACCCTCCCAAAGGTCGGCAAAATTCTTCAACTGAACCCTCCACGAGGGTGCCGACTGAACTGTCTCTATAGTCTTGTCCATGGGAAAGGATGGAGTCATGGTTCGAGGTAATGGGCCGGACTTAGGTATAATGCGACCCGTGCTGATAGTCAGCAAGGCTGGGGGCCCTAAAAATAGCCCAGTCTTTTACAGAGCATATCGGATACCTCCGGTATTAATCAGCCTTACCTGCACATCGTGGATCTCTGTGTAGGCGGACATTCCTTTCTCCGCAGCTCGTGGGAATCAAAAATGCATTCCAATTCAATTAAAAAAATTCAAAAGAGTCCGGTACTCTTACAAAACCGGCAGGGAGCAATCCCAGACATGTAGCGGAGGCAGTGGCTCGTAAGCCTGGCCAAACCGGTAACACGACAAAAGTGGCGGAAAAGCCTGTTTGTCAAGTCAGTGGTGAGGGTGCAGTTGGTAAGAACCCCGACCCATCCGACTCTGTGGTAGGTAGGCAAAGCACTTGTGCAGCCAACCTGCCAGCCGGAGCGGATGCAAAGGGCGAAAAACCAACTACCAGCGCTGCGGCTAAGAGGCTGCCGACCGATGAAATGCCGCAAGCATTCTAAAGCGGCAGAATGCAAGCACAGTGTACAACCCACCAGCCGAATGGCAAAATAAGGTCGTGTGGGCCAGGAAGGTGCTGCCAAACTTCTGTTAAGCTCCACCCAACAAAGAGCAGAGCCAGGCAAAAAGGCAACGCTCCCAAGAAACTCACGGACCCATTGCAAAGCGGGCCAAGGTGCAGCAGGGAATGTCTTTTGCTGTCATTGCCAAGGAGTGAATCCTAATTGGGATCCTTGACAAGGGAAACAAGGACGGCGGAATGCAGAAGGAGCCCTCGCTGTTCACTGCCTGAAACTATTGAGCAAGGCGCCTGGGCCACCACCGGTATGTAGAGATGCCGGGTGGTACCAGGGTAACACAAAGGTCATTGCCTGCCAGGATGCTCGCTCGGTAGAGCTTTACAAAGCTGCCGTAGCAGAGATTGGCGAGGTCTACCCTGGGGCGAAGCCTCACGCATCTGGATCCCGGCCTCTTTAAAGGAACCGGACCAGATGCTAAACCTATTGCAACCCCTCTCTTCCCACCCATGATTGAATGGTGGTGAAGATTGAGGCCACCGATGGTCCAACCAACCAGGCAGTGCTGATCCTAAACAAGCAATCGCTAGCACTCATCGAAGCCGCCAAGGGCGAGCTCAATTTCGGCTTTGGCTCCATTACCGTTAAGGTATATAAGTCGGATGCGCCGGCCGGAGGAGACCCTGTTGTCTGTAACAAGACGGCTGAACAGGGCCCTCCTGCGGAGATCGGAGCAACGGATGAGGAGCTGGAGCCCGGTTGCACGTCGGACACGTCGACTCTCACTCGGGGCCTTGAGGCCTTGTATCACGAGTTAGACGAGGATGACTTTACGCTGTCGAACGAGGACGACAGCAACAACACGGTGATGTCTCCAGATGTCCTTGAGACTACGGCAGATAAACCGTCACCACAGTAAAGCAGAATCCGTTGCTCTGATGCTCCGCCTGGCTGGAGGCGGAGACGACATAATACTATTCCAAGAACCTTGGGTGATTGGAGGAAAGGTTTGCGGACTAGGTAATAAAGATTATAAGCTTTTAGTAGCTGGAAATGAAGGTACAAAACGCACCTGCATCCTCGCGAAAAAACATCTAAGTATTTTTCTGCTTCATAATTTTAGCAATGCCAACAACACAGCGGTAAGCCTGGAGCTCCAGTAAGGCTATTGTCTGCCTATATGCCCGCCACCAGACGAGATAACAAGATCCCTCGTCCAGGAGTGCGAGAAGCACAGGATCGGCCTAGTTATAGGCTGCGACGCCAATGCTCACCACACTCAGTGGGAGAGCACGGACACAAATCCGAGGGGTAAGTCACTCTTATCCTTCATCCTTAATACTAACCTTCTAGTATATAACACGGGAAATGAACCCACCTTCATTATTAAAAATAGAAGAGAGGTCATTGATCTGTCCGTCATTTCACAATCTATGAGTGACCAGCTAACAAGTTGGAGAGTGTCTGATGACCACTCCTTCTCTGATCACAGGTACATAGAATTCGAGCTTCTCGCGAGTCATCCAGAACCAGTTCACTTCATAAATCAAAAGAAGGTAAACTGGGAAATCTTCAAAGCCAAACTTGAACGAACCGTTTCGGAACACTCACCAAAAGATCCGAACAACTTAGCTCATCTCTGCCATCTCACAGAAACTTTCACTATAGTATGTAATAAGGCTTTTAAGGCAACCTGCTCTATCAGTATGCCAGTGCACAAGAAGAAACCAACATGGTGGACACCTCAACTAAATTTCCTTCGACAAAGTTGCAGGTCTCTCTTCAATGCGGAGAAAACGCAAAATAACGACCTGCAATGGTCTGAATACAAGTCAAGTCTGGCTGAATACAAAAAAGCCACCAGACGGGAAAAAAGGAAATCTTGGAAAGATTTCAGCACAGATATTGATTCAACTACTGAAGCTACAAGGCTTAGAAAAGTTTTATCAAAAACCACACCCACACTTGGTTATCTGAAAAAGGATGACAACTCTTGGGCGGTCTCCAGTGAAGAGTCACTGGAAATCCTCCTTAAAACACACTTCCCTGGCTGCTCCGAGCAGTCCCCGAGGTGCGCAGAAACCAACTGTATAGAGAGCGCATCTTTAAAGTCTCTTATATACAAAGGTAACATCAAGTGGGCAGTGAACAGCTTCGAGCCGTTCAAAATAATTTTCATACCCAAAGCTGGGAAGCCATCGCACACCAGCGCCAAAGATTTCAAACCCATCAGTCTGTCATCTTTCATGCTAAAGACTCTGGAACGACTCATAAGTCTCCATCTCACAGCATCCATTGACCACAGGCTTATGTCGGAGTCCCAACATGCCTACAGGAAGGGTAGATCCACGAATACTGCCCTTCACTCTGTGGTCTCTATTATAGAGAAATCTTTACTTCATAAAGTACACCCTAATAGCGTTTCTCGACATTGAGGGCGCCTTTTACAACGTCACTCCGGCAGCCATAACTGGAGCTCTGCTGAACCTGGGGATTGACACCGGTCTGGAGGGATTGAACAGTCAATTGCTCACTTGCAGGACTGTGATATCCACACTAGGGTCGTCAACTCTCTCCAGGTTCGTAAGCAGAGGTACGCCACAAGGAGGCGTCCTGTCACCCATAATATGGAACATAGCCAGTAACAAATTGCAGCGGGACATGGGGCGGCTGCCAGACGGTTTCATACACAGATGACGTTACGGTAATTGTCTGGGGAAAATATCCGCAAACTCTCTGTGACCTCATGACTAGTAAACTAAAAATACTGTCATGCTGGGCACAAGAGATTAGGATTAGGGTAAACCCAAATAAAACGGAACTAGTTCTTTTTTGCAAGAAATTGCAAAGTCCCTTCTCTTGGTGGCCCAGTCTTAAAAAGAAAACCACCCCTATTAAACTAAACAAAGTTCAGCATATGGCTAAATTATGCATATCAGGAGCGCTTCATACCACACCTAGTGAGGCACTTGACGCTGTCTTGGACATTCCATGTCTGGAAAGAGAAGGAATGAAAAATGCAACACTCACGGCCATAAGACTCAGAGAATCCCTCGCCTGGACTACTCAGAGTACAGGCCATGCCTCTATCCTAGAAGGGAAGCCAACCATTCCTTCAAAAACAGATTACTACGTGCCAGTAACACAACTGGGAACACCCTTCAATACATACTTCCGGCAACCATAACCTTCTTTACAGATGGCTCCAAGCTAGACAACCGCGTAGGCGGAGGGGTCTACTCCGAGCAGTTCAACATACAGTTATCCATCTGCCTTCGAACACACTGCAGTGTGTTTCAAGCTGAAGTATTGGCCATAAAAGAAGCAATAGACCCCCTAGAAAGGCTCAAAGTTATCCCTGGCAATATAAATATCTATATTGACAGTCAAGCAGCAATTAAATCCATCAGCTCGATATCTTCTAATTCGATATCAGTAACAAGCTGTCGCAAATCTCTATATGAGATGGCTAAACAGCATGTTATTAGCCTCATATGGGTTCCTGGTCACCAGGACAATGAAGGCAACTGCGAAGCCGATGAGGTAGCTAGGAAAGGTACTATGATGAGTTGCTAGGAAAGGTACTATACTACCACTCCTCGCGGACAAAGAAGGTATAAGTGTGCCTCTAGCTACCTGTAAGCTCAACATCAAGGAGGAGTATAGGCGCAGGTCATGAATAAAGTGCCCGCATAGCACACCAGACATGGCCAATCATCAGCTCCAAGCGCAGCAAAGAGCTGTGCAGTCTAAGTCGGACCAACTGTTCTGCAGTGATCCGGGCTCTAACGGGGCACTGGCTGGTCGGCATTCATGCCAACAGACTCCAGGTGCCATACAATGACTTTTGCAGAAGCTGCAAAGAGGAGGAAGAGGTGGAATCTCCGGAACACTTCTTCTGCCTTTGCCCCGCACTTGCCAGGAAAAGGCTGGTAATACTGGGAAACTACTCCCTAACTGGTTTATCGGAGCTCCGACATATGAGACCGGCCAAGATAGTGAAATTCATTAACGCATCTGGCTGGGCACATGTTTGACTTGTTAGAATGCTTTGGAGGCACGACTGCAGGAGAAAATCATTTGATCTCATTCGGTAACACAAGGGGCTAATATTGCCTAAGTGTGTCAACCCATCTGGCTGACAGCCGATATAATCTAACCTAACCAAAGCCTCTTATATCATAATATTGTAATTCAAATCTATTAACAGCAGTAAAATTTTCTCAGAACTTCCTTTTGTTGCAAGCAAATATCGTTGGAAAAGGCAACTCCTCTGCATCAATCATTTGAAGGGGTCGTTGACATTCCTCGTTAGTTACAAAGAATGTCACTCAGTTTCGTGCAATTGAGAGAGAGACGACATTATTCGATCATTAATAGAAATACTATGCTTTATTATTATAATAAATAATGGTATTAATGATTTTAGAAGGTCTAATAGTTTCAGCCTCGAAATCATGGTTATATTCCATTCTACATTTGAGGTGGAGCTGAACTACCTAGGATTAATGAAAAGCTTTCGGAATAGACATTAGCGGTGGGAGTTAGGACATTTACAATAGCTCCTTATATTATAATTTGACGTTCATGTCCAAATGGCTTGATTCTCATAAATGGAAGACACAGAGAAATTAGGCTTCTCTCTTAAGATGTCAAATCCTTTAGACATGTTGGAAAGTTGGGAAAATCGAAGCCATAAAATATGAAATTTTTCTTCTCTAATAATAATTAAAATACGCAGATCAAGTTCTTGTCGACGTTAGGATTAAGCCAATCTATTGCGAGCCTGTTCGTGACTTTGTTTGGCTTGCCGAATTGTGAATTCGTAAACCTCCGTGCATGATCAATCGTATTTTGCCTGCCTTCAATTTTCCAAATTTCAGCATTAAATCTTTCATTTGCCCTCCGAGAACTGTCCACCACAATCTGCTTCTTGATTATGCGCGCTTCAGTTGAAGCGAATCGCCTATTTTTTAATTAATTAATTAAATCACCGACTGTATCGTTTATATTGAGTTAAGAATTTGCATTCACCGCGTCGATTTTCATTACGATTTTTTGAAAGTCCATGTCGTTCTCATCAGTTTCAGTTTTAATCTTATGGAAAGTACCACCATTGCGATTAAACAATGTTTCCGTATGTAGACGTAGCTCGTCTCCAATAACAAGCTTAACATCCATGTTGCCACCACCTGAAAGTTTAAGCCATAACCATTTTTTCATCAACACACACAGTATGCTCAAACTGTACATTGGCTTTATCTTATTTAAATTACGATCGTTTCTAAAACTGACTAAACACCCGTTACTGTCTTTTAATTTTAGCGCACATACTTCATTATACAGATCATAGCGCCGCACATTACATTTACTGCCAGTATCAAACAATGCTAAGCACTTCATGTCACTTAAGAGAACTTCATTTGATGTTAACCCAATGTTATTAATCACAACGCGCATTTTTGATTTTTCTTCGATTTTTCAACTTTTTCTGTGCGATATTTTGATCATGTCCGTTGCTTCTCGTTCATCATTGATACTCCGCCTAGTGTGTTTTCTTCAATGGTGTCCGCTCCTAACTCTTCGTTCTGTGTTCGCGTCCTTCGTTTTCTTCATCGCTACCTTGTTCATTGTCACTGCCTTCCTCATCGTGACTGCCTTCGTCTTCGTAACTGTGTTACAGCAGTTGTCCGGCATGTAAATTACGAAAAATATGTAACACCATATTATCAGCTTATGCATATTTTGAACTTATGCCCAATATACAGCACTAGTTTTCTTAAGTATTTTGCGTCATTTTCGTCATAGCTAAAACCACTGAACTCGCGCAACCGCTTTCTATTCGCTCTGTGTCCTTCTGCCTCGAATATGAATTTGGAGAAATGCGCATATGCTTGACTTCTGTGTAGATCGCAAACTTTTTGCAATTAAGTAATTTAAATTTGCCATCTTTACTTCAGTTAACCTATTTCAGTTAATCACACTGTTGAATAATTTCGTAGTTTTCGATTTAAATCTTTTGTCGTTTTAAATTTAAGTTTATCGTCGATTCTTTTTATTTAACTTTTTCACCGTTTTTTAATTTCACTCATTCGTTCTTTTTTAAATTTCAATATCTTCAGCACTTCCGGATGAGCAACCAAATACATTCCGCGAAATTCGATTAAAAGCACTCGTATTTAGGGTGCTAAAAACTGTACCAAGCCTCACGGGACTTTGTTTACACATTTTGTAACGGCGCTTTTTCTTCTTACACTGTTATAATGCGTTGGAATGAAAGTTCCGTTAGTTTTCTCCAAGATTTGTGCATATTTGTGTTTTTTGAGTTAGTTTGGGGGCGAAATTCGATTAACGGCAGTCACTTTCAAACCTTGTAATGGTCGCCGTTGGAAGGATTGCTGAACTGATAAAATTTAAATTATACCGCCTTTTCTTTGTTCGATAATATCGATCGATGATAAAATTTGAGTCAGTTTCGTAGCACCCAGCCTTCAGAGACCTTAATTGAAATGTTGCAGAGCTCGATCAATTGGCTCTTCCGAGGGAAGAAGCAGAAATGCAAAATTCGAAAAAGAAAAGCTTTTTTTTCGTTGTTGTTTGCTGCTTATAAAAGAGCTGGCGGAGGCAGGCTGCAGCCTTTTTCGCCTGGTGGTTTTATCCAAGAAGTCTGCTCCCTCCACGTCTGTTAGCTCGATGGCTAAGCGTTAGAGGTTAAATCCGCGCGCCTCCAATTATTCAGAGATTTTTCATATTTTGGGCAGAAAGGCCTGGCCGCGACCACCACCAAAAGAAAAAGTGAGACAACTCCATTTTGGAGGCCATCGCGGCAGCGATCATACAAGTTTTGCCTTGTAAAAATTTATAAGGTATGTGCCGCAGTTGCCTCAATTGCCGTGTATTATTCTAAAGTTCAAATCCCCTTCTTAGCACTTTGGCCTAAAATTCCAATCAACGTTTACGCAAAGTTTTGAGCTGCAGCTTTGGATTTTGATTTCTGCACCGCAGCTGACATCAGTGCATCACAACCAACCCGCCGCAGAAACCGGCGCTCCTAATTTTTCTGTGCCAAGTGCGTTCGAAATTTTTTTGCTGTGCTCATAAACCAGAAGTAATTTGAACCTGCAAATTACGTAGAAGTGCCCATCAAAGATTAAAAAATATAATAAAATATAATAGAAAAAAAAAACAAAAAAATAAAATAAATAATAAATAAATGAAAAAAAGTTTTACCAGTAACTACATTCTGTGCCTCTACAATACATCCAACAACCACACCAACATTCTTTTAAGCGTGTGCAGCACGAACATCTGTTTATTGCAAGCTTCGCACACTGACCTGCGAAGTACAGTGGCTGCGATGTTGGTTCACCCACTTGTAATATTTTTTTGTAAATAATTAAAATTAAAAGTGTAATAGATTTCCTTGCAGTTTGTATTAATTTCTAAAACTCAAGTTTTTCTTAGATTTTGCCATTAATTAAATTAATTATTACGTTTTTTAAATTAAATTGTTATAGGGCTTAATTTTCAATTAAATTGTTTTAACTTTGTAAAAATTTCATAAATTTTGAAATTAATTTTTTTAGTTAAAATTTTGTAAATTTAAAATTTTTAATTATTAATTTTATTAAATTAATTTTTCTTAATTAACCTTTTTTTTTTAAATTCCAAATTATGGATTTTTAGAATTCAACTTTTTTTTCTTAATTAAATTCTTCTTATTGTTAATTAATCTGTAAGTCACTTTTATCTTATAAATTTAATAACTCACATTATGTGGCTAACACTAGGTGCCCGTAATGATGATGAATGAAAATGAATAAACCCGAAGAGAAATAATCATGAAGTGCTAAAATCGTTACGTTCCTGGGAGGCATGGTAGTATAATGAGTTAGGACAAGTTTTTTTATAGGGGATCAACGACTAACTGCGCTTCGATGATCATGGTTGGGTTAGGGTATAGAACGCGAGAGTCGACTACCACCTCAGACCTCGCCCCTTTCAGGGCACCCTGAACAGATGTCAGCCCACTATAAAGGGAATTGGTCTAGTCCATTAATTGTTTGTGGGATTTGTAAACCCAAACGAACTCTTTGAGGGGTATCGTCTCCCCATGTAGTTTAGATGTAGATGGAATCCCAAAAAAATTAAAACTATGTTGTCCCTACTGAGACTCAGCAATTATCCACCCCATCCCGAAAGAGCTACGGTCCAGAGGATTCCGCCCGCTCTATCCCTCAGTAGAAATAACCGTTCTCCCGATAAGAAGAAAAAAAAACAAAAAGAAAGTGTGCCACTCGGACGTACCCGAATACCAAATTTGGCAAGGTATACTCTCGAACTGTCCAGTATATATATACCTTCGTTAAAAGAAGTAGAGCGTTGTATGGAATTTCTTTGAATGGGATAATAAAGTGTACATATTTATTTAATCGGAAAGGAAAAAACACTCTCACCTGAGGAGATAGCTAAGATCATTGCTTTCAATGATACTGGAATGAACAACAGACAAATATAAATAAAATTATGTCGATTGGCATCAGCAATCGATGACATGTTAAAATTAAATGAAAACTACAACAAATAATGTTAAAAAACCAAGATCAAAAATTTATCACACAGACAGAAATCTGCAATCTTATAGGCTGGACTGGATAAAATTGCTACGGCACTTAAAATTATATTTGACTTAAGGTTATAAATATCGAAACATAGGGTTCAACAAATTTTTTCAGATAATTGGCGATTGGTTTGGAAGAAAATGGGGTCAACGCCAGTATTAACAAAGGCACACCACATAGGCAGATTAAATGTTGCAAGAGAACACATTTCGTGGACGCAGGAGTGGCAAAATATGGTATGTTCTAATAAGTAAAAATTTAATTTCGATGGTTTATAGAGTTCAAATTATTCCTGGCACGATTTAAAGAAGTCTGTGAGATATTTCCCTACTCGAAGCTGCGGCGGTGCTGCACTCATAATCTGCAATCAGTTATAACAACAAGACCCTGATTTGTGAAATTGCAGGCCGCATGAGCCCGGAGGATTATATAAACCTGTTGGACTAAGTTTTGCCAAGCTTTATGGAGAATCAACCAGACCCAAATGTCTTATTCCAGCAAGATTATACTGCTATAAGGACCTTAAACTTTTAGAGGGAACATGTGGTGCCACCTGTTCCATCGAGCTTAAGTGGGAAATCTACAGTTTGAGACAGTTGAGTAGCTACGAAGGCTGTCGATAAGGAGTTCTATCAAGTAAGAGTACTGTAGTCGAGTGGCTCGACTACGATTTACCCTGAACCCAGTCGTTAAATATATTTTAGTTTTATTGGAAAATTTCCCGTTAAAAGATTTGCACCAATGTGTTAGCAGGTCTGCAAGTGCGCTCTGCCGACAAACACGCGAATATTTACACATACATGCATATATACACACATATATATATATATACATACATACATATTGTACATATTGCAATTGTAGGTAACGGGGGTCCGCAGAACGGTCGCGTCGATTATCATGCCGTCTCTTTCTTACACATGTGCTGACATATTTATGCATACAGAAAATGTTTGCGGCTACTGATGGAAACGGGATCAATATGAGAATATATTTTCTACTATAACAGTTGATCAGTAATGTGCGGATGCATATTATGTTTTAATTAGATTATATCTTCAAAATTGTAGCATTTATTGCTGTCGGAAATTAAAAATGTATCGATATACGATAAACGGAGGCAGTTGTCGATAAAATATAGCAAGCTTGTTATGCGCCGGATATACAAGGACCTATATTTCGGACGGATGAACAGACGGACATGGCTATATCGACTCGGCTGTTGACCCTGATCAAGAATATATATACTTTATGGGGTCGGAGATACTTCGTTCAGCCTGTTACACACATTTGCACAAAACCATTATATCCTTTTTAACCATTTTGAATGGGTTCAGGGCATAAAAAGTAGTTGAGTCGATGTCAAATCGCATGTTTTTAGTAATACACAAATCTGAAGTTTAATTTGTTATTTTCAAGTCATTTCTACATATTATATTAATTTTATTCGAACTGCCCTTAATAGCATTTGTTATGGTCAGTACTTAAAAAAATATAGAGTTGCAGCGCTAATCGTTTGCGACAAATTTGTCGCCTGCGCTGTAACGGACGAATAGTACGCAAAGCAGTGCATCTGAGCACGCAAAAAGCTGAGCTTAAAAAAAAATAAATGAAACTTTTACGCAAACGGAGCATGCTCAAGGTTAGCAATGATCGCTCAAGGGAGCTTTCGAAACGCAGCCAACTTTGTTGTCTCCGCTTGCATCCGGCGGCTTGAGCGAGCACAACCGGGTATAAAAGGGAGCTGATCTCAGCTAAAGCCCTCCTCCTTTTTAAAATTATTGCAACGTGCGGATGCAAATAGAAAGTAAAACGTCGGTCGGCGAAAATTTATATATAGCACGTGGCGGCTGAACAATAAATAAAATAAATTAAAATCGTGCCGAATTCTTTTTTTTTTTTTATGTAGCCTTTATATTTTAAACATTAATCAACCTATTCAAAGGCTATAAAACATTGATTTGTAACAGAATGAATAATAACAGTGAATTACAATCTATAACATAAACATGGGACAGGTTTTAGCAGTTAATAAATAACATCAAAAATTACATTTAGGGCACATTTATTTAACGCCCTACAGTCCAGAGGTCGCTGGTGTGAAGGCGCTTCAACCTCCTGCGTGTTGTATTCGACCCAAGTGAGCAGGCCAAAGGGTTGACATGGTTGCGTAAACGGTCATTGTACCGACTTGTATGTCTGTTAATTTGTTGACTGACTGTCAGCAATCCGAAGTCGTTGTGCAGCGTTCTGTTGCTCACATATGGTGGAGCACCAGAGATGTCTCTGAGCACCTTGTTCTGCAAGACTTGAATTTGATTAATCCAAGATTTTGCAGCTGTGCCCCAGAATGGAATTCCATATGTCCATGTAGGCAAGATGATGCTCCTGTACACCAGCAGCTTGTTGCTCAAGCTTGATCGCTTCAGCAACCAGTTGAGTTTTTTTTTTTGGATCTACACGCTGCTGCAGTGATATTTATGTGTTTGCGCCAGGTAAGTTTCCTGTCCAAGAACATACCCAGGTAGCGAACATGGTTCTCCTGAGGTATGACCGTGTTATTGAGTCAGTTCAGGACAGTTGGACAATTACCATTCCTGAGCACGAACGTGCAGTGCTGAGACTTGCTCCCATTGACGCAGATGTCCACCGGTTGGCCCAACTACTAAAACCATCCAAGAACCTCTGCGTAACCGCAGCTGCTCTCCAAGCAGTGGTGGTGTTAGCAAGGAACACTGTATCATCCGCGTATGTGGCAAGCAGCGTGTTTCTGGCTACTGGTTCGGCAAGTCCGCGGTGTACAATGTGTACAAGGCAGGTCCAAGGACACTACCTTGCGGTACACCAGCTCCAATGGGGCGGATGTTTGATCGCTCGCACCTAACTTCTACCATCAAAGAACTGCCAAGCAGGTAAGACCTGAGCAGTAAATACTGCCCTGATGGTAGCAGGGACTTAAGCTTAAAAAGCGCAGGCCATCATGCCATACGCGATGAAATGCTTTCTGGATATGCAGGAAGACGGCAGAGCTGTACTGCTTATTTTCCAAGGCCTCGAGGACGTGCTGTACTACTCGATGAACTTGCTCTGGTGTACCATAAAAATTGTTACGATTAGATATTTAAGAAACGGGAAATCTTAAAAACGATGGCAAGCTGAATACTGAGTTTGCATGCAAAAGTGCATTAGTATTAATTAGTAAATAAAAGCCTTAACAGTGACAAGTGTTGAATTAGCTGCTTCACATCCCCAAATTGTGAGCAGTGAAGTTTATTCTACTTTCAATGACACCCAAGGGAAGTGGATGATTTATGAGTGTGGAACCAATAATGTGGATCTTGGATCTCTAGTATTTAGCTAAGATCGAATACATTGCCGATACACATAGTTGGTGGGCCCACTTAAACTAATCCGCATGTCGAGAGTAAAATTAATCAGTTGAATTTACGGTTATTTTTCTGTTTGATTAGGCCAGCTGCTGATAATACGTCGGAATACTGTGGTAACTGTTCTGGAATCTTGCGTATTTAGCTAAGATTGAATAACCTGCCGAATAAGGATGCAACATAAATTTCGATGTACAGTTAGTAGCGGTCCTAATGGATTGAATTTTGTAATCATATCCGTTAAAGGGCAAAGATTGGAAGATTGTATTTTTGTTGTTGATTGGTTGACAATACCGCCTAACTTTCTCTGGAACAAGTATCTCATTACCGAGAAGAGGGAAGCGGGTATAAATTGTTTACACAGTCTGCAACAATTATCGATCTATCTGATAAAGTGACAATAGTCCAAAATTATCTTAAATACACATATTATATGTTATGGATATGTTATGGATGGATTATGTATATGGATGTATATATATATGTGTATGTGTATATGTGTAGATATAAACACAAAATTATTTTTCTTTCTATTCATTATATGCAGTAGGTATGGCCCCCATTGAAAAAGTTTATTTTGAAGTAGTATGCCCCTAGAACATACCCCCATGCCAAGTCCCGCATCAGTCGATACTTCAGAAAAAAATGCAATATTTGTCGTCATATTCTGACAAATACACAATCCTGTTATATTACCAATTGTAAGCATATTATTCATAAAAATTGTCTTGAGAATTGGCTACAAACCCACAACAGTTGTCCGGATTGCGCCAAGGAAACCGAAGCCCAAAATCTTAAAGTGGTTATAGGAACCTGCTCGCCTCGGTTGAAGCAAGTAGAACCAAGTACTCGGGTAGTGACCCGGAATTTAGCAAAATCAATGATGGATGTATCTACTCATAAACCAGTATATCACAAACAAGTGGATTGTATTACCTGGGCAGACTTTTCTCTAGCCTTACGCCAACAATATCGAGATTACATATCAGAGCTTAGCAGCAAGGAACAAATACGTTCGCAAAAACAAAAACAAGGGGAAACTTTTGAAAACTTTTATGAGGATGTGGTTTCACTAATAGATAAATCATCTGCTCGAATCGAAGAAGAGAAGTTGATTGAAATTCTTAAAAATAATTTGTTTCCGGAAGCGCATCACAAGTTGTTTTACCAACCAGTACATTCTGTAGGTTAGTTGCAAAGATTAGTGCATATGCACGAAAATCTAGTAAGTGAGCTGAACAATCGCAGCGAAGGAGTTCCCAGGACGAAACCGCTGAGTCGAATTGCGAGGTTAATGGAGAAGAAGAGATCGCTGCTATTCATAATGCAAATATTACTTGTTGGAATCGTGATGTGAAGGGACACGTCTGGGAGAATTGCCTTGCCCATGTAATGGTCAGCACGCCACGTAAAAAGATATATATAGAGTTGCAGCGCTAATCGTTTGCGACAAATTTGTCGCCTGCGCTGTAATGGACGAATCGTACGCAAAGCAGTGCATCTGAGCACGCAATAAGCTGAGCCTTCAAAAAGTGAAACTTTTACGCAAACGGAGCATGCTCGAGGTTAGCGATAGATCGCTTAAGGGACCTTTCGAACTTCGTTGTCTCCGCTTGCATCCGGCGGCTTGTGCGAGCACAAGCAGGTATAAAAGGGAGCTGATCTCAGCCAAAGCCCTTCTCCTTTTTAAAAATTTTTGCAACGTGCAAATAGTAAAACGTCTGTCGGCGAAAATTTATATAACACGTGGCGGCTGAACAAAGAAAAAAAAAATACATAACATAAATTAAAATAGGGCCGAGCTTTTTTCACACCAAAACCAGCAAGAAACCCACAAATTTAAAAGACACCAAAACCACAAATAAAGTTATAACAACTGTGCAAAAAAAAAAAAAGAACCAAGCAAATAATTATAACCGCCCCATATATAACTTGTGAACGTGCCACGTGTCCTCCCGTGCCCGGCCAGGGGCCGTAACCAAAGCCATCTGGAAGCGGAGAGGCACCGCTGCTGGACCTATTCCGAAACCTCTGAAAGAAGCCCATGGTCCCGATCGCTACTCCATGACGCTAGGAAGAAAGCCCCATTTTTTTCATCCCCTGGAGACGGAGGCAGCTCATCGGCAGCAGCAGCCACACCGGCAAATTAATTAATTCATTAAATAAAACAAACCAACAAAGACTCCAATAACAATATATTACAAAAAAAAACAAAAAACAGAAAAAAATGTAGTATAGAATAAGTGCTTAAAGAAGAAAGTTAAGAACGTATTATGTATCATAAGTAAATCTAGAAAAAAATATTACAAATAATAAGAGAGATTAAATATCCGCAATGCCATTAAGAAAACAAAATTAAATGCCCGAAAAAAAATAATAACTTAAAATACTAAAAGGCCAGGGAAATTAAAACCAACATCATTAAAACTATCGAGTCAGAAAAAAATTGTAAAATATATAAAACAGGAAAGAAGTGACGGGCTGTGTATTTTTGCGTAAGTGCAATACTAATAAAATCACATAGTAAAGTCATAAAACCAAAAAAAAAAAATATATATATATGCCAGATAACTCCCCCCCCTGGTTAATTTTTATGTGATTGAATAATTAATTAAGTTTCAGTGGGGAAAATATACCTCTATATAAAACTACGACAACAAGAAATCACCCAATCGTTGGAAGGCCTTTCATCGGAAAACGTAAGTCAAAAAAATTTGAGAAATACCCGATTATTTCCACCAGATTTTTTATTCACGCAAACAAAACAAGAAATTAATCAGAAACACACCCGCTTTAGCTTTTATCCGCTTTAGGCTGCAGCTTATCCCAGGCTAAGCTTGAAGCTTTCAGCTTAGAATATAGCTTTGGAGTTTTGGAAGCTTAAGGTCAGTGGCGCATGCGCAATAGGTGGCGCCAATCGACAGTTTTTGCCTTGAATTATATTGCATACTTACAGGTGCCAACAAAATTATATGCACACTTGTCACTCAAGGAAAACAATAAGTAAATAACTAAAACCAATTAAAGTCCAACATAGCAAATCTATGACATCATAAAACACAAGTTAGCTAGTAATAAAACAGATTTAAGTAAAAGGAGCACAAATAAAAAAAAGAATAAATATGATTTGCCCTCTGCCAAGTACCATTGAATATTCTCTTCTATATTTTTGAATTTTTGTACTTCAACTATTTTATTCCATTAAGCTTAACTTTTTATAAAATGAATAAAAAAACTTTATAAATACATTAAACCCACATTGTAAAAGCAGGAAAAAATAATATCCCCCTTAAAAAAAAAAGAAAGAGAACAAGAAAATTTTAATTATGAATAAAAAATAAATACACATATGGAAAAAACAATAAATAAAAATACAAAATATGAGCTGAAATTTCTAAAAATATAGTGATTAAGAATTATATTGCTAATTTGTTAAATAATAAGAAATAAAAAAAAAAAAAAAATTACAAATATCTTTATAGATCCATATTAACGTTTAAGCTACTCATTTGTGTTAACTTTAAATATGGTAAGATCATAAACCGCTCCACAATATGAATAATGCGAGCAAATAAAAAATTTAGCCTGTATTCAGCAAAACCAATAATGGAGTAATTGTCGCGTATATGGGGCCAACCAAAATGATGTAATGAAATAGAAAAAGTTTTTTTATAGGGAATCTCACAACTCGCCTTTGGAGATTCATGGTTGGGTGGGTAAAGACTGCGAGGATCGAATGCCATCTGAGATCCCGCTACATTTATTTAGACAGTCCAGCATATATATTAGAACATTCACCTTTAATATTAGTATTTCGTCCGATCTTTTGATTTTTTTTGTTGCCTTTCGAAGTCCAGCACTTCCTATTTAGTACAGCAGGGACTCTACAATAATTTAAACATTATGTAATAGAGCCACATGTCACAGCAACCCATCCCATTCCTCTCGAAAGAGCTAGGGTATTAAAGGGTCCCGACCTCAGCTGTGATTCTGTAGCTTCGTCGTAGGTGGTATTGGTCTTTTTTGGTTGAATTTGCAGCTTCACACCCACAAAATTGTGAGCAGGGAGGTTCTAATACTTTCAGTGACACCCAAGGGAAGTGGATGGTTTATGAGTGTGGAACCAATAATGTGGATCTTGGATCTCTAGTATTTGGCTAAGATCGAATACATTGCCGAACACACAGTTCGCGGGACCACTTAAACTAAACCGCATGTCAAGAGTAAATTTAATGGTTCGTTAGCCCCACTCTTCCAACTCTCACAGTTTAAGCTCAGTTGAATTTTCGGTTATTTTTTTTGATTGATTAGGCCAGCTGCTGATAATACGTCGGAATACTGTGGCAACTGCTCTGGAATCTTGCTTATTTAGCTAAGACTGAATACCCTGCCGAATAAGGATGCAACAGAAATTTCGATTTACAGTTAGTAGCGGTCCTAATGGATTGAATTTGGTAATCATATCCGTTAAAGGATAAAGATTGTAAGATTGTATTTTTGTTGTTGATTGGTTGACAATACCGCCTAACTTTGTCTGGAACAAGTATCTCATTACCAAGAAGAGGGAAGCGGGTATAAATTGTTTACACAGTCTGCAACAATTATCGATTTATCTGATAAAGTTACAATAGTCCAAGATTATCTTTAATTACATTTCTATATTTGCTGGCTGTCAAAAAAAAAAACAAATATATATATATATATATATATATATATCGTATATAGGTATATATGTATGTGTATGTGTATATATGTAAATATAAACATAAAAATATATTTCTCTCTATTCATTATATACATTAGGTATGGCCCCCATTGAAAAGGTTTATTTTTGAAGTAGTATGCCCCTAGAACATACCCACATGCCAAGTCCCGCATCAGTCGACACTTTAGAGAAGAAATGCAATATTTGTCGTCATATTCTGACAAAAACACAATCCTGTTATATTACCAATTGTAAGCATATTTTTCATATAAATTGTCTAGAGAATGGGTTACAAACCAACAACAGTTGTCCGGATTGCGCCAAGGAAACCGAAGTCCAAAATCTAAAAGTGGTTATAGGAAACTGCTCGCCTCGGTTGAAGCAAGTAGAACATGTAGTCGCAGGACCCAGTACTCGGGTAGTGACCCGGAATTTAGCCAAATCAATGATGGATGTATCTGCTCATAACACAGTATCAGATCCCCGAGTAAATGAAGGGACTGAGGTGCCATTATTAGAGCTCGAGGGTAGCAACGGTACAAATCCAGTAGAGCCACCTGCAGGACGTTATCAAAACCCAAGAAGAGGACGCCCAGCTCGTTCAGCCAACACTCGTCGGGAAGAACCGGTGGCAGTGGATTATTCTATTATACAGAACATGATTGAGCTAACCGTATCGAGATTAATGTCATCCTTAAGTGTGAGCCCTCGGTAGCCTACGCATGTTCCAACATCACCGTTAGCCCAAAACTCGTTAGCCAGTCGCACCTCGGTACACCCAAGTAAGGTGGTTGAGATAATGCAGAAATGGAATTTACATTTCGATGGTTCGGATGTAGGGTTGAGTGTAGATGAATTCATGTATCGCGTGAAAGTGCTCACCGATGAGACTTTGGATGGAGATATAAATGCGGTATGCAAACACTGTGAGGAGCCATAGAAGCATGCACTTGTGAGCATGCATATATGTGTATGTTTGAGATTATAAACATATATATATATGTATGTTCACGAATGGGCATACAAAATGCCCGTAAGCATGTTATATGCGCCCTCACAACAACTGTCCATTCAGACCGAAAACCGGCCCTGATGCAGTTGCGGCGAATTCGCTCTCTTTCGCCCTCTCCCTTTCTAACGCGGGTGTTCAGCCGTTTGAACGTGTCTGACACACATGTCTATCAGGACATGTGCCGTTAGTGTGGGAAGAGTATTGCGAGAACAATACTGTTGTCCATACTCACACTGACGGCAGACAATGGCTGGCGCCAGCAAAAGGGCAGTGGAAAAGTACCAGAAAATCACGCCACCAGAAGATCACGCCACCAAAAGATCACGCCACCGAGGTACAGTCCCGGCAAAAGGTGGCCAGCCACGGCCTATAAAAGGAGCGCCGCCGCATAAGGCGGGGCTGTTCGATTACACACGCGAGAAAGTAAATACGCGAGAAAGTAAACACGCGGTGAAGTAAACAAGCTGTGCAAATTAAACAAGAGAGGCTGCGCGCATATACATGGAGGGAATATATGTGCGAGTGAAAGCCAGAATACCAGTGAAAGTGCAAGGACACGGAGTGTCAAACTCAACAAGGATCACAGGACATCGAGGTCCTAAAATTAGGTGCGAGCCGTATATCCTTGCCACGCTTGAATTGTGGCAACAGGCGATATCCGCAAGGAACCAAGTGAAGCAAGCGAGGCTTGGTCTGTGATTAGCCAGAGAGTGTGACACGCGGATCCTGACTCACAAAAGGACTCGGCGCAATCCTTGGGAAACAAGGAAGCCGTTAATCCTGGTGAACGTCAGAAGTGCTGTACGGAATCTCTGGCGGGCAGACTGAGATCCTGGGCTTGCATAGCTGGTGGCGGAGGGCCCGGGGCAGATTCTGGCGCACAGGAGCTCGAATCAAGCAATAAAAGTGAAATAAATAAAGCAAGTTTAATATATTGATGCTGTGTTATTAATTGTTGCAAACGCAATATAAATTTGTTGCTCGAACCCACAGCTCGACTGAGTTTTAGCCTAGCTAAAACACCACCTCGTAAATAGGTTCGTTACAACTGGCGCCCAACTTTGGTGGTTGCAATAAATTAAAAACACACATTAGATATTAAAATAAAATAAAAATGGTTCGCGCGTGGGTGTACAATTTAAAAAAAGACGAAGTGCTGAAATATGGAGCTGAATTCGAAGTGGAGTTATCCGGAACTTTGGATGCTATGCGCAGACAATTTAGAGACTGGGTGAGTACTCACGAAAACAGATTACCATATAGCACAAGATTGGAGGAACTGGTGGCGATTCATGGCAGACAATCGCCGGCCAGAGAACCAGAAAATGGTGCAGATGCAAGAGAATCGACGAGTATAAATTTCGCCCAGCTGAGCATCCCAGCAACAAGCGCAGCAGCGCGGACTCGAGACGCCAATAATACTCTTTGGGGGGTAGCGTCCACACCACAGCCACAAAGAAGAGTGTCCATAAACGAACAATCTGCACCGACTATGTCCCAGGAATACTCCAGAGTAACGAAACAAGTCCGCGAATGGAATTTTCGTTTCGACGGCACCACCAAGCCTCTGGAATTCCTGGAACAAGTCGAATGGTCAGCGGATACATATGGACTGAACCTGAATTTAATTCCTAGGGCGATGCCCGAATTACTTCAGGGAATGGCTCTTAAGTGGTATGTAGCCAACAACCAGCACTGGACGAGATGGGTAGCATTCGTCCAAAGTTTTCAGGAGTATTTCCTTCCAAGAGACTACTTCAAAAACTTAAAGGACGAAGTTACCAGAAGACGACAGGCGATGCACGAACCGTTTAAAGTGTACATGGTAGAAATGCAGACGTTCATGCGGCCACTGCAGTACACGGCGGAAAAACAGCTTAATAAAATATACAACAACAGCCTCCCGGATCTACGAGCTTACGCCAGGCCATATCAATTCAATGATTTGGCAGAATTGATGCATTTGGCCGAAGCGTTCGAGGAACTCGAAGCGGACAGGAAAAAGCTGAGACGACAGAGCCGCATGGAGCAACCGAGACCCATGGAACCACCACGACGCCGCATGGAGCCGCCACAAATGCGTCAGGAAGCTCCTCAATACAGCCACAGGGAATCCGCGCAGAGATATAATCGACCACGATTTATGGCAATGACGGACAACCAAAACACACACAACCAGGCGTATCAGGAGCGGACAGAATTCGACACGAGACCCAGACCTGCCCCGAGGACGAGACGAGACAACATACAAACACATATAAGCAACCCAGCGAGGGCATGCAGATTTTGCGGCCAGGAGCGACACTTCGCAATGGAGTGTACGAATCCTATGCTGGAATATTGCTGGCTATGTGGACGTATCGGAGTTCGTACGTCAGTATGTTGTCCGTCGGGAAACGAGCACCGGCGTCCGCCACCGAGGGGCGAGCGGGAGCCGAACAGATCAGCCCCAAGACGCTAATCGGAAGCCTGCAGGACGAGGGAGCGCAGCTGACAGCGGTCGTAGAGATCGGCAACTGTCGGTATAAGGCTACGATTGACACAGGGGCCACGAGTAGCTTCGTTAGCGAGAAGCTAGCTCGTGGACTGATCAACGTAGGCCGACGAAGCGCAACCGCACGTCGAGTCCGGTTGGCAGATGGCCGAAACAGCGGAGTCCGAGAACAAGTCGAGGTGAACATCAGACTAGGGCTGAGGAATATGGATATTGCCCTACTGATACTCCCTGGAGTCATCGACGAATTAGTCCTCGGATGGGACTTTTTGTCTGGTATGGGAACAGTTTTGGAGTGCGCAGGGTTACTAGTAAACATTCCAAAATGCGAGATAAGCCATCAAGAGGAGATGTTGTTGGTTGCCAAAACGGTCGAAACACCAATACATCCGGACGCAGAGATTGATCAATTTTTGCGAGGAGAATTGGCGGCATTTGGAGAAATAAAAGGAACATCGCCTATAACTGAGCACCGCATTGTCATGAGCGACGATCGGCCAATTAAACAGCGGTACTTCCCTAAAAACCCCAAAATGCAAGCCGAGATCAACAAACAGGTGGATGACTTGTTGACCAAAGGGTGCATCGAGCCCTCCAGAAGCCCACACAGCGCACCAATCGTGATGGTGAAAAGAAAACGGGAAAATGGCGTCTCTGTGTGGACTTTCGGCAACTAAACAGCAAATCTATAAAAGATGCATATCCGTTGCCGCGAGTCCACCACATTCTGGACCAGCTGAGAGAGGCAAAATTCATAACGAGCTTGGACCTGAAAGATGGATACTGGCAGATCCAGATGGAGAAGGAGAGTCGAGCGTTGACGGCATTCACAGTTCCAGGGAAAGGACTGTTCTAATGGAAAGTAATGCCATTCGGACTCCATTCGGCGCCAGCCACGTTCCAGAGGGCCCTCGATCGCGTGATTGGACCCGAAATGATGCCGCATGCGTTTGCATATTCGTAATCGGGAAAACACGCGAGGAACACATGGACAACTTAAGAGAAGTGTTCCGACGGTTGAGAGCAGCGAATCTGAGGATCAACGTGGACAAGTGCGACTTCTTCAAAAAGGAACTTAAATACCTTGGCCATCAGGTGACCGAAGAAGGGATACGCACGGATCCGGAGAAAATAGCTGCTGTCGCCGAGTTGAAACCCCCTGGAAACATAAAGGAACTACGACAGTACCTAGGAGTGGCATCATGGTACAGGAGGTTCGTACCAGATTTTGCCACAACAGTACACCCACTACACACACTATTGGAGAAAGGTACAAAATGGGAATGGACCGGAGAGCATCAATAAGCTTTCGAAAAGGTCAAAGCTAAGCTAACACAATCCCCTGTGCTAGCATGCCCAGATTTCTCAAAGCCATTTTGCTTGCAGACGGATGCTAGTAATTATGGCTTGGGAGCGATACTGACCCAAGACTCAGAGGAGGGCGAACGGGTCATATCGTATGCAAGCAGATCTTTAAATGGTGCGGAGCGTAACTACTCTGCGACCGAAAAAGAGTGCCTTGCAATAATCTGGGGCATAAGGAAGCTAAGACCGTACCTGGAAGGATACCACTTCACTGTCATCACGGATCATATGGCACTGAAGTGGCTGAACTCCATCGAAAGCCCATCAGGTAGGATTGCGAGATGGGCACTGGAACTGCAACAGTTTGACTTTGACGTCAAATACAGAAAGGGAAACCTTAATGTTGTTGCAGATGCCCTATCCCGACAACCCCTGAAGGATACGTGCCTCAGAGTCTCGACTATGGATGACGCGATGGACCAGGCAAACAAATGCTGTAACTGGATCCAAAAGATGCGGTCTGACATAGCAAAAAATCCCAGGAAGTTCCCAGACTATAGTGAAGAATCCGGCAATCTCTCCCGCATAGAGCTGGAACCGAGGATGTGGTAGCCTGGAAACTATGTGTGCCCACCGAAAAGAGAAGGCAAGTGCTAATTGAAAACCACAACACCGCCACCGCTGGTCATACGGGCAGCAGGAAAACAATAGCCCGAATAGCAGCACGCTACTATTGGCCAGGCTTATACAGAGACGTACGTGCATATGTCCAACAATGCGAAATATGTCAGCAGTATAAGCCAAGTCAAATGGCCGCGGCAGGACAAATGCTGACCCAGATACCGGAGGAACCCTGGACCACATTTTGTGCTGACTTCGTGGGACCACTACCGAGATCGACCCACGGAAACACAATGCTGTTGGTCTTTATAGACCGCTTCTCGAAATGGACGGAAATGGTACCACTCCGAAGCGCCACTACAGCAACGCTACAAAAGGCCTTCAGGGAAAGGATTCTTGCGCGGTTTGGAGTAACTAAAGTTTTAATAACCGACAATGGAATACAATTTACAAGTCGGGCATTAAACAATTTTCTTGAAGAGATGGGAATCAAACATCAATTCACAGCGCCCTACACTCCACAAGAAAACCCCACGGAACGCGCGAATCGCACGGTGAAGACAATGATCGCACAATTCACCAAGGACAACCAAAGACGTTGGGATGAAGCTCTACCCGAGCTGACACTGGCAGTTAACACCAGCGTCTCAAGCTCCACCGGGTACAGCGCGGCGTTCGTAACACAAGGCCGAGAGCCTAGGCTGCCAAAGGCGTTGTTCGACGAGGTGACAGTCGGAACAGGCCAAGTAGCTCAAACACCGTCCAACAATGCAAAGAAACTAAAGGAAGTATTCGAAATTGTCCGGCGGAGTTTAGAAAAGGCAGCACAGGACCAAGCAAGGCACTACAACCTGCGTCGTAGACCGTGGAAACCAAATATCGGAGACAGAGTGTGGGTGAAGTTACACCACCTGTCGAATGCGGCATAAGGATTCGCGGCAAAGCTAGCACCAAGGTACGGGGGCCCGTACCAGATTGTGGATTTTACCTCACCCGTAATATGCAAGATAAAGGGCATAACGGACAGGCGGATAAGGACAGCACACGTGAGCGACCTGAAGCCGCACAACGACCGGAAGGATACGGGTGAGCCTGAAAATTCAAAACACTAAATTTTGCCAAAAATTCCAATCAATATAACAGCGCCGTAGGTCACATTTTTTTCTTTCCCTACATAAAAAGAGGGGGAAAATAAATGTGGTCTTATACATATATGACACATTTATAAATATATATAAAAATAATTCAATATAAACCCAAAGGAAAGGGTATAAAAATAATTCAATAAAAAAAAAATACCCAAAGGAAAGGGTATAAAAATAATTCAATAAAAACCCAGAGGAAAGGGTATAAAAATAATTCAATAAAAACCCAAAGGAAAGGGTATAAAAATAATTCAATAAAAACCCAGAGGAAAGGGTATAAAAATAATTCAATAAAAACCCAAAGGAAAGGGTATAAAAATAATTCAATAAAAACCCAGAGGAACGGGTATAAAAATAATTTAATATAAAAAATAAAAAAAAAATGTGTAAGTACATATATATGTGTATAAATAATATTGGAATTGATGCAAATCAAAAATGCAACAACAATGCGGGAGCGAGCGCATATGTACGCGCAAGGGAAATGGAACATGCAAAGAGAGCGCATGACCATGACCTACAAACGACCGCAAACGTACATGCTAGAGAGCAACGGCCCCTAAAACGTTCGCTCAGCAGCACGCTTGCACACAAAGTGCAACGATAATATTTGAGCGAGCGGACATGCACACACAGCGAAAAAGGTCAACGCACCCGAAAATTAATCAGCTGCGCGTTTGCGCACAAAAAGTGCAACAATAATTTAGCACATGCACCGTTGGTTACTCACCCACACTAGACAGATGCGTGTACACGATGCACCGTTGGTTACTCACTAATATTAGCACAGATGCGTGAGATGCACACCCGAAGGGCAAAGGGGGGGAATTTTTTTGGTAACCATGACCTACAATCGACCGCAAACGTACGAGCTAAAGACCAACGGCCACCAAAACTTTTGCTTAGCAACGCGCTTGCATGTAAAAAAAAAAAAAAAAATGCAATAACAATGTGGGAGCGATTGCAAATGTACGCGCAGCGAAGAGTGAATCGCACCGAAAACTAATCAGCGCGCTTGGGCGTACCCGAAGGCAAAAGAGAGGATTTTTTTTGCGCAGGCGTGCGCCCGAAGTTCAAGATAAGCTCAGCTCTTATACTAGTGCTTAGGCGCGTGCATTAGAATAGTGAGAATATGCATTAGAGCTTTGCGAAAGAGAATTCGGGCATCGCGATCAACACACCCACACGCACACGCCCCAAAAGGGTATATAAGGCAGAAGCAGCCACGCACTCAGCTTCTTTGAAAAAAAAGAGGAAAAAAATATAAAACCGCAACAGCATTACAATGGAGGCACAACCCAATTCAAGCGTGGATAGCAGCGTGTCGGCAGCAGGTCACCGCCGCGCCTCGGACCCAAATCCCTTTGGCCGGCCCAGCGAAGCTGGCGTCCCGTGCGACGAGGGAGCCGGTCCGGGTGCGCGCGCGGCTAGCGATCGCCGGCCGCGACGCCCACTGGGACGCGGAGTACGCTTGGTGCGCGTGGTGCGCGTCGAGAGATGCCGAGTCCTGCGTCGCATCGCGCAGGAGCTGCGGAACCGGCGGAGCGACGAGCTCGAGCTGCTAGCGTCGCCGCTACACTTCCCAGCGACGAGGAAGGAGGGGCATCGCCGCCACACGCCCCCAGCATGGGAGAAGATGCGGTGGAGGACGCAGTCCCGGAAGCCAACGAGGAGGCCCATTCACGACGCCGACGCTACCCTAGCGAGATGGATGAGGTGAATCCGGAATGGCTCCGTTGGCAGTACCCGGAACTGCCCCCGACACCGGAGGCCGACACCACCGACGAAGAGGAGCGCATGCTCATATCGTCAGAGGACGAAGAGGAGTGGCGGTTATCGACGTCTCCGGCGATCTCGGACGACGAAGAGGCGATGCCGTAGCCACAAGAGACGCCGGAGCCGGAGGTGATCACGATCTCGGACGAGGAGGAGGCACTGGCGAGGAGCGGTGGTCATCACCGTCTCCGGTGGTCTCGGACGACGAGGAGACGATGCCGTGGCCACCGGGGACGCCGGAGTCGGAGGTGATTGTGATCTCGGACGAAGAGGAGGAGGAAGAGCAGCGCGACGATGGAGGAGAGGCGCAGGGGCAGGGTGAACGCCCGCAAATCCCGCCACCCACCGTGACCGCCACCTACGCCAAGTAACCCTGGTGTGCGTCTGGGAGGAGGAGGCGGGGGTGCCACCCACCTGGCAGCTGGAGGAGGAACACCCCCCCGCAGGCCCCAACCCCCCGCAGCGACAACGGAGCCCAACACCGCCCGCCGTGAGATCACCACCACCCCCGCCGCCGGAGTGGAGACCGCCATTCCTGCGCCAGGCGTCGTGCCCCGAGGCGGGACCCCGACCCACCCGACCGACGCTCCAGCGACAAAGCTCGGCTCCGGAAGGAGAGGCTGGATGGCAGGAGCTGCCACCGCCGGCTTGGCCACCTGGCACCACGGCGATGGCCGATGCCCAGCCAGGACCAAGCCGGCGGGCGTCCAGGATCGTGTGGCAGGAGGGGCACCGCTATCGAGTAAAGACTTCGATGCGGGGCACGCGCGTCTTCCGCAAGGTGTAGCGGCAATGAAAAAAAAAAAAAATAAATAAATAAATATATAAAAAAAAAAAAAATTAAAATTATTAGTAGCATATAAAATAAAACAAACATAACCCCCCAATCTATTCTCTATTTACATTTTTAGGCCGTTGTCTCTCCTTAGGTTGGAGAGCGGAAGCTTTCCGCTGCCGAAGAAAGAGGGGAGTGTGAGGAGCCATAGAAGCATGCACTTGTGAGCATGCATATATGTGTATGTTTGTGATTATAAACATATATATATATGTATGTTCACGAATGGGCATACAAAATGCCCGTAAGCATGTTATATGCGCCCTCACAACAACTGTCCATTCAGACCGAAAACCGGCCCTGATGCAGTTGCGGCGAATTCGCTCTCTTTCGCCCTCTCCCTTTCTAACGCGGGTGTTCGTCCGTTTGAACGTGTCTGACACACATGTCCATCAGGACATGTGCCGTTAGTGTGGGAAGAGTATTGCGAGAACAATACTGTTGTCCATACTCACACTGACGGCAGACAATGGCTGGCGCCAGCAAAAGGGCAGTGGAAAAGTACCAGAAAATCACGCCACCAGAAGATCACGCCACCAAAAGATCACGCCACCGAGGTACAGTCCCGGCAAAAGGTGGCCAGCCACGGCCTATAAAAGGAGCGCCGCCGCATAAGGCGGGGCTGTTCGATTACACACGCGAGAAAGTAAATACGCGAGAAAGTAAACACGCTGTGAAGTAAACAAGCTGTGCAAATTAAACAAGAGAGGCTGCGCGCATATACACGGAGCGAATATATGTGCGAGTGAAAGCCAGAATACCAGTGAAAGTGCAAGGACACGGAGTGTCAAACTCAACAAGGATCACAGGACATCGAGGTCCTGAAATTAGGTGCGAGCCGTATATCCTTGCCACGCTTGAATTGTGGCAACAGGCGATATCCGCAAGGAACCAAGTGAAGCAAGCGAGGCTTGGTCTGTGATTAGCCAGAGAGTGAGACACGCTTATCCTGACTCACAAAATGACTCGGCGCAATCCTTGGGAAACAAGGAAGCCGTTAATCCTGGTGAACGTCAGAAGTGCTGTACGGAATCTCTGGCGGGCAGACTGAGATCCTGGGCTTGCATAGCTGGTGGCGGAGGGCCTGGGGCAGATTCTGGCGCACAGGAGCTCGAATCACACCTGATCAAGGATACCGATGCGTGGCGAGATGCTACGGAGCCAGCAATAATTAAGCGATAGGATAAAGAATAATAAGAAGACCAACTGTGAATGGTGTAATATCAAGCAATAAAAGTGAAATAAATAAAGCAAGTTTAATATATTGATGCTGTGTTATTAATTGTTGCAAACGCAATATAAATTTGTTGCTCGAACCCACAGCTCGATTGAGTTTTAGCCTAGCTAAAACCCCACCTCGTAAATAGGTTCGTTACAACACATACATGTCCTTTTCATAGGAAGAGCACGAGATTGGTATTGGCGATATCACAAACAAGTGAATCGTATTACCTGGGCAGACTTTTTTCTAGCCTTACGCCAACAATATCGTTATTATAGGTCAGAGTTTAGCAGCAAGGAACAAATACGTTCGCGTAAACAAAAACACGGGGAATCTTTTGAAAATTTGTATGAGGATGTGGTTTCATTAATAGATAAATCATCGGTTAGAATCGAAGAAGAGGAGTTGATTGAAATTCTTAAAAATAATTTGTTGCTATATCAACCAGTACATTCGGTAGGTCAGTTGCGAAGATTAGTGTAGATGCACGAAAATCTAGTAAGTGAGCTGAACAATCGCAGCGAAGGAGTTTCCAGGACGAAACCGCCAGTGCAACGCCGACAAGCTTATGCGGTGGAAGAACTGATGATGAAGAAAGAAAGATGAAAGCTGGGTCGAATTGTGAGGATAAAGGAGAAGAAGAGATCGCTGCTATTCATCATGCAAATATTACTTGTTGGAATTGTGATGTGAAGGGACACGTATGGGAGAATTATAAACGTGTATAAGCCACAATGCAAAGTATGTATTCAGCGTCGGTCGGAAAACCGACAGAAGGGTGTATCCACCAACAACAGGATGCCCCTATCCAAATAGAAACAAATTATACCAGCTCTGTCCTTTGTAGTCCCGCTGTTTCCTCACTTGCTATAACAATTTTAAAAAATCCCCGGATGCAAAAAATATTCCGGAGCGGCTAAGAAATTATTTAGAAATTAGAAATAGAATTTTTCAGGAAAAGCGTCCTTCAAGTTCAAGAAATAAATTGCGTCGTAAGAACTATTTTAAACGAATGAAAAATGCTAGAAAATTATTAGTATCCATTATTTTCAACAATCGAAACGATTCGCGTTGCTACGCGGAAGTGTCGTTTCTCGAATTTACAGAATTTGGTCTGCTAGACACCAGTGCGACTGTAAGTTGCATTGGGTCTTCACTAGCTAAGGACAAATTTACTGATCTACCCGAATTTAAGTCCCTGAAATCTTATATAAACACAGCTGATGGGAAAGCTCACGAGGTTCTTGGGGTTATTACCGTTCCAATGGCTTATAAGAAGATGACAAAACAAATGCAGCTGTATATAATTTCCTCAATCAAATAAAGAGTCATATTAGGGATAGATATGTGGAACATTTTTGCACTAGCTCCTAACGTGATTAGCGTTCTGGAATTGCCCTGTAAGCCGTCAGAGAAATCCCCGCAGATAAATGAACCAGAATCAAACTCATATCCTTTGACAAATGTACAGTTACAACAGCTAGAAGTAGTGAAAAACCTTTTCCCAAATTGTCAGGAAGGCTTAGGCCGCACTAGTCTGATCCAACATCGCATCGACGTTGGAGAAGCACGACCGGTAAAACAGCGCTTTTACCCAGTTAGCCCAGCAGTTGAAAAACTGCTTTACTCTGAAATAGATCGTATGTTAGAACTGGACGTCATAGAGCCCTGTTCTAGTGCTTGGAGCTCACCTATGCGTTTAGTTATAAAACCTAATAAAATCCGTCTTTGCTGAGATGCACGGAAGCTCAATGAGGCCACCAAGAAAGATGCCTATCCGTTGCCGAGTATCGAAGGAATTTTTTCACGAATGTCAAAGGCCAATATAATTTCAAAATTAGATTTAAAGGATGTGTATTGGCAAATAGAGTTAGAACAAGATTCCCGGCCATTGACAGCGTTCACTATTCCTGGTAGACCACTGTACCAATTCAAGGTCATGCCATTCGGCCTGTGCAACGCGCCTTCCACAATGTGTCGACTTATGGATGAGATTATACCCCCCGATCTTCGACATTGCGTCTTTGGATACCTAGACGATGTATGCATAATCTCAGAAACTTTCTCAGAACATCTTGCAGTATTGGTTCGACTAGCCGAACAATTTCGTAAAGCTAACTTGACTTTAAATATTGAGAAAAGCCATTTCTGTGTAAACAGAGTGAATTATTTAGGGTATGTAATCGGTAGTGGAGGTATTTGTACTGATTCCGCAAAAACTGAGTGTATTAGGAATTGGCCACCACCCAAAAACCTCAAACAAGTTCGAGTATTCCTAGGTGTGTGCGGATGGTATCGTCGTTTTATTTCAAACTATGCTGAATTAACGTGTCCTATTACCGATGTATTATCTATTAAAAAAAACGTTTGTTTAGCTCGCAGAGGCTCAAGAGGCGATGGAAAAACTTAAAGTGGTACTCACTTCTGCACCGGTTTTACAAAACCCCGATTTTACAAAAAAAATGTATCTTCATTGCGATGCTAGTAACTATGGGATAGGAGCTGTCCTTGTCCAGTTATCGCCGGAAAATGAAGAAATGCCCCTAGCGGTTATGTCAAAAAAATTAAGTCGTTCTCAAAGAAATTATAGTGTAACAGAGGGAGAATGCTTAGCTGTTATCCTAGCTATTGAAAAGTTTAGATGTTACTTCGAAGTAATAACGGACCACTCCAGTCAATTGTGGCTGATGCGACAACCAAACGCATCCGGTAGACTTGCGCGATGGATTTTTCGACTGCAGCCTTACAAATTTAAAATTTCGCATAGAAAGGGAAAAGATCACATCGTGCCGGATGCATTATCCAGATTGTGTGACGATGGATTGGCAGAGTTAGAAATAGGTCCAATAATACATTTGGAATCGAATGATTTCTTTGATAGTGATTATCGAGCCTTAAAAAATAAATTTACCCTTCAACAATCCAAATTTCCAGACGATCAGTTTATTTATATCCAGATAATCAGTTTATTTATATGAAAACTGAACATGCCAGCGGAATCGACGCGCAGGATAAGAATATATGGAAGTTATGGGTTCCAGCTCGAATGCGAAACCAGGTTTTGATGCAAGCTCACGACAACGTCACCTCATCTCACTGTGGAATGCAAAAGACCATAGAAAAGTTAAGAAGAAATCGTTACTGGCCTGGGTTGGCAAATGACGTAAGTAATTATATTCGCAACTGTGACACTTGCAATGAAACAAAAGCCCCTAACGTCCTTCGGCCTCCAATGGGCTTCCAATCCCCCATCTGCCGACCGTTCCAAAGATTATATGTTGATTTATTCGGTCCGTATCCACGAAGTAAAAGTGGTCATGTCGGATTGTTAATTATATTAGACCATTTTAGTAAATTTCATTGGCTTCATCCGCTAAAGAAATTCACATCGTTGGCTGTTCAGGACTTGCTTTGGAGTACCTGAAACTCTGGTTAGTGATAATGGTACGCAGTTCAAAGCCAATGATTTTAATGCGTTTCTAACAAAACTTGGAATACGGCACTATATTCGCCCCAGAGCAACGCTGCAGAGCGTGTGAATCGCTCACTGTTAGCCGCAATTCGTGCCTATCTTAAAACGGAACAAACAGAATGGGATGTAAGTATTTCAGCTATTTCGTGCGCATTACGTTCTTCATTGCATCAATCCTTAGGTTGCTCTCCATATAAAGCCCTATTTGGGTTAGACATGATAACCCATGGCGGTGATTATCGGCTCCTAAAACAATTATCCCTGTTAGAAGAGCCCATAATACCATTACAACGTACCGACAACTTAGCCTTACTGCGCAAAGATGTCCAACAGAATATTCGTCGAGCGTATGACCGTAATGTAGCGCAGTATAATTTGCGGTGTAAGCCTGTATCCTTTAAGGATGGTCAAGAAGTCTTTAGAAGGAATTTTGCCCTTAGCAAATTCTCACATGACTTCAACGCCAAATTAGGACCAAAATTTGTGAAATGTCGAATAAAGAAAAAACTTGGCAATAGTTTTTATCTCTTAGAAGATTTACAAGGACGTGAAATAGGAACTTATCACGCAAAAGATATTCGCAGCTAATTCCCGCTAATCTTCCAGCTATCGTGTCATATTATTGTGTATGTAATGGACCAGTGTATGTAATGGACCAGAAGTGCATCTGAGCACGCAAAAAGCTGAGCCTCCAAAAAGTGAAACTTTTACGCAAACGGAGCATGCTCAAGGTTAGCGATAGATTGCTTAAGGGACCTTTCGAAACACAGCCAACTTCGTTGTCTCCGCTTGTATCCGGCGGCTTGTGCGAGCACAAGCAGGTATAAAAGGGAGCTGATCTCAGCCAAAGCCCTTCTCCTTTTTAAAAATTTTTGCAACGTGCAAATAGTAAAACGTCTGTCGGCGAAAATGTATATAACACGTGGCGGCTGAACAAAATAAAATACATAACATAAATTAAAATAGGGCCGAGTTTTTTTCACACCAAAATCAGGAAGAACACCAACAAAAAAAGAAAACCACAAATTTAAAAGACACCAAAACCACAAATAAAGTTATAACAACTGTGCAAGAAAAAAAAAAACGAACCAACCACATAATTATAACCGCCCCATATATAACTTGTGAACGTGCTACGTGTCCTCCCGTGCCCGGCCAGGGGCCGTAACCAAAGCCATATGGAAGCGGAGAGGCACCGCTGCTGGACCCATTCCGAAACCTCTGGAAGCCATGGTCCCGATCGCTACTCCATGACGCTAGGAAGAAAGCCCCATTTTTTTCATCCCCTGGAGACGGAGGCAGCTCATCGGTAGCAGCAGCCACACCGGCAAATTAATTAATTCATTAAATAAAACAAACCAACACAGACTCCAACAACAATATATTACAAAAAAACAACAGAGACAAATTTAGTATAGAATAAGTGCTTAAAGAAGAAAGTTAAGAACGTATTATGTACTTTTCAGATCGGAGAAAACGTAAGTCAAAAAAAAAAAATTTGAGAAACACCCGAATTTTTCCACCAGATTTTTTATTCACGCAAACAAAACAAGAAATTAATCAGAATCCCTAAGCCATAACCAATAAATAACCACCCAAAAAGAAAAACAAAACCTAATCCGCACTAATAATTAAAACGTGATTCATATACATACACACACCCGCTTGAGCTTTTATCCGCTTTAGGCTGCAGCTTATCCCAGGCTAAGCTTGAAGCTTTCAGCTTAGAATATAGCTTTGGAGCTTTGGAAGCTTAAGGTCAGTGGCGCATGCGCAATAGGTGGCGCCAATCGACAGTTTTTGCCTTGAATTATAATGCATACTTACAGGTGCCAACAAAATTATATGCACACTTGGCACTCAAGGAAAACAATAAGTAAATAACTAAAACTAATTAAAGTCCAACATAGCAAAGCTATGGCATCATAAAACAAAATTTAGCTAGTAATAAAACAGATTTAAGTATATTGAACAGAAATAAAAAGAATAAATATGATTTGCCCTCTGCAAAGTACTATTGAATATTCTCTTCTATATTTTTGAATTTTTGTACTTCAACTATTATATTCCATTAAGCTTAACTTTTTATAAAATGAATAAAAAAAAACTTTATAAATACATTAAACCCACATTGTAAAAGCAGGAAAAAATAATATCCCCCTTAAAAAAAAAAGAAAGAGAACAAGAAAATTTTAATTATGAATAAAAAATAAATACACATATGGAAAAAACAATAAATAAAAATACAAAATATGAGCTGAAATTTCTAAAAATATAGTGATTAAGAATTATATTGCTAATTTGTTAAATAATAAGAACTAAAAAAAAAAAAAAAAAAAAAAAAAAAAATATCTTTACATATTCATATTAACGTTTAAGCTACTCATTTGTGTTAACTTTAAATAGGGTAAGATCATAAACCGCTCCACAATATGAATAATTCGAGCAAATAAAAAATTTAGCCTGTATTCAGCAAAACCAATAATGGAGTAATTGTCGCGTATATGGGGCCAACCAAAATGATGAAATGAAATAGAAAAAGTTTTTTTATAGGGAATCTCACAACTCGCCTTTGGAGATTCATGGTTGGGTGGGTAAAGACTGCGAGGATCGAATGCCATCTGAGATCCCGCTACATTTATTTAGACAGTCCAGCATATATATTAGAACATTCACCTTTAATATTAGTATTTCGTCCGATCTTTTGATTTTTTTTGTTGCCTTTCGAAGTCCAGCACTTCCTATTTAGTACAGCAGGGACTCTACAATAATTTAAACATTATGTAATAGAGTCACATGTCACAGCAACCCATCCCATTCCTCCCGAAAGAGCTAGGGTATTAAAGGGTCCCGACCTCAGCTGTGATTCTGTAGCTCCGTCGTAGGTGGTATTGGTTTTTTTATACCCTACGGACTCAAGTTAGATAAAAGATCCGTTCTGACTTGGTTAATAAAACATGAACGATTACACCCAGCGCCGCATATTTTTCTATGGTTGTGGTGCTCTAAACGTATATAAGCCACAATGCAAAGTATGTATTCAGCGTCGGTCTGAAAACCGACAGAAGGGCGTATCCACCAACAACAGGATGCCCCTATCCAAATAGAAACAGATTATACCAGCTCTGTCCATTGTAGTCCTGCTGTTTCCTCACTTGCTATAACAATTTTAAAAAGATCCCCGGATGCAAAAAATATTCCGGAGGACTTTTTACGTTTTCGCCCTTATCATCAGCGGCTGAGAAATTATTTAGAAATTAGAAATAGAATTTTCAATGAGTCCTTCAAGTTCAAGAAATAAATTGCGTCGTAAGAACTATTTTAAACGAATGAAAACTTCTAGAAAATTATGAGTATCCATTATTTTCAACAACCGAAACGATTCGTGTTGCTATGCGGAAGTGTCGTTTCTCGAATTTACAGAATTTGGTCTGCTAGACACCAGTGCGACTGTAAGTTGCATTGCGTATTTACTAGCTAAGGAAAAATTTACTGATCTACCCGAATTTTAGTCCCTGAAATCTTATATAAACACAGCTGATGGGAAAGCTCACGTGGTTCTTGGGGTTATTACCGTTTCAATGTCTTATAAGAAGATGACAAAACAAATGCAGCTGTATATAATTCCCTCAATCAAACAAAAAGTCATATTAGGGATAGATTTTTGGGAAATTTTTGCACTAGCTCCTAACGTGATTAGCGTTATGGAATTGCACTATAAGCAGTCAGAGAAAACCCCTGAGATCAATGAAGAAAAATCAAACTCATATCCTTTGACAAATGTACAGTTACAACAGCTAGAAGTAGTGAAAAACCTTTTCCCAAATTGTCAGGAAGGTTTATGCCGCACTAGTCTGATCCAACATCGCATCGACGTTGGAAAAGCACGACCGGTAAAACAGTGCTTTTATCCAGTTAGCCCAGCAGTTGAAAAATTGCTTTACTCTGAACTAGATCGTATGTTAGAACTGGACGTCATAGAGCCCTTTTCTAGTGCTTGGAGCTCACCTAGGAGTTTAGTTATAAAACCTAATAAAATCCGTATCTGCTTAGATGCAAGGAAGCTCAATGAGGATCCATATTGGCAAATAGAGTTAGAAAAAGATTCCAGGCCATTGACAGCGATCACTATTCCTGGCAGACCACTGTACCAATTCCAGGTCATGCCATTCGGCCTGTGCAACGCGCCTTCAACACTGTGTCGACTTATGGATGAGATTATATCCCCCGATCTTCGACATTGCGTCTTTGGATACCTAGACGATGTATGCATAATCTCAGAAACTTTCTCAGAACATCTTGCAGTATTGGTTCGACTAGCCGAACAATTTCGTAAAGCTAACTTGACTTTAAATATTGAGAAAAGCCATTTTTGTGTAAATAGAGTGAATTATTTATGGTATTTAATCGGTGGTATCTGGACCGATTTCGCAAAAATTGAGTGTATTAGGAATTGGCCATTATACCAAAAAATTGTATCTTCATTGCGATGCTAGTAACTATGGGATAGGAGCTGTCCTTGTCCAGTTATCGCCGGAAAATGAAGAAATGCCCCTAGCGGTTATGTCAAAAAAATTAAGTCGTGCTCAAAGAAATTATAGTGTAACAGAGCGAGAAAGCTTAGCTGTTATCTTGGCTATTGAAAAGTTTAGATGTTACTTGGAGTTACAAGAATTCGAAGTAATAACGGACCACTCCAGTCTATTGGTGGACTTGCGCGGTGGATTTTTCGACTGCAGCCTTACAAATTTACAATTTCGCATAGAAAAGGAAAAGATCACATCGTGCCGGATGCATTATCCAGATTGTGTGACGATGAATTGGCAGAGTTGGAAATAGGTTCAATAATAGATTTGGAATCGAATGATTTCTTTGATAGTGATTATCAAGCCTTAAAAGAGAAATTTACCCTTCAACAATCAAAATTTCCAGACGATCAGTTTATTTATATCCAGATAATCAGTTTATTTATATGAAAACTGAACATGCCAGCAGAATCGACGCGCAGTATAAGAATATATGGAAGTTACGGGTTCCAGCTCGAATGCGAAACCAGGTTTTGATGTAAGCTCACGACAACGTCACCTCATCTCACTGTGGAATGCGAAAGACCATAGAAAAGTTAAGAAGAAATCGTTACTGGCCTGGGTTGGCAAATGACGTAAGTAATTATATTCGCAACTGTGACACTTGCAATGAAACAAAAGCCCCTAACGTCCTTCGGCATCCAATGGGCTTACAATCCCCCACATGCCGACCGTTCCAAAGACCATATGTTGACTTATTCGGTCCGTATTCACGAAGTAAGAGAGGTCGTGTCGGATTGTTAATTGTATTAGACCATTTTTGTAAATTTCATTGGCTTCATCTGGTAAAGAAATTCACATCGTTGGCTGTTCAGGACTTTTTATTAAAACACGTGTTCCATTGCTTTGGAGTACCTCAAACTCTGGTTAACGATAATGGTACGCGGTTGTCTCCGCTACTCTGGACGAACTACTAAACAGACTTGCTAACAGTGGTATTGAATGTCAAGGTTATGCCGATGACATTGTTATAATAGCGCGAGGCAAATTTGAAGAATCACTCTGTGACATAGTCCAGTCAGGGATAAGGATAACGTATGACTGATGTAGGGAGGTTGGACTCAACCTAAACCCTACGAAAACAGTCATCGTCCCCTTTACCAGACGACATAAGTTACAGAGGATGAGACAAATATGGCTCTCAGGGACCCTACTAGAAACAAGTAGGGAGGTCAAATACCTGGGAGTCACTTTTGACAGCAGACTTAACTTTGGCACCCATGTGCAAAACACGATATTAAAGTGCTCCAGGGCGCTTTATACATGTCGTAGTATTGCCGGCAAATCATGGGGTACATCACCAAAGATATTAAGATGGCTATACCTGATGGTAGTAAGACCCATTTTAACCTATGGGGTGGTAGCATGGGGAAACAGGGCGCGGATGATCACTGCGAAGAAACAACTACAAAAGTTGCAAAAAATGGCCTGCGTATGTGTGACAGGAGCTATTCGCATCTGCCCAACAATGACCCTTGAAGTCTTAATGGAGCTCACACCACTCCACCATATCATAAGGCTCAAGCAGAAAGCCACGCTTCTTAGGATATCGGCAGAAGGAGTTGGGGGCAATCATATCCTAAGCCATAAAGATGCCCAACTCCTTTCAAACGAACTACCCCTACTGACGCAAATTTCACAGTTCGTATGAGTAGTAAAAGGGAATGGACAACTCTGGATGAAGTCCCATGAAACCGCACACCATAAAATGGTACACCGATGGATCACTCACGAATCAGGGCACCGCCCTTGGAGTGGTGGGTTCTCGGGTATTTTACCATAAATCTCTGGGAACGCACACCAGCATATTTCAGGCTGAGGTGTGTGCGATAGGGAGATGTGCGGACTTCAACATATCCGATAGTCAAGCAGCATTGAAAGCTATAATGGGGACTAAGATAACATCGAAGGTAGTCCATGAAGTTCGTTCAAAGCTAGACCTACTCGGGACTCACAACAGGCTCACCCTACGATGGGTCCCGGGCCACAGAGTCATAGCGGGAAACGAGGCGGCTGACAAGCAAGAAAGAATGGGGCAGGAAGGCCCCTAACAGGACCAGAACCGTATTGTGGCATAGGGATGCACACTATACGACCGGAACTTAGAAACGAGGAGAGGCAGAGACGGCAACAGAGCTGGTCGGAGACAGTAGGACTCCGACAAGCCAGATGTCTCCTAGGTGGTTATAATCTTGTTCGATTTAAACAGATTATAACCATGCGAAAGAACAGCCTTAGGATACTTACCGGTCTATTGACAGGACACTGTAGACTAAGGAGTCAAGTAGCGATCTCTGCAGGTTTTGTGAAAGAGAGGAGGAATCCTAGATGTACATCCTGGCAGAATGTGTTGCCTTAGCTAGAAGAAGAAGCAGCCTCCTAGGGGCGCATGTTTTGAATTGCAAAGACATAGAAGACCTCAACCCAACAAAGATCCTTACGTTCGTACGGAAGTTGGGGCTGATGGAGGAGCTATAAGAAGGGGGCACAATAGATCAAATAGGTCGCGGTGTAGCTTCCCCAATAATAATAAAAAAAATAAAGGATGGCCAAGAAGTCTTTCGAAGGAATTTTGCCATTAGAAAAATTCTCACATGACTTCAACGGCGAACTAGGATCGAAATTTGTAAAATGTCGAATCAAGGAAAATCTTGGCAATAGTTTTTTTTTATCTCTTAGAAGATTTACAAGGACGTGAAATAGGAACTTAGAACGCAAAATATATTCACATCTAATTCCCGCTAATCTTCCAGCTATCATGTCATATTATCATGTGTGTAATGATCAGGACGTAACTTAAAAACTATAGAGTTGCAGCGCTAATCGTTTGCGACAAATTTGTCGCCTGCGCTGTAACGGACGAATAGTACGCAAAGCAGTGCATCTGAGCACGCAAAAAGCTGAGCTTAAAAAAAAAAATAAATGAAACTTTTACGCAAACGGAGCATGCTCAAGGTTAGCAATAGATCGCTCAAGGGAGCTTTCGAAACGCAGCCAACTTTGTTGTCTCCACTTGCATCCGACGGCTTGAGCAAGCACAACCGGGTATAAAAGGGAGTTGATCTCAGCTAAAGCCATCCTCCTTTTTAAAATTATTGCAACGTGCGGATGCACATAGAAAGTAAAACGTCGGTCGGCGAAAATGAACCGCGGCTGAACAAAAAAGAAAATAAATTAAAATAGCGCCGAATTCTTTTCACACTAAAACAAGAAAGAACACAAAAAAAAAACCCACCAATTTAAAAGACACCAAAACCAGAAGCAAAGTTATACCAATTGTAAAAAAAAAGACGAACCAACAAAAATCTTGTGAACGTGCCACGTCTCATCACGTGCCCGGCCAGGATGGCCATAACCAAAGCCCTCTGGAAGCGGAGAGGCACAGCCGCTAGACCCCTTCAGAAACCTCTGGAAGCCATCAAGAAGCCCGCTGCCCCGATCGCTACTCCATGACGCTAGGAAGAGAGCCCCAATTTTTTCATCCCCTGGAGACGGAGCCAGCTCATCTGCAGCAGCAGCCAAACCGGCGAATTAATTAAAACAAACCAACACAGACTACATAAACGATATATTACAACAACAAAAAATAAAAAAATTGTGTATAAAATAAGTGCTTAAAAAAGAAAGTTAAGAAAGTTATTCTGTATCATAAGTAAATCTACAAATATATTACAAATTATAAAAAAAATTTCCACAATGCCATTAAGATTCAAAAAATGAAATGCCAAAAAAAAAAAAATAATAATAGCTTAAAATACTAAAAGTCCAGGGAAATTAAAACAAACATCATAAAAAACTATCGATGCAGAAAAGTTGTAAAATATATAAAACCGGAAAGTTCGAATTTTTTTTATATCATAAATAAGCTCAGAACTTTCAAATCAAACCGATAAAAGTGACCGGCTGTGTATTTTTGTATAAGTGCAATACTAATGAAATCCCATATTAAAGTCATAACAAAAAAAAAATACCAGATAACTCCCCCCCCCCATTATTAATTTTGTTTTGTGATTGAATAATTAATTAAGTTTCAATGAGAAAAAATATACATCTATATAAACCTACGACTACAAGAAATAAACCCATCGTAAGTCAAGAATCTACTTTTCCTGAAATTTGGTAAAATTCGGTACCAATAAACGTACTTTCGTACGAAACATAGCTAAAAATTTAAAAAGGCAAATTTGAGAAGCACCCGAATTTTTCCAAAATATTTTTTATTCAAGCATAAAAAAAAGAAAATAATACGAATCCCTAAGCAACCACAGAAAAAAATACCATTAAAAAAACCAGAAACCAAATCCGCACTAATAATTAAAACTTGATCCATATACATACTCACATCAGTTGAACTTTTATCCGCTTTAGGCTGCAGCTTATCCCAGGCTAAGCTTGAAGCTTTCGTCTAGGTAAGCTTTCGGCTTGGAATATAGCTTTGGAGCTTTGAAAGCTTAAAGTCGGTGGCGCATGCGCAATAGGTGGCGTCAATCGACAGCTTTTTGCCTTGAATTAGATTGCAATGCTTACAGGTGCCAACAAAATTATATGCACACTTGGCACTAAAAAAATAAAACCAATTAAACTCAACCATAGAAAAAACTTAACATTACAAAAATAATAATAGAAAAATAAATCTACCAATTCACTCTTTAGCCATGGCATAATAAAACAAAATGTAGCCAGAAATAAAACAAATTTAATTATAATAAAAATACATCAAACATTACCCTCGGCAAAGAACAATTGAATATTCTCTTATATATTTTTTTAATTTTTGTACTTCAACTATTGTAATCAACTAGGCTAATTATTTATTTTTTTTTATAAAAATGAAAAGAAAAAATTTATAAATATATTAAGAAAACTAGATTCGGCATCACAACGGGCCAAATGTGGCCTAAGTGTGTCAGCCCATAGGGCTGACAGCCGACATAACCTAACCCAACCTAAGAAAACTAGACCGAACATTGTAAAAGCAGGAAAAATAATAATACAATTATAAAAAAAAAACAAGAAAAATTTGTAATTATTAATTAAAATAAATAAAGGATCAAAATATGGAAAACCAATTATTTATAATACCAAAAATAAAACTACAACTTATAAGCTGAAATTTCTAAAACTAGAGTTATTAAAATTATTAATGCTACTTTGTTAAATAAAAAAAACTATATATACCTTTGCATATCCATATTAACTTTTAAGCTACTCATTTGTGTTAACTTTAAGTAGGGTAAGATTAGAAACCGCTCCCCGAACTGAATCATCAGAGCAAATAAAAATTAAACATGTATTCAGTAAAACCAACGATGGAGTAATTGTCGAGTATACGGGGTCAACCAAAATTATATAATGAGATAGAAAATTTTTTAATAGGGAATCTCACAACTCACATTCGGTTGGGTGGCTAGAGACTGCGAGCATCGAATGCCATCTGAGATCCCGCTACATTTATTTAGATAGTCCAGCATATATTAGAACAGTCACTTTTAATATTAGTATTTCGTCTGATTTTTTATATTTTGTATCAATTTTTAGTTCCATTTTATTCATTAATTTGAATTGCTTATGCACATATTTTTATATATTTAATTATCCACTTATATATTTATGCAAATATTTATTCCGATTTACAAAGTTAAATATTATACTGTTCAAATCCGGCATCCTGATTTTGCCAAACTTCACAAATTTAGATACACAAACGATCCCCATAATATTATTATTAGAACTCTGGTAGGGTATAATAGGTAGATTGAGGTTAATTTGATAAAATTTCATTTGAATTATTTTCACATATATTTGGTAAGATTTAGCTGACAAATTGTTATTCAAATTCAAATTGTAATTCCCGTTGTAGTTTTTCCAGGCGGAAAGTTTTGTTATTTTATGTTGAAAATGCAAGCTAACTAAGAGATAAATCTTAAGAACGATAATAAAGTGTGTGTGTTACGGAAAATATCCAACAGCCTACTAACCAAATTTAGTGACTCTAGCCTAAAAATGGTGGCCTTATTAACACATTGTCTGACGCGGGCACAGAGGTTTCTAGGCCTATATCAAGACATAGGTCGAATGCTATTTGATTGTTCATATTATTTTGACTTAAAACTATTTGACTTAAAATTATAATGGTATGAAATATGTGCGAAAGTGTGTAACTTGCAGAAATAAGTATCTCCGACCCCACATATAAGCAAGCTATACTTCAGCACATATTGATCTCTTTAATATTAGCGGGCACAAGAATTCTCTGTAATCTTAGCTATTGCGTTTATTATTTTTAATTATTTATATATTGTTTACAAGATGATTTCAACTGTTGCCAATGTTTTGAGTTTATTTATTATTGATCGTCAAAAATAAAGCGACCGGAGCAATGTAAAATAGCTCATTGAAGTGCTAAGTATCTAAAACAAAAAGGGTAAATTTTTTGGTATTTTTGTGTAAGCTTAGGCTATATGCTTCTTACCGCAGCAAAACTTTGAAGGGATAAAGTTGAAAACTTAAAAGCTGTTATTCTCACAGGTCGCTGACTACAAAGTATCATAAATTCTAAGCTTGTGCGGAACTCTTTGTTGTACGGTATTTTGGATGTTCCTTCCCAGCCGCAATTATAAAGATGATAAGCCGTGATTGTTGACTATAAGAAAATGGAAAAATACATATTTGATTTTCAAATTTATTAAACTTGGACAGCGTTGTGCAATATTCATTGCAGTGAATAATCAATAATAAGCTTTTTAATTTCAATAACTCTATCTAAAAAAATGTGGGATTATAGGCTTTTTATCTGACATAATCCGACGGGCACAGATAAGAATATGTTTAAAGTTTAAATTCTTTATTTTTAAGTGACGGGTATGGTGCAGACAAGCAGCTTTATGGGCATTGTACAAAAACAAAACAATTTGGTTCTGAATTTTTAATGTTTTGTTTTTTATATAAAGAAAGCCGAGAAAGTTATATGTGAAAGGAAAGAAAATTGATTTGCGTAAAAGTCCAATATGATCCTGTTTATTTAATTTTGTTTTTACGAATTTTAAAGATTGCATAAAGAACAATAATAAGATTATTAAAGATTAAGATTTTAACGCTTACATGTTGTATTAATGTATCACCGTTGCCGCAAAGTATGTATAGCTGCGATATTGCCGATGAGATGTAAACGACGAACTTAATGTAGTCGCCAATAAACATGTTTTTACCCTGTTAATAAGTACAACAGTAAATTATAGTATAAGATAACTAAAAATAAATACTTACAGTAACGAGCTGAAAACCCACCATGCAAATAAGAAGTGCCGAAATGGTCAGATTCACAAGAAGTATGGGATTAAAAAAATCTTCCAACAGTTTAGCAAAACTAAAAAAACATCTTTATAAGTCAAATTGGAAATCTACACATATATTCAAATTAGTTTGGTTATTAAGCCAATGTGGGACACTGCTATTGCCCGCCTATTTTCTTAACGGTGGAGCCGAATACAGGATGCTACAGAAAATGCAATAACAGTATGAAGGGGTTCAGCACCAATTCGATGCCGAAGCAGCGAACTGATGCATGAGTGCCATAGGGGGAGCCTGAGAAAGATTTTGAGCACCAGCGCTGCAAAGCACCTATCACACGAGGCGGGACCTAGCCAAATCAACAGGTTGATGCAAGGAGCCATGAGCTGTTAGAGGTAGAATATGGCTGAATGGAATCTGTGCCCAGGTGATTGCGAGCTGAAGCTCTTAATATATTCGAGCGAAGCTCCTAATATATCCTTCGAAACCGAAGGATTATCCACACGCATCTACAACTGGAGGGTCTTTTATGAACATTCTTAGAATTATTCTATGTGACAGTAAGGAGGGTTTCTCTTTGTGTAGGTCATATAGAAAGATTTGAAAAACCAATTGGCAATACAATTATTACTGTTATGATTTAAATTTGGATAGACAATGAATTTATAGGTAACAGCTGACATACCACTCCACTAGTTTTGTAAAGTGTTCTTTAATTCTATTCTAATCTAATCTACTCTAATCACACTATAAAAAGTATCCCATCCCGACACGTACATTTTACATCAATTTACTCAACTGAATATAGAAAAGTATATTATATCCGAATGCTTACCAAATAATCTTGTTATGATGATGGGCAATGCTGTGAAGCTCTCGTATTTGTTTTAAGTGAAACTGTTTTATGTTAGATTTTGGGCACATTTGTACATTTGTGGAATCCATTAAAACATCAATTCTCTCATGCAGTAGGCGAAATTGTCCGCATGTGTATGTTACAAAGAATCCAAATATAGAATCTTCAGCAAATAGTGTTGTAACTACACAAATGCCGGCATATGCTGTAAATATGTACGTAAGCGAATATGGTATCCAATTGTTGTACGGGTTGAAAGGAAAGAGCATTTTATATGGAAATGGCTTAGTCGATGCGTCGATGCCAACAATCCAGAATAGCTCCACCAGTGGCAGTATACAATACATGAGTATAAGGCAAGACAGCAAAACACTCATCACTCGATAGGTATTCATCCACTTACGGCACTCATTGGAAACTTTGACATTTGAGTCGCTATACAAAAATTGCATAATAATATAAATTAGAAACAATTAAGAATGTTGTAGTCGACCGTAACCGACTGCTGAATACTCTGGCAGGCTCAGCTTCTTTTCCCACCTTTCATCATAACGTGGCTTAAGGGTATGAAATATTACAATTCAGCTCTCGTCTTTACGCCCTTTCGTATACATATTAGATATTGTAGCCAACATACGGAAAAGCGCAGGAGCCTTCGTTATATTTACGTAAGTATACTTCTGTGTGCACAACAGTAGTTTCAGACTTTAATTGTCTATGATAAATGGACGCAAAGGACACATTATTGCAGATAATTGAATTTGTCGCTTTTTATACTCAGAAGTTTTGGTTGCTTACAAAAAATTGACTTTGCATATACAAACAAACATTGAACAATGAATATATGTACATTATTTTATTCTACTTACTTTGGTATCCAAATATCGACTACGAATTGTTGAATTATTTCATAAAATTTTCGCTGGTTCAGTCGTAGGTGCATTAAGCGAACAAAGTTTAAGGCACCCATTAAAGTAGTACAGCAACTTTCCGTAATCATAATAATATCCCCAAAGTTGTTGACCAAAAATGCCGTTTGAAAGCTAATTGTAATGCCCACCGATATAATAACATACCATGCCCACAAAGTATAAGCTAAGCCATATATGTTCTTCCGCGTCAGTGAAGCTGGCCTTAATTTCTGCGAAATGGTTTCTAGAGGCCAACAACCATTTAATTTTAACCAAATGCACTGCATAGGTATGCGAAAGCCGTTATCTCGAAGTGGCTGTGGATTGAACATTACGATACGACTGACTTAACTACTCTATTGCACGCCAATGTAGCACACTGCCTTTTATGTCGTCGTAAATAAGGAGAGTATGAGAAGTACAATTAGAATCATTAATGAAACGATTAAAAAGCTCTTTGATGTTACAACTTCTTGGCGAAAGCCAACAGAATATTTAAGTATAACCTTAATTGCATCAAATTATATTCTTTGTTATTACAATTTCTTAACGAAAACCATTCCAATATTTTACTGTACTAGTGGTTTGCGCTATCAGTTTTTTGATAGCTTTATTTTCCAAAAATAACACAAAGTTAATTCAGAACACGCTTTATAGCTTGTTCAAATGTATTTAGACTAGAAGCCAACGCTTAGTTTTTTCTATCAACGATTTGTTTATTAAAGATTTGAAGACAATTGCAAAATATTCTCACAATAAGCATAACTACCGAGCGAAATGAAGATTTGAAGCCACCGCTAAACCTTCTCAAAACGAGATGGTAACTAAAACGATAGATCAGCTATAGACATACAGCACAACTAACTAGCTGCAGCAGCCGGCGGATCAGCGTTCTTCCTTTATCGGAGAGAGAGAGAGAGAGAGAGAGAGAGAGAGAGAGAGAGAGAGAGAGAGAGAGAGAGAGAGAGAGAGAGAGAGAGAGAGAGAGAGAGAGAGCGGCATGCAGAGAGCGTTGCTCAAACTATATTTAACATATTGTGCATATGTAATTACAACTAACAATAAGTTATTAATATTAAGTCACGCAGGGCTCTAAATTAAAGTATGTAAACAAATTATCATAAAAGTTCTATGCTGCTGCTGCCAAAAATAGTAATTTTAAAAAATTCATATTTATCCTGCAAGGTATATCTCGCTCCACCATTATCAAGTGTTAAGACGTTTTAATAAACAATCTGATTCAAAATAAAGAATTGTGCCGCAGCACAAGGCGAGGGCTGTGCAAATATACGAGTATACGCGAGTCTGCGCGAACCTATAAGCGAGTGAGAGTTGAACTGTGCAAAAGTGAAAGTGAGACGGTCGCAATTTACGAAGTCAACGAGAAACGTGAACACGAGACACAAAGGACGAGTGCAAGGACACTGTGTATCGAAGGATTCAACTGAACACAAGAATCACAGGACATCGCGGTCCTGTAAGCAGGTGCGAAAAGTATATCCTTGCCACGCTTGAATTGTGGCAAAAGGCGATATTCGCAATGAAACAAGCGAAGCAAACGAAGCTTGGTCTGTGATTAGCCAATGAGCGAATCCTGACTCACAAGAGTACTAGGGACAATCTTTGGGGAACAAGGAAACCGTTAATCCTGGTGAGCATCAGGAGTGCTGTACGAAATCTCTGACGGGCAGACTGAGATCTTGGACTTGCGTAGCTGGCGGGCGGAGTGCCTGGGGCAGATTCATGCGCACAGGAGCTCGAATCGTAGAAATTAAGCGATCAGAAAACTAGCATTGGAAAATTTAATTTCAAACAATATAAGTGTAATAAAATAAAGCAAGTTTAATATATATTTACACTGTGTTATTAATTATTGCAAACGCTCGACTGAGTTTTAGCTTAGCTAAAATACGAACGAACAAAAAGTATCATTACAATATAATTAAAGAAAAAATTATAGTTATGCCAATAATAAACTCAAAATTCGATTCCTTGAATAGTCTCTGCTCAGAAAACTGATAAAAAAAAAATTGAGGCACTCTATTTTTCAGAACGCACAGGGCCAAAATTTAAAAGTTATGAAAATCGACTAGCTCATTTTGTAATTATGGATTATGGAAGTCTTCTACGGAACAGATTTTTGGGGACTACATATTTTATGATAAGCAATTTTCTTCAATTTCAATTGGAAAAGTAGATCAAACAATAATGCAAATGAGCGGATTAGCCTGATACCCAATGCATTGCCCCAAAGAGTGTCACTGCAAAAAGAGATTTGACAAAACAGGGCCATAAGCGTGGGCATTCACAAAAAGAGTACGAACATAAAAAAAATATTTTCCTGAACTTGCTTTATAAGCGATCCATAGCTAGTTGCATTACGCAGAGGATGAGGCATGTGTCGCATAATAATATTGCGTCAAATTATTTATTTTATTTCAAAGTCATAATTCTATTATCCCCTGGAGCGTATTGGACTCAAACTTACACCAGCCAATCGCGTTCCTATGCTACTTAAAAAAATCCAAGATCCAAAAATAGTGTCTGCTTTTGAATTTTTGATCGGAATTGCCATTTATTCATTGGTGCCCATTTGATTGTGGGCTTCCAACACAGAACATCCCTTAGGAGACTTTTAATGCTTATAACTGTAACAGTTATGCACTGATACTGAAGCTTGTCTGAGTTGGGTATAAGCCCCTCCTAGGGAGCGTAACCTTGATCGCATCTTAAGATGTATTGTCTATCATGTCACCTATGATGAATACAAAATTTTGAATATTATTTATAAATGCTTCTCAAAGATGGCGAGCGCAGTCAACAAAAAATACGATACAAAGGAAAATGTTGAACATTTAGAAAGAGAATTATGTACAAGTGCTGAATGCCAAAAAGTCTACGGAAGCAACTCTAAATATAGAGAAGGAGTCAACCAAAATAATCCGCAGATCGGTTTACAGGCAGGCACAAAACCTGATTCAAAGAGCACAGAAAAGGAGCAATTTACAATTTGTAGAAGAACAAGCGACGGACAATTGTAGTCCTCAAATCGATGAGTAAATGTTGAAATTATGAGAATTAGAGAGACAAAAGTTGGCAAAAAACTAGTGGACTAGGGAAACCTCAGAAATGACCCTTCATTACTTAGGCTCTCAAAATTAGCTTATTCAATTAAATAGTTAAACAAGCTCTTGGCTTCTTGACTTTTTCTGAAAGAGGCCGGATCAAGCGGATAAAATGTAATGTCGTTCACATTGTAATAGTCACCGTTGATGGATTGCGGAACTGATAAATTTTAAATTATACCGCCTTTTCTTTGTTCGATAAAATTTGAGTCAGTTTCGTAGCACCCAGCCTTCAGTGACCTTAATAGAAATGTTGCAGAGCTCGATCACTTGGCTCTCCCGAGGAAAGAAGCAGAAATTAAAAATTCGAAAAAGAAAAGCTTTTTTTCGTTTTTTTGCTGCTTATAAAAGAGCTGGCGGAGGCAGCCTGCAGCCTTTTTCGCCTGGTGGTTTTATCCAAGAAGTCCGCTCCCTCAACGTCTGTTAGCTCAATGGCTAAACGTGAGAGGTTAAATCGCGCGCCTCCAATTATTCATATAATTTGCATATTTTGGGCAGTAAGGCCTGGCCGCGACCACCAGCAGAAGAAAAAGCGAGACAACTCCACCTTGGAGGCCATCGCGGCAGCGATCATACAAGTTTTGCCTTGTAAAAATTTATAAGGTATGTGCCGCAGTTGCCTCAATTGCCGTGTATTATTCTAAAGTCCAAATCCCCTTCTTAGCACTTTGGCTTAAAATTCCAATCAACCCCACACCAGCCAAACGTGTGTTGGCGCAGTCGCTTCAGGTGTGGGGGTAGAAGACCGCCAAGTCAAAGACAAGTGGAATTAAATTTGGCGCCCTCCCCTCGCCATCCCTGGGCCTTCCCAATTGGGACACAATTATCATACGGGCGCCCATCTGCGTTTACGCAACGCTTTGAGCGGAAGCTTTGTGTTTGGATTTCTTCACACCAGCTGGCATCAGTGCATCTCAACCCGCCGCGCTTCTAATTTTTTTGTGCCAAATTCGCTTCCACATTTTTTTTGTGCTCAAAAACTAAAAGTAATTTGAACATTCAAATTACTTATAAGTGCTTGCTTAAAGTTGTGGTTGTTGTTGTGAGAGCAATAGCTTTTCCTTGCCGGCCAGAAATTGGCCATCATCAGTTTTTTTCTTTTATTTGAAGAGTAAGTAGTGTAAGTAAGTGTAAGTAAAAACAAAAACAAAAATTAAACTACAGGATAAATAAAACAAAAAAAAAAAAATTAATTAATTAATAAAGGCAAATATAAGATAAGTGAAGAGCAGAAGAGACATATAAAGCTCATCTAAAATGCACACATACACACACAACCCCATATATACAAGCATCGATGGAAAGCTTTCCAACGTTGGACACAAGTAAGTGTACAAATTCTTTATTTTTTGCTTTTCGTAAGCTGAGCTTATCTGACATGCTGTACCGAGAAAGCTGTCTGCACGTGTGATCACCTCCACAAGTAGGCGAAAGAAGAAAGCATGTCAGATAAGCGCAAGCTTAATTAGATTTACCTCATTGTTTAACTATTACTGTTGCCCACAAACAAAAGAGAAGAAAATATAATCAACTATAATAGAAAAAAAAAAACAAAAAAATAAAATAAATAATAAATAAATGAAAAAAAGTTTTACCAGTAACTACATTCTGTACCTCTACAACACATCCAACAACCACACCAACATTCTTTTAAGCGTGTGGAGCGCAAACAGCTGTTTAGTTGCCAGCCTCGCCCACTGACCTGCGAAGTACAGTGGCTGCGATGATGGTTCGCCCACTTGTACTATTCTTTTTTTTAATAATTAAAAATTAAATTTTTAATTGTTTTCCTTGGAGTTTGTATTAATGTCTCTAATTAATGTTTTTCTCAGATTTTGCCATTAGTTCAATTAATTATTAATTTTTTTTAAATTAAAATGTTATAAAAGTTAATTTTCAATTAATTATTTTTTTGCCAAAATTTTATAAATTTTTGTAATTAATTAATTTGTTGTAGTTAATTTTTTTGAGTTAATATTTTGTAAATTTAAAATTTAAAATTATTAATTTTTGGAATTAAAATTCTAAATTACTGAATTTTAGAATTAAATTTGTTTCCTTAATTAAATTTTCCTCATTGTTAATTAATCTGTCACTTTTTCACTTTTTCTTTATCAATTAAATAAATCCCATTATATTGCTAACACTAGGTGCCCGTAATGATTATGAAAGAAAATGAATAAACCAAAAAAAATCGTAACGTTCCTGGGAGTCATGTTAGTATAATGAGTTAGGACAGGTTTTTTTCTTAGGCGATCATCGACTAACTGCGCTTTGATGAGCATGGTTGGGTTAGGGTATACAACGCGAGAGTCGACTACCACCTCAGACCTCGCCCCTTTCAGGGCACCCTGAACAGATAACAGCCCACTATAAAGGGAATTGGTCGAGTCCATAAATCGTTTGTGGGATTTGTGAACCCAAGCGAACTCTTCGAGGAGTATCGTCTCCCCATGTAGTTTAGATGTAGATGGAATCCTAAAAAATAAAACTATGTTGTCCCTACTGAGACTAAGCAACAACCCACTGCATCCCGAAAGAGCTACGGTCCAGAGGATTCCTCCCGCTTTGTCCCTCAGTAGAAATAAACGTTCTCCCGATAAGAAAAAAAAAAACAAAAAACAACAAGAACGTTTGCCAATCGGACTTTCCTGAATACCAAATTTTACAGCGCATACGCTCGAACGGTCGACGAGAATTGGTCCGAACATTACAACGTTTAAAAAAAAAATCGTAGAAGAATCTTGGCAATGCTTGACTAAATTCTCCATTCGCCGGATATACTCAAACGATCAGGACCCGTCAACAAACTAGCTTTGTTCGGGAATGTGGGCGGGGTTTTTGTTGACATATCGGCACACTACGTGAATTTGATTTATAGGGTCCCTAAAAGCCCTGTTCGATAATACTTAAGTTAATTGACCATTCCGGTCAATCCAAATTCAACGCGAAGATATCCAAACAAATTATCAAGATACAAATAAAAAAGAGGGGGGAAAAGAAAAAATAAAGGGGGAGGAAACCAAGGATACGTCGGTAGCCACGAAGGCGGTGTGGTCTAGGTGTCATTCGACGCACACCTTTTGCATCAGACCCGACCACGATCTGCAAGGGTATTTGTGATTCCAGATCCCTATATGTGCATACCAATACATTTTAGATTTTAGTCATAGGGTCGACTCGGACAAAAATATTTACGCTCTCATTGTATAAATTTCAACATGTAAACTTTAATTGAAAAAGAAGGGTATCTAAAAAACTAAACTTAACATTTGTGAGGAGCCATATAACCATGCACTTGTGAGCATGCTTGTATACGTATGTTTATGATTATAAACATATATATATATATATATATATATATATATATATATGTTCATGAATGGGCATGCGAAATGCCCATGAACATGTTATATGCGCCCTCACAACAACTGACTATTCAGGCCGAAATCCGGCCCTGATGCAGTTGCAGCGAATTCGCTCTCTTTCGCCCTCTCCCTTTCTAACGCGGGTGTTCAGCCATTTGAACGTGTCTGACACACATATCCATCAGGTCATGTGCCGTTAGTGTGTGAGTGAGAATCGAAGTATATAAGTGAGAATCGAAGTATATAAGTGAAAGTGAGTCGGTCGCGAGATACAAAGGACGAGTGTAAGGACACGGTGTATTAAAGGACTCAACGAGAACACAAGGATCACAGGACATTGAGGTACTGTAAGCAGGTGTGAAGCGTATATCCTTGCCACGCCAGAATTGTGGCAACTGGCGATATCCGCAAGAAACCAGGCGAAGCAAATGAGGCTTGATCTGTGCTGAGCCAGAACCACTAGTCCTGGTGAGCATCAGGAGTGCTGTACAAAATCTCTGGCGGGCAGACTGAGATCCCGGGCTTGCGTAACTGGCGGGCGGAGTGCCTACATGAGCGAAGGGGTATTCAGGCAATCGAGGAAAGTGCGGCGTAGCGGGGACTTTCAGAGAGATAGAGAACAAGAGAGAATGCGTCCAACTACTCGCGCACAAAATACCAAACCCACCGAAGAAATGGAGAGTACTTCTCATCCAGTCGGAATGCGTAGCCGAGAAAATGTAGCGGGTACTTCGTCAACAACGCAACAAACCAGCAAGATCAGCACGTTAAGTTTCATGCGAGAAATTAGGGAAGTAGTCTCATCCCTGAAAAAGGAAAAAGGAAGAAGCGATTCAAGTTCACAAGCGAGAGAGGCGAGGATTAATCAACCACCTGCACCTACTCAGCGTTTCGTGGATAATCGAGCGTTGGAATCCGAACATCAGAAACAAGCCGAACAACGACAAGTTCCCGTATCGTGCTGGATGCAACAAACGGGTAATGAGAGTGGACACTATCAAGGAAACCGCACGAGCATCTGGGATACGAGGCAGGAGATCAATCACATCCGAAGGTGGGGCCTGATCTTCGACGGAGACCCGAAGGGAATGCCGGTGGTGGAATTCATCTTCCGTTTGGAACATCTCCAGTCGAGGGATTTCCATGGATTAGTGAACGGGCAGACTAAAGACTGGTACTGGATGTATGTGCATACTTCTGGAATTCCCGATTGGCCAAATCACAGAGGTGGCTTACAGCTGCAGTGTGAGCCCGGCTAGCTCAGTCAGTCGAACATGAGGCTCTTAATCCCAGGGTGTGGACGATGGCCTACGTTGGGCAAAGATAGCCACCTTTTGCACTCCTGTCTCTCTGAAATAAACCTCGAAGCCGTAGTGTGGTGTAATGGTCGGCAGATAGATCGATAGGCGAGGGATATCGATGGGGACCATCTTCAGAAAAATAGGGAAGCAAAGAGAAAAAGAAAAAAAAGAGGAAGAAAGGACCGCATGCGCATGCGCTGCAGAAAAGAATTATTTTAAAAAGAAATTTGAATGAATTAATTATGAAGTAATTATATATCAAATAAAATAATATAAAATAAATAAATATAAAACAAAGGTAAAAGTAATAAATAAAATAAAAACATACAAACATACCAACCGGCGGCAGCAACAGGCGGATCTATCCATCGCCCCCATCAAGGAGAAAATCGCCAGGGACAACTGGACTCAGGAACCGGGAAGTCGAAGCCCGGAGTCCCGGACACACCTCGGATTTAATCAAATCACCTCTGAGTTTGTTCCTGCCTAACTACGGCAGAGTGAGCCAAAGACAGTTGATCGGCCCTAACCCGTGCAAAAGTGCTCATTTTGAAAAGTGAAAGGGAGTTCGCGCGCTCAAGAGAGGGAGAAGAACTTTTTGGTAGGAAAGAGAGAGGGAGTTCGTGCGCTCAAGAAAGGGAGAAGGCAAAATATTATCCGAGCGAAGGAATAAAAATGCCAATGATCGGAGTTTTTGGAGGAGAGTTGAAAGTCAGCGGCTAGAAGGATGGAGGCAAAGAAAATTTAAAGGTCAAAAATACAAACCGACGGCAACAAATTAAAGTGATCAAGAAAGTTTAAAAACAAAAAAAATTACAAGCCTATAATATTTAATAAAATCCACCGACGGCAACAAATTCAAATGATCAAGAAAAATTTAAAAACCAACAATTCAAACCTACAATACTTAATCAAATACACCGACGGCAACAAATTCAAATTATAGAGAAGAAATTAAAACCCGCAAATACGAACCTACCAAGGGTATAAAACCAACCGGCGGCAAAAGTTTAAATATTTAAGTAAAAACGCCAAAATGCACACCTGCCAAGTTTAAAAAAATCGGCCCCGACGACAAGCTGCAATCAAAAACCGCCGAAGAAGACACCAAAATTTTAAATGTAATCCCAAACGATTAAAGTGAAGTCCACACCGGGAGAAGACTACCAGGAGCAGAGTGCCATCCGGAACCAACAGCGACAAGGAAGAGCAGGACGAGGGGAGAGAGGGATCGGAACCATCCAACAAAATCGTGAGTCCGTTCCAATTAAATCTCGGCGGAAGGAAACTTGTGCATTTCAGCAGTGCGTAAGCCTAACGCAACTCTCGCACAGCTGATCCGTGTTACATCAGTGATGCTCAGCCGTCGACAGTGATGCATAAACTTTTTGTTGGCTATATTATAGATCATAATTTACGTATTTATATTTGTTTGTTGTGTTAATTATTTAATTATTAAGTTGTCAGTATAGCTAAAATTTATTACCTTGAAGCCCATAATCGATTAAGTTATCTTAATCACTAATTGTTACAAGAAATTATTTGCGCTGAGCAATTAACGCATTCCGGCTTTTAGCTTTAATCATCACCCAGACATTTCTATTTTGGTTTTCTACGTGGCAAAGGCTAGTTGATTATTGAGTGCAAAGATTTTTCTTTCCTCAGGCATAAGATTTCTGTGAGTAGATACCCTCATATTTATCCCGCGGAGCTCCGTAGGGTACTTAAGGGTGTCCCCCCAATAATCTGAAAACTCACCTTCGGTGGAAAAAAAAAGAAGGGAGGTATATGTATATATAAATAACCTAATTTGTGTATGTAGGTTATGTAAAAAGACTTTAAGCCCCAAAACCAGACTGCGCCAAAAGACAGCAATTGTGAAGGCGTAGAAGGTCGAATGAAGATTTGTCCGGTCTCGTTCCTTTAAATTAAATATAGTGTAATAACAATAAATACTAATAAGTCCGAGCATAAAATGTTAGCCGTAAGCCATGAATATTAAATATACTTAGTCAATTAAAATGAGGGCTTAAGTTTTGTAAATGGAGGGGAGGGGGCCAAAAGGTTCTTGGAATAATCTGTGATCTTTGACATTAATAGGGTGGGGCCCTAAAATATGATTTCGTCCTACAGGAAGGGCGGGAACGCTACGGCGGTAACAGCGAGGCCACCGTTGGACGTCGAAGTTAAAGTATTTTTTTTTTGTTTTAAATATCAGCCGTTATATCAGCTGTTTAATAGTGATGTGTAGATTTGTTTAGTGTTGTGCTATTGTACGGTCGGCGGGCATGGGTAGACCCACCCCTAATGGAGTACTGGCTGGCCGGAGCTGCCCCCCTAGGACAAACCGACTCGTAACAAAGGCATAACAAATGGCGCCTAATTAATAAAATTAGGCTGACATAAGAATAAATGTCACCGTATTTAAACAACACCGCGAAGCACATTTGTAGCACCAAATGACGCTTGCATGAAAGAAATAAAAAAAAAATGAATAGATAAGAAATTAAAATAATCAGGAGATTGTACTTGAAATTCTGAATATTGATAATTTTCCATATATTGAACAGGTGGCCTTAACCAACAAGTATGAGGAATGTTTTGTCGAACCGTGGATGAGCATCCTACTATGCTGAGTCCATCGCTGCCACAAACAATTATTATTATTATTAGGGGGAAGCTGCACCGCGACCTATTTGATCTATTGTGCCCCCTCCTGAGCTTATAGCTCTTCCATCAGCCCCAACTTCCTTACGAACGTGAGGATCTTTGTTGGGTTGAGGTCTACTATGTCTTTGTAATTCAAAACATGCGCTCCAAGGATGCTGCTTCTTCTTCTAGCTAAGGCAACACATTCTGCCAGGATGTGCATCGAGGATTCCTCCTCTCTTTCACAAAACCTGCAGAGATCGCTACTATATATACCCAATTTTGTCAGGTGACTCCTTAGTCTACAGTGTCCTGTCAATAGACCGGTAAGTATCACAAGGCTGTTCCCATGGTTATAATCTGTTTAAATCGAACAAGATTATAACCACCTAGGAGACATCTGGCTTGTCGGAGTCCTACTGTCTCCGACCAGCTCTGATGCCGTCTCTGTCTCTCCTCGTTTCTAAGTTCCAGTCGTATAGTGTGCCTCCCTATGCCACAATACGGTTCTGGTCCTGTTAGGGGCCTTTCTGCCCCCATTCTTGCTTGCTTGTCAGCCGCCTCGTTTCCCGCTATGTCCCTGTGACCCGGGACCCATCGTAGGGTGAGCCTGTTGTGAGTCCCGAGCAGGTCTAGCTTTGAACGAACTTCATGGACTACCTTCGATGTTATCTTAGTCCCCATTATAGCTTTCAATACTGCTTGACTATCGGATAGAATGGATATATCCGTATTCCGATAGTTACGTTCTATGTTGATGTCCGCACATCTGCCTATCGCACACACCTCATCCTGAAATATGCTGGTGTGCGTTCCCACGGATTCATGGTAAAATACACGAGGACCCACCACTCCAAGGGCGGTGCCCTGATTCGTGAGTGATCCATCGGTGTACCATTTTATGGTGTGCGGTTTCATGGGATGGACTTCATCCAGAGTTGTCCATTCCCTTTTACTACTCATACGAACTGGGAAATTTCGCTCGAATATGTATTCGGCTGCCATTTCGTCCCTAGGTTGCGTCAGTAGGGGTAGTTCGTTTGAAAGGAGTTGGGCATCTTTATGGCTTAGGATATGATTGCCCTAACTCCTTCTGCTGATATCCTGAGAAGCGTAGCTTTCTGCTTGAGCCTTATGATATGGTGGAGTAGTGTGAGCTCCATTAAGGCTTCAAGGGCCATTGTAGGGCAGGTGCGCATAGCTCCTGTCATACATACGCAGGCCATTCTTTGCAACTTTTGTAGTTGTTTCTTCACGGTGATCATCCGCGCCCTGTCACCTCATGCAACCATCCCATAGGTTAACATGGGTCTTACTACCATCAGGTACATCCATCTTAATATTTTTGGTGATGTACCCCATGATTTGCCGGCAATACTACGACATGTATAAAGCGCCCTGGAGCACTTTAATATCGTGTTTTGCACATGGGTGCCAAAGTTAAGTCTGCTGTCAAAAGTGACTCCCAGGTATTTGACCTCCCTACTTGTTTCTAGTAGGGTCCCTGAGAGCCATATTTGTCTCATCCTCTGTAACTTATGTCGTCTGGTAAAGGGGACGATGACTGTTTTCGTAGGGTTTAGGTTGAGTCCAACCTCCCTACACCAGTCATACGTTATCCTTACCCCTGACTGGACTATGTCACAGAGTGATTCTTCAAATTGGTCTCGCGCTATGATAACAATGTCATCGGCATATCCTTGACATTGAATACCACTGTTGGCAAGTCTGTTTAGTAGTTCGTCTACTAACAGACTCCAGAGTAGCGGAGACAACACCCCCCCTTGGGGACAGCCTTTGGTGGTTAGGACTGTTACAGTGCTATCATGTAATGATGCCGTGGCTTGTCTGGACCGTAGCAGTGCCAGTATCCATCTGCTGGTGGTATGGTCCAGGCGTCTTCTTTCAAGAGTAGCATTGATTGCATCGTGAGATGTGTTATCAAAGGCACCTTCTATATCTAAGAAGGCGCACAGTGCTACTTCCTTATTATCAATTGCCGCACTCAAAGTACGTCGCAGCTGATAAAGTGCTGTGTCCGTGGACCTGCCTACTCTGTATGCATGCTGCGTTGGGTGCAGCGGCCTTTGCTTAAGCAAAGTGCTTCTGATTTTATAGTCCACCAGCTTTTCCAACGTTTTCAGTAAAAACGATATTAAGCTGATGGGTCTGAAGGACTTTGGGCTGGTAATGTATTTCTTCCCTGCCTTGGTGATGAAGACTACCCTAGCTCTCCTCCACGCGCCCGGTATGTATCCGAGGGCTAGGCTACTTACTAATGCCTTCCTAATACGGGAGAGAAGTATTTCCTGTCCCGTTTGAAGGAAGGCTGGCGATATGCCGTCCATTCCAGGGGACTTATAGGGTTGGAATGTTCCAACTGCCCAATTAAGTCTCTCCCTTGAGACTGTCGACTTGGCGCATGCCCAGTCGTCAGTTGATGGCCTGTATCTACTTTCCCTCTCGATAGCCTCTTCCTGCAGGGGTGTACTTCCTGGGAAGTGTGTCTCGAAGAGTAATGCTAGTTTCTGCAGATCAGTGCTCGTAAAGGAGTTATCCCCACGCTTCAGTGCTAAGTTCGCATCAGGCGCTCATTTCGCCAGTGCTCTATGGAGCCTGGAGCCTTCGCTTGTGCTAACTATGCCTTCGCAGAAGTTTCTGTAATTCTTCCGTTTGGCCTTCCTTATCTCCTTATTATAGGTCAGGCTCTCACGGTACTGCTCCCATATTCCGTCCCTCTTTGCCTTATTGAAGAGGCGACGTGTGGTCAAGCGCAGCCTTTCTAGGCTGTCGTTCCACCATGGGGCATCTTTTTCCATGTACTTTTTCCATGTACTTTTTCCCTACCGGGCAGTTATCCTCAAATGCCTTGGCTATGCATTTATTGAGGTAACCAATAGCCCTGTCAAGCTCTAGCGTCCTTCTGGGATTACCAGACAGCCCGTTGGCTAGGGAAAGTCCTAGGGTCGACTTGTACCCTTCCCAGTTGGTTTTTCTAGGGTTGCGACTTGGTGTGCTACTATCCGTATTTAATTTTAAATTAAATAGGATAGTCCTATGATCAGACATGGATTCCTCTTGGGAAACATGCCAGTCCCTAAGGTGAGGCTTTAGGGACCGATTGATCAGGGTGATGTCTAGCACCTCTTCCCTGATCCTGGTGACAAATTTCGGTGTAGATCCGACATTACCTAGTTCTAGATTATATTTAAAAATAAAATCAGTTAGCCACTCACCCCTTATAGTATGGTGCGCATTGGCATCGCATCCGATGAGCACCGGCATCTTCTCTTTCCTGCAGTACTCCACCAGCTTCTCGATCTCTGGTGGTGGGCAGGGTGCATCCCTGCGAAGTATGCGGATACGATAACCAAAGAGACCGCGCTGCTTACACCAGTAAGGGAACGCAGTCTCTAGTCAGGAATTCTGAAAGGATTGTAAAGTTAATACTTTTCCTTACCATGATACAAGCTCTGGGTGCTGGATCTCTCCGATAGCAGATTACCTTTGAGTCGACTGTGAACAGGCCCTTGATGCCATCGTTCACCCACGGCTCCTGTACCAGGGCCAGCCCAAGGTGTTTGTTGGTAAACATCCTTGCTAAGACCGCCGAGGCTGCCTTAGCTCGGTGGATGTTTACCTGAGCTAGCCCTGTGTTGATGACCTTTGACATCTACTTTTGGGGAGGCTCCAGCTGACACGGTGAATGGGGCTTGGAGCAGTCCCCGTCACCGCTGCTCGTCATAGTGACGTCAGCTGCAGCTGCATCCTGCAGCTCCTCCTCCAGCTCCTGCGAGGACATGGGGATATCGTCGTCCCCCAGCATCTCCGCCTGGCAGAGCGTCGCATCTGCCAGTTCTTCGTCACCTCCGACGTGTCGGTGGGCTGCGCAGTCGGACTGCCCTGCTCCGGGGCAGGAGTGTCCGATGTGGTGGTGTTGCCCACCGAGACATCCTCTCTGCCCGTTGGAGCAGGTTGGGGCCTTTCTCCAGTCTTCTTTTCCTTCAGTCCGCTTACGGGGATGGTCCCGTAATGGAAGAAGACCTGGTGCCCCTTCTCCACAATTACATTCTTGGATAGTTCATCTATCCCGATCACCAGGAGGGCTCCTCCACCCTCGTTCCTCCTGGAGATCACCTTCCAGGTGTCGGTCTTGATCCTGTTCTGGTTCCTCAGCAGAACCAACAGGGATTCGGTAGACCGAGCTGCACTCCTGGGGCAGAACAGCGTGATGCAGTGGGGCGACGGTATGTCGTCCCCCACCTTGCACTCAAGGGGCACGCCCTTCCACGACTGTAGCCTCGAAGTTGCGATCCTTAGCCAATCGGCTGAGGTCTCATCGGAGCATTCAATTACTAGGAATTCAACCCTTTGCACCTTTGCCGCTGCCGAGTCGCGGGCAGCGCCCACAACCCCCGGGCACATCCTCTTGGGGGTGGCCACCGGAGGTGTGAGACTGCTGCTCCGCCTTTTCGAGGCTGGCATAGGTGCTGCAACCTCCTCCCTGGGCTCTTTGGCCTTTTTCAGGGCTTCATCGGGGCTGAGTCCCTGCTGGAGGTACCGGAGGTACCACTTGACCCTTGAACCGCAGAGATTTCACCGGTTTGGGTCATCCAGCCCACAGGGTTGACCCCTTGGTGGCAGGAGCTCTCCCTTCCTCTTTGGGCGCTGAGCGCCTTGCCTCGCGCTGTTCGGTGTTGGGTGCGGTGGTCTGAGTGTACCAGCCATCGGTCTCCCATGCCTCACAGCCACAAACAATAGTCCTGCCGATTTGGTCAAAGAACATCTTTCAATTGTCATTAGTTGTGAAAGTGAAGCTTAGCTGGTCCGTGAGCCGGAGAAAAGGCCGAGCCACGTTGCCGCTGAAGTGGATCTGAAGCTAAAAAGAAAAATATAATTTGATAATTAGTTTACCGGCCAATTAAAATTTCTTAAAGATAGCATACCTGGAAATGGGGTTTACAAAGTACGTCAAGTTTTCGAGTCGCGATCCGTGCATTACTGTTTAGTGATTGTCAACGTTGTTCGACTTTGAGAACGCGCGCAGTCAATGGAATTAATTAATATTTCAGAATAGAGAGGAACAATTATAGGCGAGCTAGAAAGATAAAGGAGTGTTTTTTGCGTGTGATATTAAATTATTTTCGTTTCTTGTTGTATGGATTGTTACCTGTAGGTGGCGTCATACGGTGTTACCCTCATCTCACCCATCTCAATGTTTAAATTGTATTTTCGAGAGTGCTGAGTTTGAATTTTGAGTGTTAGTTTGTTGTGATAAGTCGATTTTTAGTGATAGCTTAGTTCTCAACATTATTGTTACAAGACAATTTTGACTTAGAGATTAGGTTAGTCAAATATTATATATTACATATTACATATAATTATTTCGGAGTGATTTATTGGTTGTTAGTATATTCATTGAATATTTATTTATTTAATACATGTATAGATTTAATCAATGTTTATTGAGTAAGTGGTTATATGTTGCTTATTTAATGATATAATCATTTTTTTTTCCACTGGAGGTTGAGTAGAAGTACAGATAATTATTTTCCATAGACATATTTATGCATATATATCTATATACATATATTTATGAAAATTGTGGGTTAGAAAATTGTACGTTTTTTATTTTGTTGCATGTTGAAATATATATAAAATTAATAATTACATGAGCGAAGGGGTATTCAGGCAATCGAGGAAAGTGCGGCGTAGCGGGGACTTTCAGAGAGGTAGAGAATAAGAGAGAATGCGTCCAACTACTCACGCACAAAATACCAAACCCACCGAAGAAATGGAGAGTACTTCTCATCCAGTCGGAATGCGTAGCCGAGAAAATGTAGCGGGTACTTCGTCAGCAACGCAACAAACCAGCAAGATCAGCACGTTAAGTTTCATGCGAGAAATTAGGGAAGTAGTCTCATCCCTGAAAGTGGAAAAAGGAAGAAGCGATTCAAGTTCACAAGCGAGAGAGGCGAGGATTATTCAACCACCTGCACCTACTCAGCGTTTCGTGGATAATCGAGCGTTGGAATCCGAACATCAGAAACAAGCCGAACAACGATAAGTTCCCGTATCGTGCTGGATGCAACAAACGGGTAATGAGAGTGGACACTATCAAGGAAACCGCACGAGCATCGGGGATACGAGGCAGGAGATCAATCACATCCGAAGGTGGGGCCTAATCTTCGACGGAGACCCGAAGGGAATGCCGGTGGTGGAATTCATCTTCCGTTTGGAACATCTCCAGTCGAGGGATTTCCATGGATTAGTGAACGGGCAGGCTAAAGATTGGTACTGGATGTATGTGCGTACCTCTGGAATTCCCGATTGGCCAAATCACAGATGTGGCCTACAGCTGCAGTGTGAGCCCGGCTAGCTCAGTCAGTCGAACATGAGGCTCTTAATCCCAGGGTGTGGACGATGGCCTACGTTGGGCAAAGATAGCCACCTTTTGCACTCCTGTTTCTCTGAAATGAACCTCGAAGCCGTAGTGTGGTGTAATGGTCGGCAGATAGATCGATAGGCGAGGGATATCGATGGGGACCATCTTCAGAAAAATAGGGAAGCAAAGAGAAAAAGAAAAAAAAAGGGGAAGAAAGGACCGGGATTATTTAAAAAAGAAATTTGAATGAATTAATTATGAAGAAATTATGAAGAAAGTATATATCAAATAAAATAATATAAAATAAATATATATAAAACAAAAGTAAAAGTAATAAATAAAATAAAAACATACAAACATACCAACCGGCGGCAGCAACAGGCGGATCTATCCATCGCCCCCATCAAGGAGAAAATCGCCAGGGACAACTGGACTCAGGAACCGGGAAGTCGAAACCCGGAGTCCCGGAGACACCTCGGATTTAATCAAATCACCTCTGAGTTTGTTCCTGCCTAACTACGGCAGAGTGAGCCAAAGACAGTTGATCGGCCCTATCCCGTGCAAAAGTGCTCATTTTGAAAAGAGAAAGGGAGTTCGCGCGCTCAAGAGAGGGAGAAGAACTTTATGGTAGGAAAGAGAGAGGGAGTTCGCGCGCTCAAGAAAGGGAGATGGCAAAATATTTTCCGAGCGAAGGAATAAAAAGGTCAATGATCGGAGTTTTTGGAGGAGAGTTGAAAGTCAGCGGCTAGAAGGAAGGAGGCAAAGAAATTTTAAAGGTCAAAAATACAAACCGACGGCAACAAATTAAAGTGAAGTTTAAAAACTAAAAAAATACAAGCCTATAATATTTAATAAAATACACCGACGGCAACAAATTCAAATGGATCAAGAAAAATTTAAAAACCAACAATTCAAACCTACAATACTTAATCAAATACACCGACGGCAACAAATTCAAATTATAGAGAAGAAATTAAAACCCGCAAATACGAACCTACCAAGGGTATAAAACCAACCGGCGGCAAAAGTTTAAATATTTAAGTAAAACGCCAAAATGCACACCCGCCATGTTTAAAAAAATCCGCCCCGATGACAAGCCGCAATCTAAAACCGCCGAAGAAGACACCAAAATTTTAAATGTAATCCCAAACGATTAAAGTGAAGTCCACACCGGGAGAAGACTACCAAGAGCAGAGTGCCATCCGGAACCAACAGCGACAAGGAAGAGCAGGACGAGAGGAGAGAGGGATCGGAACCATTCAACAAAATCGTGAGTCCGTTCCAATTAAATCTCGGCGGAAGGAAACTTGTGCATGTCAGCAGTGCGTAAGCCTAACGCAACTCTCGCACAGCTGATCCGTGTTACATCAGTGATGCGCAGCCGTCGACATAGATCATAATTTACGTATTTATATTTGTTTGTTGTGTTAATTATTTAATTATTAAGTTGTCAGTATAGCTAAAATTTATTACCTTGAAGCCCATAATCGATTAAGTTATCTTAATCACTAATTGTTATAAGAAATTATTTGTGCTGAGCAATTAACGCATTCCGGCTTTTAGCTTTAATCATCACCCAGACATCTATTTTGGTTTTCTACGTGGCAAAGGCTAGTTGATTATTGAGTGCAAAGATTTTTCTTTCCTCAGGCATAAGATTTCTGTGAGTAGATACCCTCATATTTATCCCGGGGAGCTCCGTAGGGTACTTAAGGGTGTCCCCCCAATAATCTGAAAACTCACCTTCGGTGGAAAAAAAAAGAAGGGAGGTATATGTATATATAAATAACCTAATTTGTGTATGTAGGTTATGTAAAAAGACTTTAAGCCCCAAAACCAGACTGCGCCAAAAGACAGCAATTGTGAAGGCGTAGAAGGTCGAATGAAGATTTGTCCGGTCTCGTTCCTTTAAATTAAATTTAGTGTAATAACAATAAATACTAATAAGTCCGAGCATAAAATGTTAGCCGTAAGCCATGAATATTAAATATACTTAGTCAATTAAAATGAGGGCTTAAGTTTTGTAAATGGAGGGGAGGGGGCCAAAAGGTTCTTGGAATAATCTGTGATCTTTGACATTAAAAGGGTGGGGCCCTAAAATATGATTTCGTCCCACAGGAAGGGCGGGAACGCTACGGAGGTAACAGCGAGGCCACCGTTGGACGTCGAAGTTAAAGTAATTTTTTTTTGTTTTAAATAATTGTTGCCACTGTCCGTTATATCAGCTGTTTAATAGTGATGTGTAGATTTGTTTAGTGTTGTGCTATTGTACGGTCGGCGGGCATGGGTAGACCCACCCCTAATGGAGTACTGGCTGGCCGGAGCTGCCCCCCTAGGACAAACCGACTCGTAACAAAGGCTTAACAAATGGCGCCCAATTAAAAAAACTAGGCTGACATAAGAACAAATGTCACCCTATTTAAACAACACCGCGAAGCACATTTGTAGCACCAAATGACGCTTGCATGAAAGAAATGAAAAAAAATGAATAGATAAGAAATTAAAATAATCAGGAGATTATACTTGAAATTCTGAATATTAACAATTTTCCATATATTGAACAGGTGGCCTTAACCAACAAGTATGAGGAATGTTTTGTCGAACCGTGGATGAGCATCCTACTATGCTGAGTCCATCGCTGCCACAAACAATAGTCCTGCCGATTTGGTCAAAGAACATCTTTCAATTGTCATTAGTTGTGAAAGTGAAGCTTAGGTGGTCCGTGAGCCGGAGAAAAGGCCGAGCCACGTTGCCGCTGAAGTGGATCTGAAGCTAAAAAAAAAATATAATTTGATAATTAGTTTACCGGCCAATTAAAATTTCTTAAAGATAGCATACCTGGAAATGGGGTTTACAAAGTACGTCAAGTTTTCGAGTCGCGATCCGTGCATTGCTGTTTAGTGATTGTCAACGTTGTTCGACTTTGAGAACGCGCGCAGTCAATGGAATTAATTAATATTTCAGAATAGAGAGGAACAATTATAGGCGAGCTAGAAAGATAAAGGAGTGTTTTTTGCGTGTGATATTAAATTATTTTCGTTTCTTGTTGTATGGATTGTTACCTGTAGGTGGCGTCATACGGTGTTACCCTCATCTCACCCATCTCAATGTTTAAATTGTATTTTCGAGAGTGCTGAGTTTGAATTTTGAGTGTTAGTTTATTGTGATAAGTCGATTTTCAGTGATAGCTTAGTTCTCAACATTATTGTTACAAGACAATTTTGACTTAGAGATTAGGTTAGTCAAATATTTATAATAGGTTACATATAATTATTTCGGAGTGATTTATTGGTTGTTGGTATATTTATTTATTTTTCTTCTCCGCCAAGTTAAATAAACATCAGAGAAACTATTCCGTCACAGAGAAGGAATGTTTGGCGGCGGTAATGTCTATTAGGAAATTCAGGCCGTATATCGAAGGGATGCCATTTACCTGTTTCACTGACCCCACCAGTTTAAAATGGTTGATGTCCATGAAGGATCTAAGTGGAAGGTTAGCTCGTTGGTCCCTACAACTGCAGGGATATGATTTCTGTATAGAACATCGGAAAGGTACTGACAACGTGGTGGCCGATACCCTTTCTCGTAGTGTCGAGGAGATTGGTTTTGAGCCGGAACAACTGTTGGGTTTTACAACCACGGAGTTTGAGTCAGAAGAATATCTAACATTGATCGAGCATGTACGAAAGAATCAAGATCAGTTACCGGATACGAAGATAGAGGGAGACTTGCTGTTCAAGCGTACGGAGTTTGTTCGTCCGGAAGATGAATTAGAAGGAACGATTTGGAAGCTGTGGGTCACTAATACTTTGACAGCCGGACTGATTGAAAAGGCCCACCTAGATGAAACGGCCGTTCACGGTGGGATCTTTAAGACGTTGGAAAACTTGCGGCGTCATTTCTACTGGCCAGGCATGGCGGTTCAGGTGAAAGTCTGGTTGAAGCAATGTAGGACATGTAAGGAATGTAAAACACCAAAATTTGGGATGCAAATGGGACTTGGAAATGCGGTAGTAACGGAAAGACCCTTCCAAAAACTCTACATAGACTCTGGGGAAATATCCAAGATCTAAGCAAGGACATTCTTGAATTTTCGTGGTCATGGACAATTTTTCGAAATTCATATTTTTAAAAGAAATGCGCGAGGCTACAACGTACAACGTGGTGAACTTTTTGGTTAGCGAAGTTTTTTATAAGTTCGGAGTACCGGAAAGCTTTCACTCGGATAACGGTCGTCAATTTGTATTACGCACCTTTCAGAATATGATTGAATCCTTCGGGATTTCGCATATGCGTTGTAACGGCGCGAATACCCAGCTCGCAATTTACAAAACACTGCACATAACATGCACATTAAACTTAAGCAGCTGGTCTAGATCAGCTAATGCAGCTTATGGTGCGTTAGAGAGCTTTCGAGCGCGAACTTTCGTTCTTAATATTTCTAACGCGAACTTTCGCTCTTGAACAGTCAAGTTGGCTGCGCTTGCGTTTTCTGAATGCATTTTATTCTTCCGCGTGCTATCGATGCAAGAAGCAAAAAGCAGATCTGTGCCAAAAAAAAAAAAATGTTTGTTTGTTTTACTTGAAAATTTGCACGTGATAAAACAAATAGAACAAATAGATAGAATTTAAAGTGCGATATTACAGATACCATAAAACTGAAGACCGGTCATACCCGACAGCAGTTGCATTTAATGAAATTTCGACTCATTACCGGGATTTTGGCAGTTCACGTGTTTCGAGTGTTGGGTGGACCGGCAAGGCATTGCAAACAAAACAAAAGGTGCATACTGACTTGTCGGTACCCTGCAAACACTGCAAGCACACCACATCCAATCATTGCACCACACCACAATACACCATCGACCACGGAACTGTGAGTATTTCCTGGAGCATAGTAATTGTGAGTAGACTTTAAAGTTGTATCTCTTTTGTGCTCGGCTATAGATTTTGTTAAAAATAAAATCAAGCCGAATTCAGCGGAGAAGCGTTGCCAGCGTCTATTCAGGGCTGCTCAACGCGGCTCAATAACAACAGAAGAACAACTACAACAACAATAACAAGAGCAACAATAACAACAACAGAACCTTGCACCTTTGACTCTAATTATCACCGCCTACAGATCGTCTACGTCGACAGGCCTGCTGACATCGATGGATCGCTAAGGATGATATGGTAGTAAGTACGGCGTAGCCGGACGTGATGGCATCAGAAATGCAATAGTGATAACTAAAGCGCCCATAGAATTTTGTTCATGCATTCAACTGCAAAAGTATTGATATTCCTAATAATATAAAATTAATAAGATTGTAATAGTATGAGAGCCATAATTTACAATGAAGTTACAATATCCTTATTGAATTCCATTATCATGAATTGCTCCTTTGTATTTAACTTTAATTCAATTATAGAAATATAAACATGGGATAATTTGTTATTATTAAAGGCACCGTAGGTTTGTAGCACCGCAGGCTTCATAGGGTAGGATCAAAAATTGCGATAGATTCCTACGAGGTTTGGTGGGTAAAGAAGGAGAACTCTAACAACTTAATTCTCCAACTTTAGTTAGGCTATAAGCAACATCAGTCCGTTCCATTGGTATGGCTCACATTCCTTATCCCGTTCTTCCCGTTCTTCCCTGTCTACGAAATTATTATTATAGCACCGTTTGTTTAGGCGACACAATACCCACGCCAAATTTCCCTGAGCAAGGCCGCCCCAAATAGTAGACAGGGTTTGCAAGCCGAGACGACATTGTTAGTTTTCGTTACACCCGTCCGTATTCGTTAGACTTTGTGAAGTCAAATTCGGCGTAAATGTGTCTGTTTGAATAATTGTTGTGCTGTTCTAATTTTGTGGTTTATGTTTAGGTGGCCGACGGCAGGTCACGCAGCAATTGTATAATTTATGTTATATAGCCTGAAGTTGACGCAACAACGACTTTGCCGTCGCGCAAAATTGCTGAATACAGCCTCGAAGCTACTGCGAGGGAAACACTGGGCGAATACACCATCTCCTAATATTGGCAGCGCGCAAGCGCACCGACGGCGTATCTCTTCAGCCGGTGAGTACGTTCCGGTATGGAATAAGTGCCATCAGGATAGAATAAGCCTTCAGTAACCAGTCGCGTAGTTCGCAGTAAACTTAATCGAACCCAGAATTTTAATTAAAACACAAATTGTAAAAAAAAAAAGATAAGAGAAACATATGTCAAAAAAATCAGATCCACGCCCTGTCGAGTGCAAGTCGACTGCGCGCATGTGATCAGTGCCAAACCCAAATTCAGCGCCCAGGGCGCACTGCTCCAGCGCATCCACCCGCATCCAGCTGTTTCGTTTGTTTTGTGTGTGCATGTAGGTCTTTATGTAGTGTTATGTAGGTCGAGTTTTTTTTTGGAGTCTGTACCGTCCACGGGTAGGGTTGGAGTTACTCACCTCTGGGAAGCTATGGTCCGTTACTTCTAGAGCTATGAAATGCCCAAGCTCAGATAGAACGAGTGAATATAGTCAATTGATATTGAAAAACGAAAAAGGCTTAGCGGTGATGACTCTATCAATAAGATGTTCTGAGAATGGTCACATTAAGAAATGTGATTCTGCTGCGTGGACACTAAAGGCAATGCATCAGCCCATCAGTACAGTGAGAAAGGTCACATTGTTCAAGAGATTACTCTTCATGCGGATGAACGAGAATGCGAAAATGCAAATGTACATTGCAAAACTTGTGAACGCTGTGGAGCAGTCATCAGAGATTGCATTGAGATTCGGTGTTGAGGGGGATTGTTGAAAATATATAACAGATTAATACATCATTCCGATATCTTATTAGTAATTTTAATAAAGGGATATCGATACTGCGCTCGATACCCCAACTATTCCCGCTATGTATCAGAAACATGTTGAATAAACTTTCTTTTTTGTCTGACTGCCAAAAATAATGCATCACTTGCTTCAAATCCCAACTAAAACCGTAAAGAAGTCATAGACCTTATCCTTGCCCCAAAAACAATCAGCGATCACTTAAAAGGATGGAGAGTTTCTGCTGAACACGCTGAGGGTGGTATACTTGGACTACATTGAGTTATCAAATTTTCTTGGCGATTTTAATTTCATCAAAGACAAATACTGATTTTAGCCACTTCATTGAGTATAAAAAGCATATTCATGGGCATTCGTGTATGCGGGTAACAAGGAAAACCTGCATTTGTCGCTTTGTTATTGTATATGCTCCAATACCACAAACTGAAACTTTGTTTACCTTTTCCAAAAGTGATCGGCCATTTAAGCCTTACGAGGAATATATAATGAGATTACATCAGACGTATTTGTCGTAAGCGATCTTTCAGCTCAATTCAAGTATATGCATATAACAAACATATTCTTCCTATGCTAAAATTGACATTCAGTTTATATTATATCCATATGCATGATGTAGTTAAGTAATTAAATACATAAACAAATCTCAATAACGGATTTATAAGCGAATGCGATGCCGTTAAAATGTTAAAACAGCTCCACAACTAATCTATTAATCAAAAGTGGCAGCATATTAGTCATCAATTTTTTCATGATTAGAAAGCCGTAAATTATTGTGTGGGATTGTGAGAGCTCGAAACCAGGAATGGTAATTTTTAAATTAACACATCACCCGAGAATCGAATGAACAGAATAGACAGATATTTTTACCGTTGGTCTGTTAAATCCAAATATAAATAATATTAATAGCGACGTTGTCGTAGAAAATTAAGTCAAAGGGATTAGGGGATTTTTTGCGCTTCTATAATATATATAAATATAAATTGTAAGGAGTTTTATTGGACAAATGAAGACTTGAAAAAAATTTAACACGAAAATTACGACGTATTCTGGGAAAAACCTGCCAGACTGTAAGACGGGGTTATAGAAACCGTCGAATGTGTGGGTATAAGGAGGAGTAGAGTCAAGTTCAGGATGTTAAAATCCCAACGCTCTTCCTACCCAATGTGACATCGATTCAGCATCTGCTGCATAAGCTCAATAGCTCTCCATGCGTCAACAATTTCACTACAAAGTTCCGGTGTTTGCTTAGCATTCGCAAAGGATGTGTTTTCTTCTTGAACATTGTAATTTCTTATTTCCATTCGTGCTAATCTATATATACATTTTTTTTTTTGTGCACACGTCAAGTTTGTGAATTTGTGTTTCCTCGGTTTGTGTAAAACACAAATAAATATTAATTATTTTCCAAATTATTGCACTCCAATAAAGTTTTTTAATTGAAATAACGAATAGCAGCTCAAGCATGTTGTTGCGCTGTGAAGTGGCATTGTTGTTCTGCAAACTTTTTGGTTTTTGTATTTTTATGCTATTGCCTGTCGGTGTCTTTTATGTGCGCTCTCAGTATATTAATCTCTCTCCCGCACTCTCAGTAACATTGTTGTTGGTGTTGGTTGCTGTTGGGTTTACTTTTGTTTTCTATTCCGTTGGTTTTTTAACAGTTATTGTGTGTGAGTATGTACCAGCGTTTGTATTGTTTTAACCGTTGTGTGCATTAAGGGTTTTAATCTGTCCTATGTTATATTGTGCAGTAATTTTTTAATGTTATTAACTTTCTTTATTAATAAAGTTGCTACACCTTGACTATCGGAAGCACCAATATATCATTCTGCCGGCTAGCTATCGATCGACCGGCAAACTAACAATAATTTTAATAATTCTTATTTCTTTCATAAATAATCAAACTAAAATCTATCAGTCTAGTCCGCTCGCTACTGTGTTGGCTGTGCGGATGTTATCCAGCTAGCGTGTCCCTCCCTTCCTTTAAATCTCTTGTCAACATTTATTTGAGAAATTCCCTTTGGTTATTCATTCCACTTTCGTTTGTTTGCTATACCTCACCTAATCCCATTAATTTCATTTTCATTTCATTTTACACTAGACTATTTAATTCACACTATATCATATTTGTTCATCATCAATATTCTTAACTAGTAAGTATACAATTTTAATGCCTAATACTCTGTTGGCCAACACTAATTTTTTTTACAAGTGACTTATATTTACAATTATTTATATTACTTAATTTTTACAGAAGAAAATGTATATATTTTTTTCTACATCACTGATGGGTCAAAAGAGCATCACTGTTGCCGACATTGCGCATCACTGATATCTTAGTGGTTATGGACGATCAGCTGATTACGGAGTGCCAATTGGCCGTAATTAATTGGACGGGAACCAAATCACTGGTCTGTTGCTATGCTCCGGATCGTCTTACTGTTCCCTGGACTGCACTCCTCTGATCCTGTGTCAGCCAAATTGCCCCCCGGTGATCTCCTCCTTGGTGGCGGCTGGTCGGTTTTTAGTTTTTTCTCTCAGTGGTTGTCGTTTGCTTGCTCCTTTTCATCCTTTTTTTATTTTACTTTATTTATTTTTATTGATGTATAAATTTATATATGTTTATATATAGATATACTTGTATATCTATTATTTCGCTAGCATCACTTTTTCTTTTTTCTATGCGAATGCGAATGCGCATGCGGCCCTTTTTTTTCTTCCTCCTTCTTTTCCTCTCTGCTCTATTTTTTTTCTTCCTCTTCATTCCCTAAAGGTGGTGCTAAAATCTACTATCGATCTATCGACGACGAGTAAAAATTATTGTATATTACAAAAAAAAAAAATTACAAATCCGCGGAAGCGTTAATATGGGCTTTGTTTGCTACTGATTGAGTGATTATATGTCGCATGAAAAATGTATAAATTTGCTAACCAAGATTAACGTATAAATGCATACGCATCAGCCAAGGGATGAACGCTGCTATAGAGTCACAATTCGGAACCTACATCACAGTATGCCTAGCGAGTGGACTCGCACTGAGTGGATTCGCTGTGTCTGGTGCTACGCCCCGATTTGCGGGTAGGCCTATCAACCTGTATGATTTTGAGTTGGCACCCAATGAGGCAACAAGAAGAAGTTAAGTTAAAAAGTCTCTTGTCATGAATACCATAGATGCTCGTGTTATTAAGGCGCGGCCGCAGAAGGTGATCATTCAACTCCATGCTGAGCTTTGGAGTTTGCTGGAATTCTATGATTGTAAATCAACTTAAAGTAACACAGTATTTATCATCATACCGGTTAGATTAGGTTAAAACGGTGGTCAGGCCGAAGGTTGACACACATAGGCCATGTTTGGCCCGTTGTGATGCCGTATGGGATCTAGGGTGGATTTCGCCTACACTCGTGTATTAAAAATATAAAAAATCAGTTGCGTTTATAAATTTGGCAATCCTGGTTGGTCTCATGGCTTCCCAGCATTGCCAACCGTTGCCTGGCAAATGGGCAGAAGCAGAAGAAGTGTTCCGGAGATTCTACTTCTTCTTCTTTGCAGTTTCTGCAAAAATCATTATACGGCACCTGGAGTCTATTGGCATGAATGTCGACTAACCAGTGTTCGAGCACGGATTACTGCAGAGCAGTTCGTAAGACTCAGATTACTCAGCTCCTTATTGTTCTTTGTGTTAATATTTGGCCATGTTGCTAAATGCATGTAGCTAAATGCATACATTAGGAGTGATAATAGAGTTCCTTTCCTAGCTAACTCATCAGCCTTACAGTTGCCTCAGCCTGATATCGACTTTGACCTGAATCAACCTGAAAAACACTGCAGTGTGTCAGAAGACTGAAGGATAGCTGTCTATTAAGTTGCTCAAAGCAGACACCTCCACCTACGCGGTTGTCTAGCTTTGAGCCATCTGTGAAGAAGGTCACGGCTGTCGGTGGTCCGTGAGTACCATGGGTCTATTCCTCCCTTGGGGGGAAGTATGTACTGAAGGGTGTTTCTAGTTGTACTACTGGCATGCAGTAGTCTGTTTTCGAAAGGATGTTTAAATTCCCTTCTAAGATAGATGCATGGACTGTTTTCCGAGCAATCCAGGTTAAGAATTCTCTGTGTTATGGTCGTGAGTGTTGCATTTTCTATTTCTTGTCTTTCCCATAAAGCGACTGATGCCGTTTTTACCCGTATTTGTGTGCTAAGGTTGCAGTATACGAGTAGTTTCCTAACCAGTCAACCCTATGAACTTGGCACTGTTATTGAAGAAGAGAGTTACGTTATTTAATCGGGGATAAGAGGAGGGATTCTGTAATTTCTCGTAAAAATAACAAGTTCCGTTTTGTTGGGGTTAACACCTTAACCATACTTATTTGCCCAACATGACAGTATTTTAAGTTTACTAGTCATAAGGTCACACAGAGTTTAGAGGTAGATGAAAATTACCGCAAAGTTATCTGCGTATGCAACAGCTTGGCAGCCATCCGCTTACATGTCCCTTATCGCTATGTTCCACAGTAAGGGTGGCAGGACGCCCCCTTATGGCGTACCTCTCTCCAAGTGTAGATTTCATAATCCTGCAAGTGAGCAATTGATTGATCAATCCCACTAAACTGGCGTCAATCCCCAGGTCTAGCAGAGCTCCAGTTATCGCCGCCGGAATAACGTTGTTGAAGACGCCTTCAATGTCTATGAACGCTATTAAAGTATACTCTTTATAGAGTAGAGATTTTTCTATAACATTGAGTACGGAATGGAGTGCTGCATCTTTAGATCTGCCCTTATTTTAGGCATGTTAAGACTCAGAGGATATGAGACAAGGGTCAGGTCTATGACCACTCTCCAAGTTTTAATAATAATAGTGGGATCCTTTCCCGAGTTGCATACTAAAAGGTTACTATTGACAACGAAGGTTAAGAGCGACTCACCCCTCAAGTTCGTGTCCGCATTCCCCCACTGATAGTGGTAAGCATTGACGTCGCAGCCTATGATTAGGCCGATCTTGTAATCTCCTGTGGTGGTGATCCAGTGCTGTCATGGGGCATATATGCAGACAGTCGCTGTATCGGAGCTGGCTGGAGCTTCCGGCTGACCACTATGTTGTCGCCATTGCTAAAATGATGGAGCATAAAAATACTTTGATGTTTTGCGCGAGGGTGCAGGTACGTGTTTTACCTTCAGTTTGAGCTACAATGAGCTTATAGTTTTAACTTCCTAGCCCGCAAACCTTGCCTCCGATTACCCAACGTTCTTGGACTATATCATCTCCGCCACCAGCCAGGCGGGTCATCAGAGTAGCAGATGCTGTTTTAAAGGGGTGGATGTTTATTTGTAGTAGTCTCAAGGACATCTGGAGATCCTATCCTCACCACCGTGTTGCTACTGTCACCCTCGCCTGACTCTTCAACGCCATCTTCATCGATCTCATTGCGCATGGCTTCAAGGCCCCGAGTGAGTGGGAGGGATGGGTTGCATAGCTGCATAGTCAGCAGCTTGTAACGAACCTATTTACTTGGTTGTGTTTTAGCTAAGCTAAAACTCAGTTGAGCTGCGGGTTCGAGCAACAAAATGTATTATTGTGTTTGCAACAATTAACAACACAGTCGATATATATTAAAACTTGCTTTATTCACTTATATTACTTGCGATTACACTTGTTGGGTTAATTTACATAATGACTGCTCGTTCCGTGTCGTCTCGCCATACATCGGTGTCCTTGGTCAGTTGGAAGCGAACTCCTGTGCGCCAGAATCTGCCCCAGGCACTCCGCCCGCCAGCTGCCCGCCAGAGATTTTGTACAGCTCTCCTGATGCTCCCCAGGACTAGTGATTTCCTAGTTCCCCAAGGACCGCCCCTAGTGTTCTTGTGAGTCAGGATTCGCATGTCACTCTCTGGCTCAGCACAGATCAAGCCTCGTTTGCTTCGCCTGGTTTCTTGCGGATATCGCCTGTTGCCACAATTCTGGCGTGGCAAGAATATACGCTTCACACCTGCTTACAGAACCTCGATGTCCTGTGATCCTTGTGTTCTCGTTGAGTCCTTTGATACACCGTGTCCTTGCACTTTCACGTGTATTCTTCGCTTCTCACTCGCTTATATGTTCGCGCAGCCTCGCGTATATATTTGCACAGTCTCGCGTGTATATGCGCGCAGCCTCTCGTGTTTAATTGCATAGCCCCCGCCTTGTGCTGCAACGCTCCTATTATAGGCCTTGGCTGGCCACCTTTTGCCGGGACTGTACCCCGGTGGCGTGATCCTCTGGTAACTTTCCACTACCCTTTGGCTGGTGCAAGCCATTGTCTGCCGTCAGTGTGAGTATGGACAACAGTATTGCTCCTGCAATACTCCTCACACACTAACGGCACATGTCCTGATAGACAGGACAGGGAGAGGGCGAAAGAGAGCGAATTCACCTGAATGGACAGTTGTTGTGAGGTCGCATATAACATGTTCATGGGGATTTCGCATACCCATTCATCAACATATATATATATATATATAATCATAAACATACACATACATGCATGCTTACAAGTGCATGGTTCTATGGCTCCTCACAACCTGGTCCGGTTCCTTTAGTAAAGCCGGTAGCTCCTTGGTATCAGCCAACATCTTCACACGCTGGTGACCTAGGTACATTGCTTAGCAGCTGGAAATAACGGACAGCTAAAGCTCCTTCCACCCACTTCCACTGATTCTTGGGGATTCTCCCGTCTTTATTGCCCTTGTCGAGAACATAAGAATTCTTTCCTTGGCAATCTCGGCGAAACGTTTCCCCGGCTCTGCTCCTGTCAGCGTCTCGCTGAAATTTGACAACACCCTTTTGGCCTACTCCACCTTGTTTCGCTATTCGGTTGGTGGATTGGCCGCTGCACTCGCTTTCTACCGCTTCACAATGCTTGCCGCATTCGTCCTCTTGGCATCCGTGAGTTTTCACGCCATGGTGAGAAGGTAGTTGGCAATTCGCAATTGTCACCCGCTCCTGCCGGAAGATTAGCTGCACAAGTGATCTACCTTTCTGTCAAGCCAACGGATGTGGCAGGGTTTTTGTCAACTGCATCAGAACCAGTGGATAAGCAAGCAGGTTTTTCAACCAAGGTTTTCAATAAGATTTTCCAAATATGGTGGCTATAGTATCCCACATGCGATATCAAATGCTGTTATTTTTTAAATGATGACTTTTTTATGTAAAAATTAACCTGTACAAACAACAGAATATGTTTGCCAATGTCATATTTCATGTCAATCGGGATCGGCCAAACACTTTTTTGACAGTCAAACGAATGGCTAATTTGGGCTCTTATAATTTCGCAATTGTTTAAGTTAATGAACCTTAAATAATGTTTTAATAGTTTTAAGAAGTCCATTTATTTATCTACTATAAAAAAGAACAAAAATTAAAGTCAATAACAAAATACAATTTTTTCCAAAAGAAATGAGAAAATATGAATTTTTCCTGTGTCGCAACATTTTCTGAACAGAAATATATATAAGTTGGATGATTATACGTTTAAAATGCTTTCGGAAATCGATTTATATCGTATATGCAATAACAACTATTTGTGTTTCGGCTCATAGAGCGACAAATTTAATATATATACATAATTAAAGTGATTGCCAACATACTCCCCCCATTGAAAGGCACTCTTTCAACAGCATCCTCAATAGGCAGGAGATACATCTTCTTGATGGCTCTTCTTATAACGGCGTCTTCAAGTCAGCAACTCGAGCAATGTCATCCCTGCCTGGAATTAAAGCCATCACTCCGGCGAGTGGGCAACTCATGGGAGGCAGATTCTCGTCCTTAACGAGGACTACGTCATCCACATGAATTTGACGAGTTACAGATCTCCATATGGTACGCGGTACTCCTCCCGCCCACGTGACCAAAAGATTTGTTGTAAGTGGATCACTCGCTGCCAGCCATCCAAGCGATTATAATTCAACCTTGTTAGATCTAACTCGAAAATTGTTGCTGGAGGTCCGCCAATCAAAAAATGGGCTGGAGTCAAAACATCTAAGTCGCCAGGATTCCCTGAAATTTAAACTAAAGGGCGAGAATAAATAATGGTCGGTATTTGGCATACAAGAGTTCGCAACTCCTCAAAACTGAGCAGCGACTGTCCAACACAGTGGTAACAATTATGCTTGGCGGTTTTCACTGCTGCTTCCCACAATCAGCCAAAGTGTAGGGAGCGAGGGGGAATGAAACGCCAATCAATGTTGTCAGGCAGGCGGAATTAATGAACAGCAGTAGCATGAGCATCGCTCAAAACCACATTTTTCAACTACTTTAAATTGTTTTTGGCTGTCACGAAGTTTGTGGCATTGTCAGACCAAATCTGACAAGGCTTGCCACGCGTAGAAATGAATATCCTCAGAGCGCCAAGAAATGATGCTGTTGTTAAGTCCTGTACCAGCTCCAAGTGAACAGCCTTGGAAACGAAGCAGATGACGACCGAAGTGTGTCATTTGACTAGTGGTCTGGTACGAACAACAGATTTGTAGAAAAAGGGCCCGCAATAATCGACTCCAACTACTTCAAACGGATGAGATGCTTCAATCCTCTCTGTTGACAAATTGCCCATGATGTGGTCGATTAGCTGTGGCTTAACTCGAAAACATCTGACGCACTTATTGACAACCCGAGACACAGTTTTCAAGCCGCCCATTTGCCAATATTGAAGGCGTAAATTGGCAAGAAGTGCGCGAGGGCCTGAGTACAGGTTACGCTCATTAAATGCTTTGATTGCCACAGTAATTGAGTGGTACTTAGGCAGGATGATTGGATGTCGGGATTCATAAGGCAGACTTGAGTTGGCCAGTCGGCCACCAACGCTCAAAACCCAAATTATCAATAAATCGCAACGGTAATGCAATAGTCGGCCACCAACGCTCAAAACCCAAATTATCAATAAATCGCAACGGTAATGCAATAGGGCTAAACTTCTTGAGCAAGCAAAGTCTTCATATCTTCCACATATGGCGTTCTGGACGAAAAGAAGCAGAATAATAGTTCCTAGATGAATGTCCGGAAAGGTAAGACCTTTCGAAACACAGTTAGTAGAAGGTCCCCTAATAATACCATGCCTCCCAGGAACGTTAACGATTTCACCACATCACGATTATCTTACAGGTTTATTCATTTCCATTCATAAGCATTACGGGCGCCACATAATGGAATTTACTTATTTAACAAAAGTACTTCTAATAATTATAAAAAAAAGGGATTCATAACATTTACTAAAACTTAAATTTAATAAAATGGAATAAAAAATGACTTACATATTAATTAAAAATTGAATTATGAAAAAAAAATAATTAACTGAAAATTATTATTTATAAAATTTTAATCAAAAAAAAAAAATTAATTCAGTCCTCATCTTAGCTTCGTCGAGTGCGAATGTGTATTTTGGTGACTGCGATATTTTGTGCTCAAAAATCATTATACATTGGACAATCACTAAAATTAGTGGCAACATTAATTATAATATTAATGTCGTAAAAATAATAACAATATTACTGTGCTTAAAATATGAAATATGTGCTAAATTCGCTCAAATATAAAACTACGCACAATCAAAACAATAACAAATAACAAAAATAAAGTGCATACGCTCTTGCTCAGTGCGTTTCTCTCTCAAATTTTGCTTTGCCTGTTTCTGTACCGCTGAGAGTTCACGTCGAGCTTAAGCTTGATTATCTCGTCGTATCCCATGCACTTCTCCGTCTGAGGCGCTGACGCGCGCAGCTCGGTCTGCTAGTTGCTTAGTATCGGCCCTTGTGCGTGTGAGCGTGAGCGTTATTCTCTCCCGCTCTCTTAAATTATCGACGCTCGCGAGCAATGCTGCAGGTGAATTTCGATTTTTGTGAGAGGCGTTAAACTAGTGCAATTTGTGCGTGCGCCGCGACCACTCTTCTGAAATGAGTGCGCTTGGTGCGCGCCATTTGCACAATTATGAGCAACACCCGCATACCTCCACTGTCGACGATGCGCCTGACACTGCAGCTTCAGATTCTTGGTGCTCGCCTTGACTTGCCAGACGGACCAGCGAACACCGTTATAATCTGCGCACTCGCCCGAAAAGCAGCAATGGTAGCAACAACAATGCAATAAAATTGGCAAATATCAACAATGCGAACAGCTGCAACAACAAACATCAACAAGAACACTGACAACAACAAAAGCAATGCACACAAAAGCATTTTAAACAACAACAATGCCAACAACCACAACAACAACACCGGCTCTAACAACAATACCAATATCAACGGCAACAGTGCCAACAGCAACCGAGATATGCGATTGCTCGCAATTAAACGCACCAAATGTTGACACTGTTGAAGTTCGGCCAACAAGGCCTTCTAAACCTCCACCACTTATTGCTGAGGGTGTCACTAACGTTGTTGGACTGCTGGAAGCACTAAATGATGTCACGCCGCTTGACAGCTTTATGCTCAAATGCAGTGGTGGTGGCACAGTAAGGGTAATGCCAAGTGGGATTGACGCTTGCAGGGCTATACATAGATTGTTTCCGGATAAGCGAATCCCGTTTCATTTGTACCAATTAAAAGAGGATAGAGCTTTCCGCGTGGTGATCAGGGGACTGCATCCATTCCTGCAGAAAATTGATCGCATCAGAGATGAACTGGACAGACTTGCGTGGTGTCCAAACCATCATAAGTCGCGTTACCAAGAAAGAGCTGAATCTGTGTTATTTGGAGTTGGAGCCGGCTGCAAATGACAAAGAGATATGCCATATGGACATCCCCCAGTGCCACATTGGAATTCGGCCATTCGATGAAGTACTGCCAAATGCAGCATCACTGTGTGAAGTGTGGCTCAGCACATGCAAGTCAGATGTGCGAAAAACCTTTAGACGCTGACCCGAAATGTGCTATCTGCGGTGGTAACCATCCAGCAAGCTGGAAGGGATGCCTAGCTTATCAGCGCGTTGTCAAGGAACGGACGCTGGACGCACATACAACAAGAACGGCAACAGCAAACATGATATCAACAACAACACCTGCAGCCACAGCGCCAGCAAAATCAGCTATCCCCTCAGCAACAATTTCAGCTAGAAATTGCAACAGCCTCATCTGTACCATGAGCACTCCCAGCTCCTGTTTGACAGTCTTATGTCAAAATTCGACAATTTGAGTTGACACTTATGGCCATGATGAGCCTGTTGCACGCTGCACTTGCAATCAGATGAGCCAAATTGGGACGCGCATTGGCGTATGGAACGCCAATGGCCTTGCAAATAACGCCAATGAGTTGGAGTTATTTATTCAACGCCATCAAATAGATGTAATGTTGGTCTGCGAGACTCACTACTGTTCCAGATGGCACTACAAGCTTCCAGGCTACGAGGTACACCTTGCCAATCATCCTTCGGATCGCATGCGTGGCGGAGCAGCAGTGATCATAAAATCTTCACTGCAAAATCATGCGCTGACTTCATTAACTTGGCTCTGCGCACAATGTGGTATTGTTAAAGTCTTTAGTGATCAGGAGAAGTAGTTCTAGCGGCTGTTTATTGTCCACCACGTTTTGTGTGGGAAAAGAAGTCTTTAAATGTCTCTTCGAAGAGCTTAGCCCCAAGTTCCTGATTGCTGGAGACTGGAATGCTCAACACAATCTCTGGGGTGTCGCGTTGGACACTCGCCGTGGGATTGCGCTGGCGGATTGCGTGGGAGACTCCAACCTCCAAGTACTTGCCACAGGAGGTGCAACGCATTTCTCGTACGGCAACCATAAGCCAACAGCAATTGACTTTCCTGTGTACGTTGGGATCCGGTTTGACTGTCTTGGTATATCCGAGTGAATTGAGCTTAACTCCGATCACATCCCTTTGATCGTTGAGTCCAGAATGGCTGTAGCTCTGAATGCTACCAAGACACGACTTCTGCCGCGCACGGCAAACATCACCCGATTCCGGCAGAGGTTGGTTCAGCTTTTCAACTTGAACATAGAGCTGAGCTCACCGGCTGATATTGATTTTGCAGCGGAGTCATTCCTGCGTAATATTAACCTGGCAGGTGAATACTTCATGCTTGGCCAACTACCCTGTTCGCCTCCCAGTCCAGCTCTAGTAAGGCACAAGAGAGCACTGCGTCGTCAATATATGCGCTCACGCAATCCGTTGGATCTAAGGGACTTTAGGCGGGCTGCGCACGAGCTGTGAAAGCTGCTGTTTGACATTAAGAGCAAATATTTCCAGGATATGCTCCGCAATGCCGATCCCAATAAGAATGATGGATTCAATTTGTGGAGGGCAACGCGTTGTGTCAAGCGGCAGCCACTCAGGCGGATCCCCATTATGCGACCGAACAACACTTGGTATCAATCGGCATCGGCGTATTCGGATGAGATGCAAGGTCGGTTCACGCCCTTTGCACTCGAATCATCCAGCCGTGATTCGCATACACCACTTCGCCACTCTGTGATCATCAGTTTGGCTTCAGGCATCACCTTGGTACACCAGAGCAATTTCATCGAGTAGTACAGCACGTCCTCGAGGCCTTGGAAAATAAGCAGTACAGCTCTGCCGTCTTCCTGGATATCCAGCAGGCATTTGATCGCGTATGGCATGATGGCCTGCTTTTTACGCTTAAGTCCATGCTACCATCGGCGCAGTATTTACTGCTCAGGTCTTACCTGCTTGGCCGTTCTTTTATGGTAGAAGTTAGGGGCGACCGATCAAACATCCGCCGCATTAGAGCTGGTGCACCGCAGGGTAGTATCCTTGTACACATTGTACACCGCGGACTTGCCGATACCGTACCCACATGGACATATGGAATTCCATTCTGGGGCACAGCTGCAAAATCTTTGATAAACCAAATTCAAGTCTTGCAGAACAAGATGGTCAGAGACATCTCTGGTGCTTCGCTATACGTGAGTAACAGGACGATGCACAACGACTTCGGTCTACCGACAGTCAGACAACAAATTAACCGACATACGAGTCGGTATAATGACCGGTTGCACAACCACGTCAACCCTTTTGACTTTGATGTTATTTATTAACTGCTAAAACCTGTTCTATGTTTGTGTTATAGATTGTAATTCACTGCTATTATTTATTCTGTTACAAATCAACGTTTTATAGCCTTTGAATAGGTTGATGAACGTTTAAAATATAAATGCTATATAAAAAAAAAGATTAATCGCTTAATGTTAAAGTGTTTGCTTAGAATGTCCATATCCTTCTAAAGCTAAGCCCGATATACATGACCGCATGTGCTGAAGCTTTTCAATGTCACTAAGCTCAGGTCTTTGTCAATAATTGAGTTAAACGTGGATATGAAGTTAGGAAATTCCGTGTAACCTCCAAATCATATGATGACGATAAGGGATGCGATTCGAACATTTCAAGCCGAATCAACCGAACTTATCTTTAAAATGAAATATGTGCAGGCACACTGTCATCAGACGCGACTGTTATTTTGTTCATGCTTACGCTTAACGCAAACACAAAATTGCAGCCAACCGCACAAAGTAAACCGACCAAAGAAATACACCGACAACGAACGGCCTCCTCATGTATCGCCTACGCAGAAATGCTTATGTACCGACGCACGAAACAAGTTCACAAAAGTTCAAAGCGAAGTAGAAGCACTCTAAATGGCCATTATTTGACGAATTTCTTTTGCATTTGTCTTATGATTTGATTTGTACACCTTTGGCTGGAAGCTCAAATTATAGTTGTTTACTAATTGAATCACAACTGTTGTACTGATTTTTGTTTTTGTTTATAAAATGCACAAATGCACTTTAAAGGTTTTAAATGCACGATATAAACAGAGAGAATCACGTCGGGGTCACCAGTGTTTGCGCTATCAGTTTATTAATAAATGTACTGTCCAATAATAACACAAGGATATTTCTACGTTATACAATTTATTGAATATATTTAGACTAGAAGCCAGAGCTTAGCCTTTTTAACAATGCTCTGTTTTGTTTATTAAAGGTTTGAAGCCAATTGCCAAACCTTTTCAACACCATTGTAACTTACGATCGATAAGCTAAAGAAACCAAAACCGAATATAAAGCTGCAGAAGCCGGCAGCTTAGCGAGCGTCCTTTTTCGAGAGATAGAGAGAGAGGGAGAGAGCACTGCCCTATGAGAGCTATACGCTGGCTGTTGCAGCTAAACTACGCTTAACAGAGAATGCATATGCAACCACAACTATTTATGTTAAGCCTCACAGGGCGACAAATTCAATATATATACACACTTAATTAAAGTGATTGTTGCTTCGTTGCTGCTGCTACCAACATTGCCTTAATGCAGGCAACACAAACAAGAGCTGGATTTTCTAATATAAAGCAAGAGAGAACGTTGCGGTCGGGCATATAGCGGATAACAAGTAACAAAGAACAGGGTGGGTGTACCCAAGAAGTACTGGCCAAGTTTGCCTTTCGAATTACGGTAGATATAAGCTAGCAACCTTCCTTCCAAGTTTGGTAACTGTAGCTATTAAATTGCAGGAGATATAGGCTTCTGGGAATTTTGGAGGCGTCTACCTTCTAAGTTTAGTAAATATAGCTTTTTATGCCTTGCCTATCGGAAGCACCAATATATCGCGCAGCCGGCTAGCTATCGGCTCAGGTGTAATTCGACCGCGATATATTGGGCAGCAAATTAACAAAAATTTGTATTCTTTTATAAATAAAAAAAAAACAAATATTTCCATCAAACCAGTCCGGTCGCTGCTGTGTTGGCTGTGTGGATGTTGTACAGCCTGCGTGTCCCTCCTTCCTAATGATTCCTAGTCAGAATTTATCGGAGAAATTCCCTTTTACTATTATTCCTTTCTCGTTCGTTTGTTATACCCTCACCACACCCAATCATATTAAATTAACAATTCATCTTCATTCGTTTCATACTAGACTATTTAATTCACAAATCATGTCTCACTTTATCCACAATATACTTAGTTAATAATTGTACATTGTGAATTTCGAATATTTTGTTGGAAAACACTAAATTTTCTTATTTATGTAATATATTAATAATTATTTACTTAGCTTAAAGTTTAAAAAAATGTATGCTTTCTTTTTTTTATTGACTGCTAAAGTGTGCATCACTGATGGGCACAATGAGCATCACCGTTGTAGGCATTGCTCATCACTGATGCCTTAAGGGTTAGGGACGATCAGCTGTGTTTTCGTGCCAATTCGCGGCTATTGGTATGTAGGGATGATCCGAGTCGTCTCAATGTTCCCTGGATTCCAATCCTTGTTTCCTGATTTGTCCCAGTTATCCCCGACGATCTTCTCCTTGGTGGCGGCGTTGGATTATTGCGCCTATTGTTGCCGCCGGATTGTTTGTTTGTTATTTTTATATTTGTTATTTATTTTATTTTTTATATTTAATGATATTCGTTATTTTTCTATTGTTGGAAATAACTATTATTGCCTATGTATACCGCAGCTTGTTTCGCATTCGTGTTTCGTTGTCTTAATCTGTTGTAGCCTGCGAGCAACCGTATTTGTCATATCCCTTGGATTAAGACCATCTTCGATGGTATGTTTCAACTACTTTCATGTAGTGTGAGTCAGTCGTTTTTGGTCGCTTGAATCGCGTATAAGTCGCATGAAGCGGACATATTTTCTGTATTAAACACAAAGCTCTGAATAAATATAAGCCCCAAGTTATAATATATACATCTAATTTATTCACATTTTTTTTAAATCTTTATTTTTACGCGCATGCGCCTGCGACCTTTTCCTTTCCTTCTTCTTCCCCTTTTTTTTCCTCCGTTTCTCTCTTCCTTTTTTACCACCATCTAAAGGTGGTCCTCCACTCGATACCCAAAGCCTATCGATCTATCTACCGACCATGGTTGGCAAAAATTCCTCAACTGAACCCTCCATGAAGGTGCCGACTGGTAATAGCATTACAGTGGTCCGCAAGATACCGATCCCTGAACCTCGGACGTGAACTGTCTCCATAGTCTTGTCCCTGGGAATCATGGTTTCGAGGTAATGGGCCGGACTAAGGTGTAATGCGACCCGTGCCGATAGTCAGCCTGGCTCGGGGCCCACAAATACCCCAGTCTTCTACGGAGCATATCGGATACCTGGCGACCTCCGATATTAATTCAGCCTTACCTGCACATCGCGGAACTCTGTGCAGGTGGACATTCTTTCTCCGCAACTCGTGGGAATCACCATGAATTCCAATATAAAACAGAAAAATCAAAAAGAGTCCGGTACTCTAATAAAACCGACAGGGAGAAATCCCAAACATGTAGCGGAGGCAGCGGCTCGAAAGCCTGGCCAAAGCGGTAACCTGACGAAAGTGGCGGAAAAGCCTGTTTGTCAAGCCAGTGGTGAGGGTGCAGTTGGTAAGAACCCCGATCCATCCGACTCCGTGAGAGGAAGGCAAAGCACTTGTGCAGCCAACCTGCAAGCCGAAGCGGGTGCGAAGGGCGAATTGCCAACTACAAGCGCTGCGGCTAAAGGCTTACGTATGCCGAAAGAAGAAATGCCGCAAGCATTTTGAAGCGGCAAAACGCAAACGCAGTGGCCAACCCACCAGCCGAATGGCAAAATGAGGTGGAGTGAGCCAGAAAGGTGCTGCCAAACTTTTGCGAGGCACCACCCACCAAAGAGCAGAGCCAGGCGAAACGGCAACGCTCGCAAGAAGCTCATGGATCCGTTGCAAAGCGGGCCAAAGTGCAGCCGGGAAGGTCCTTTCCTGAAATTGCCAAGGAGAGAATCCTAATAGGGATCCTTGACAAGGGCAACAAGGACGGCAGAATCCCGAGAAATAAGTGGAAGTGGGTGGGAGCCCTCGCTGTCCACTGCCTTCAAATGCTGAGCAAGGTGCCTGGGCCACCACCAGTATGCAGAGATGATGTGTGGTACCAGGGAAATAAAAAGATTATCGCCTGCCAAGATGCACGCTCGGTAGAGCTCTATAAGGATGGCGCAGCAGAGATTGGCGAAGTCTACCCTGGGGCGAAGCTGGTCGCTTCGACTGGAGCGAAGTCCCGATTAGACCTCGTGCGGGCATCTGGATCCCGGCATCATCCAAGGAACCGGACCCGGTGCTAAATCTATTGCCACAGTAAATCAGCATTCGCTGCCCTGATGCTCCGCCTGACTGGAGGCGGAGACGATATTATACTAGTCCAAAAACCTTGGGTAATTGGAGGCAAGGTTTGCGGACTAGGAGACAAATATTATAAGCTCTTAGCAGCTGAAAATGCAGGTTAAAAACGTACCGACTCGTAAGTCTCCATCTCACAGCATCCATTGACTCCAAGCTGATGTCGGAGTCTCAACATGCCTACAGGAAGGTGTAACACGTCCAGTGTTTCGCAGTGGACAACCTCGGCTAGCTCAGTATTCTCAGAGGTGGGTAACTCCAACCCTGCCCGTGGACGGTACAGACTCAAAAAAAACTCGACCTACACAACACTACATAAAAACCTACATGCACACACAAAACAGCTGACGGGCCTGGTGTTTATGGCCACGACGTACCCGCCCTTCCTGCAATGGGCCTGCACGGATTCGATTTGCCCATCGCCCTTAAATTGTAGTTGACGACTAATTTATTCCATGCTCCCGGTGATTCTTCCCTGTATATTTTACTTACTCACAGATCATCGTTATTTCCTTACAATTTATTAACAAACATTACAAGGTATAATGTAGTAATTACTAAATACGCCGCTAGGTAGCGTTGTATTCTGCAACGGCTATTCAATTTTTAATTTAAATCGGGAATCTTGCCAAATCCGATAAAACCAAAATAAAAAAATTGAACAAATATGACTATTACTTTAGGTGGCCCTCAATCCCTATCCTACCCTATTAGAGCTCCAATATAAGTATTCGGTGTATGGGGGGCTCGTGCAAAAAAATGTTTTCCGCAATTTGGCAAAATCCGGACGCCGGATTTTGTTGACGAACACGGTTAACTTAGAAATTTAAATCAATATTAGATGCGTGAATAAATAAATACATTAACATAAATAACGAATAGCTTAACATAACGTTCAACAAATTTGCTTAACATAACATTCAACATTTACATAAATATACTGGAGGAGGGGTGGGTGTGCTGGAGCACTGGTCACATGCGCGCAGTCGACTTGCACTCGACAGGGCGTGGATCTGATTTTTTTTGACATGTGTTTCTCTTTGCGTTTTTTTTTTTCCTTTTTACAATTTGTAGTTTAATTTGGATTCTGGGTCGATTGAGTGTACTGCGCTCGAGCTACGCGGCTGGTTACTGAAGGCTTATCCTGATGGCACTTATTCCGTACCGGAACGCACTCACCGGCTGAAGAAATACCGTCGGTGCGCCTGCGCGCTGCCAATATCAAGGGATGGTGTATTCGCCCAGTGCTTCCCTCGCAGTAGCTTCGAGGGCGTATCCAGCAATCTTTGCGCGACGGCCAGGTCGTTGTTGCGTCAACTTCAGAGCATATGACATAAATTACACAATTGCGGCGTGACCTGCCGTCGGCCACCTAAACATAAGCCACAAAATTAGAACAGCACAACATTTATTCAAACAGACACACTTACGCCGAATTTGGCTTCACAAGGTCTATCGAATATGGAGGGTTAATGCGCTCCTAAATGTACTTCAACATTTGATCCGTACGGCACAAAAATTTAAGCGCTATGGACCACGACCTGCCTCACTGTGTTTTTTCTTTTCCACATGTGTTCTTGTCCCTAACCCTCAGCGCGCCACCTTACGGAGAATGTTCTCACATGCAACGCTGATCTCGCTGGCCCTGCCAACTTGCTCCCGCTTTTCAGCAATGTGGTAAATTTCACTTTTTTGATCCTCTCTCTCATAGGCGTTGTTTCCAACGGCTCTAACAATCCTGCAATTGCGAAATTTTTTTGCGAATTTCGCGTTGAAGGCCTTGCTGAAGTCACTCAGCACAAAATTCCGCCTATAAACTTCTTGGCCTGGCACAGCGTGAAACTTCCGAGCCCGCTTGTCGTACTATTGCCGGCTGCGTTCAAACGCTTTGTGCAGATGCAGCCTCACCTGATCTTTAACTATTTCGATCTTGTCCTGCGTTTTTAAATCGGAGGTGGAGTGTTCACCCATCGACCGTAGCTTCCGTGCGAGTTTGTAACTGGCTCCATTTAAAAACATCTGCTGTCCAAAAATCGCATGAAATAGTGTCACCCCGGTTGCCGAATAGACAGCATTACAATATCGCAACCTCAATTTCTGGTAAGAAGTGATCCCACTCTCTATGATCTTGCTCTAAATACGCGAGGATTGCTGCAAGCACCGTTCGGTTCACGCGCTCGGCTGCATTGCTTTGAGAGGAATATATGGCCGTTCTCATGTGGGAGATCCCGAAAGCTTCGACCACATTTTCGAACTTCTTGGAAACGAATTGTCGACCGTTATCCGAACCATCCGGTTTCAGGGACACCAGGAATTCCACCACATTGTCTGCCGTAGCGTCTTTCATGGCCTTCAGAAACGTTAATTTCGAAAAGTGATCGACGACTACGAAGACCCATGCATGACCTCTTTTTGACCGTGGGTACTTTCCCAAAAAGTCGATGTACAATTTCTGAAAGGGTCGTTCTGTCTTAACCTCCTGCTCTATGGACAGTCGAATTGTCTCCGTAACCGGTGGAGAGTTTTCGTTACGCCTCCGTGGGAAGCCTTCGCGTCTACGTGAGCTTGTTCTATGAGCGTTGAAGTAAGAGATTCAGGCACCCATAACTTCCACAAAGTACCCTCGATTTCCTCTTCCATTCTTGTAAGCCCGGTTCGTTTGTACAACGCACAAATCCGGCAATCGATCCTGATTTCTCATGACCTCCGCCACAACCTCTTTGTATTCTGCAGACTCGAATTCGACTGTCTGGAAACCTAGCATTTGGTTCAAGTCAAACGCTAGTTCAGCTACGCTGCGAGATAGAGTGTCAGCGATGACGTTGTCAGCCCCTTTTCGGTGTTTGATTTGAAAATCAACACGTTGCAGGCGCAACGACCACCTCGCTAAACGTCCGTTTAGGTCATGCAAGGACATAAGCCATTTGAGACTTGCGTGGTCTGTAATCACAGTGAACGGCATCATCTCGATGTAGAGTCTGAACCTTTCGACAGCTAACACCGCGGCGAGACATTCTTTCTCCGTCACAGAGTAGTTGGCTTGGTGTTTATCCATATTGGCGGAAAATAATGCTAACGGTCTCTCATCGCCCTCGGAATCAACTTGGAACAGTACAACCCCAACACTGTAATACGACGCATCACACTGGACGTAAAACCTCCGCGAAAAGTCAGCATGTACAAGTACTGGAGCGGATGTAAGCGCCTCTTTCAACCTTCGTACCGCATCAGCTGCCTCGTCACTCAACTTAAACTTCCCTTTTTGACACCCCTTTAGTGTATCCGTCAGTGGTGCTGCCACTTCTGCGAAATTCTTAATGAATCGGCGATACCACCCAGCTGTTCCTAAAAAGCTGCGCTTCCTCCCCCTACTATGAAACCTAGATATTTCAGACTCTTGAAACAGAACTTAGATTTTTTTAATCCAATTGTCAAATTGGCCTCTTTTAGTTTCTGCGCCACGAGTCCCAAATATTTTATATGTGTGTTAAAGTCCGGAGCTATAATCAGCAAATCATCCAAGTACACGAACACATTCGACCTGAGCTGTGACAGTATAACCTTATCCATTAGACGGCAAAGTCTTTGAGCGGCGTTACACAGTCCGAAGGGCATTACGACGAACTGGTAGAGCGGGCGGCCAGGCACCGTAAAAGCCGTGGATGCTTTGCTGCTTTCGTCCAACTCTATTTGCCAGAATGCGAATTTCAGATCTACGCTAGAAATATAGTACGTTTGATCGATACGCGAAAGTATCCCCTCGATGGATGGAAGTGGATAAGCGTCCTTGACGGTGACAGCGTTAAGCTTCTATTGCTTTCTTCGATAACTCCCAGGGCCAGCATCTTGTCCACCTCACCCCAAACTACTTCCTCCATCGCCGGGGACAGCGTATAGTGTCGGTCCTTCACCGGAATAGCCCCTTCGACCAGTGCTATCTTATGTGTTTGTGCTGTTGTTTTCCCCAATCCTGCGTTTTCAAAGGACAAGAACTCTGCTTTTACGGTTTCTAATCGACTCTTTGCTCCTCGTTCAACTCCCAAGCATCCCCCTCCGGCTCTAAAGTTTTTTCTTCTACATAATGCTCGATTGCTTCAACTAAATTTGGCTTCGTTTCTTCAGAGGTTTGCGCATCCATTGATCGCAATACTTTAGGAGCTAATCCAAAAACTCGCCAGAAATCTATGCCTAAATATGCCGGCTGTTCGAGGTACGGACAAATGTAAAACGTCATGTCCTCCTCCTTTTCTCCGTATGTGACTCTTGTGTGTACCCGGCCTACAATGGATCGGTCCTCCCCAGAAGCGGATCTCACGCTAGACACATAACGCTCCATGGGAACTTTGATCTCGGCCAGAAACTCACGAAAGCCACGTCCCAAAATACTCACTGAGGCACCGGTATCCAAAAGTCCCGCAATTTGTTTACCTTCAATGCTCACCTCGGCAAACACCCTCGAATCTCGATTATCTCCTCTCTTGACCGATTCCACAACTTGTCTTTTCGCGCGCCTTCTTCACCCTTTGCGTCACTAAACGCATCCCATCAAGCTTCCGTTCCTCAAAAATCTTATTCCTAGCTATCATATATGCCCTTATCCTTTCTTCATAAGGTAGGTGCCTTAATGTCCTATTATGCTTGCAGTTTATGCTAACTGTACTCTCTGATGGTGTATTAATAATTATTGAGTGGGAGTCGTTCGTGAGCGCACCTCTCCCGGTCTGGTCACGCCCACTCGTCCGTTTCCCCCACAATCTGGGCATTTAGGAGCAAGTGCATCTGGTCTCCCACAACGGTAGCAAAAAACCCTTCGCTGCCTATCTAAGCAATTTCTCCAGTCGTGTCCCTGCTGGCTACAGTTCCAACATCCAGGCCTTGAACTTGTCGATTTCGCCCGAATCTCGTCGACATCCGGCTCGACTTTGGCTTTCTCCTCGAGATCGTCACATATGGCACTAACGTTTTTACCTGGTCCCGCGTATTTTGCTTGCGTACCATATGCTAAACGAGAACCACGCTGTCCCAAGCTTGATTCAACCTCGTTACACTCTTCCCGCAGGTGATCAACAGAGTATACATCCATTGCATAGATGTATCTCCCAACCGAATCTCTCAGGCCCTTTTTGATCAACTTTATCAGTTTAGGCTCTGGCTACGGTATTTCCAATCGGGAGGCCATACTCCGATTCCCCAGGGAGTTGTTGACGCTGCCTCATTTCTTGCAAGCGATCGACGTCGTCCCAACTTCCGCGAAACCTTGCAAAGAGCGCCTTTCGGAGTTCATCCCACGAGTATATTGGTCGTTGCCTCACGTGGAGCCAATACCATTCCCGGGCTCGCCCCGTTACTAGCACGTGAAAGTTGTTGAGGATTTCGTCCCACGGATACTGGAATTGCCTCTTTAGGTATTCCGCCTTAAAACAAAATCCCCCCCAGCCCTCTGTCATTCGAGCCGTCGAATGACACTTCCCACTTGTCCATCTTGACCCAAGATCGACCTGAGTGATGCTCGATATTCGGACGACGATGGTTCGCAGTTCCCCGATTTTCTTCAATTGTCGACACCTGCCTAAAATTTCTGCTTCGGATATTTTCCCGTTGCCTCTGGTCCGGACCTGGGTTGCGCCATTCCCACTCACCACCACGACTTAGTCCGCTTGAGGTGGTTGACCTCTCTGGCTTTGTCGGCGGCTTAGGAGGTGGTTTGGTGGTCGAGCGTGATTTTGGGATAGCCCCCTGATACGGCTTTTGCTGTTGACCAGACTCAGCACTAGCAGTTTCCGTTGGCACCTGGCTACGCATCACGGGTGGTGGCGTCGGTCTAACTATATCGTTTATAGCTTTCAGCATTTCTTGAAACCCTAGACGCACTTCCTCCCGCAATGCTTTCGCTATCCCTGTGTCCATTGACTGCCTGTAGGTTTCCTGAGCTTGCAAAATCGCAACGTTAATCGCAGACACTATCTCAGAGTCCACTGCTGCCTCGGGCTGTCTAACCACGTCGCGGTCTTCTCGTTGCAAGTTAAAATTGGTGACTGGAGCTAATGGCCTTACAGGGGATCTTACTAATCCGATGCCCCCCATTACTCTTGCCCCCGCGACCAAGAATCGGAGTGGGCAACGCTGTCGCCCCCTGACCGCAACTGATAGGAATGACTCGCTTCTATCTCCTTGGTTTCCCTTCCCGTCATGACTAAATTTATTCCTAATATTATCACCTAAACTATTAACTGATAAATAACGACAAGACAATAACACAACACGCAATATAACACAAGTACTTTAACAATCAATTTTATAAGGGAGAATCACCTTTAGCCGGTATTAATCGTCGTTCCAACCTACGTCGTTAGCCAAACTGTTCACGCTCAAACAGACAAACAAAATTTTTTATGAAGACATTAACTGGTTCGATCGTCAGCTTTGCTGACGGTTCCCAGTTGATTAAGTCCTTTGGGCACGTTTCCGGTCAAATTTGCTTGCCGACACGATGTCCATCGGTAGAGTGCAGCGCATGGTTACATCTCTATTGTACCATGGGTCACTCTATCCTAACAGAGTCTCGCTGTCGACACCAAAGTTAGCGGAAACACACTTAACAAAAATTCTAACAAAACTTTCCCGTATGTGCATACTATTTTAATAAAGACAAAACCCTATGCATGGACCTGCTTCTTCAACCACGGTTCTCGCGATCTTGATGATTTCAAAAAATCCATTGGGCGCCATTCTTGTAAGCCCGGTTCGGTGTTTCGCAGTGGGCAACCTCGGCAAGCTCAGTATTCCCAGAGGTGGGTAACTCCAACCCTGCCCGTGGTGTACAGTCCACTTGCAAAAAATGGATTCCGCAATTTGGCAAAAATCCGGACGCCGGATTTTGTTGACGAACACGGTTAACTTAGAAATTTAAATTAATATTAGATGCGTGAATAAATAAATACATTAACATAAATAACGAATAGCTTAACATAACGTTCAACAAATTTGCTTAACATAACATTCAACATTTACATAAATATACTGGAGGAGGGGTGGGTGTGCTGGAGCACTGGTCACATGCGCGCAGTCGACTTGCACTCGACAGGGCGTGGATCTGATTTTTTTTTGACATGTGTTTCTCTTTGCGGTTTTTTTTTTTTCCTTTTTACAATTTGTAGTTTAATTTGGATTCTGGGTCGATTGAGTGTACTGCGCTCGAGCTACGCGGCTGGTTACTGAAGGCTTATCCTGATGGCACTTATTCCGTACCGGAACGCACTCACCGGCTGAAGAAATACCGTCGGTGCGCTTGCGCGCTGCCAATATCAGGGGATGGTGTATTCGCCCAGTGCTTCGAGGGCGTATCCAGCAATCTTTGCGCGACGTTCAGGTCGTTGTTGCGTCAACTTCGCAGCATATGACATAAATTACACAATTGCGGCGTGACCTGCCGTCGGCCACCTAAACATAAACTACAAAATTAGAACAGCACAACATTTATTCAAACAGACACACTTACGCCGAATTTGGCTTCACAAGGTCTATCGAATATGGAGGGTTAATGCGCTCCTAAATGTACTTCAACATTTGATCCGTACGGCACAAAAATTTAAGCGCTATGGAACACGACCTGCCTCACTGCGATTTTTCTTTTCCACATGTGTTCTTGTCCTTAACCCTCAGCGCGCCACCTTGCGGAAAATGTCCTCACATGCAACGCTGATCTCGCTAACCCTGCCAACTTGCTCCCGCTTCTCAGCAATGTGGCCCTTTAAATTTCACTTTTTGTTGTGGCATATGATAATTGAATATCGATATGTCTGCAAAAGCAACAAAGGGCAGATTCACAGATACTGCCCTTCACTCTGTGGTCTTTTTCCACTCCATAAGGAGTACAGCGTTCCTCGACATTGAGGGCGCCTTTAACAACGTACCTCCGCCAGCCATAACTGGAGCTCTGCTGAGCCTGGGGATTGACACCAGTGTAGTGGGATTGATCAATCAATTGCTCACTTGCAGGACTGTGATATCCACACATGGGTCGTCAATTCTCTCCAGGTAGGTCAGCAGAGGGTACGCCGCATCCCTACTATGGAACTAGCAATTAACAAATTGCAGCGGGACATGGAGGGGGAAAAATGTTGTGGTATTATTTTAAAGGAAATACCCCACAACACTCTCTACCTCATGACTAGTAAACTAACAACACTGTCATGCTGGGCACAGGAGAGTGGATTAGGCGTGAGCCCTAATAAAACGGAACATGTTCTTTTTACAAGAAATTACAAAGTCCCTACTCCATTGTCATACCTATTCTTCTGTATGGAGTCGCAGTATGGTGGCCCTGTCTTGAAAAAAATTCCACCCTTAATAAATTAGACAGAGTTCAGCGTATGGCTGAACTATGCATATCAGAGGTGCTTCATATCACACCTAGTGAGGCACTTGACGCTATCCTGGACTTCCTATGTCTGAAAAGACAAGGAATGGAAAATGCAACACTCGCGCCCAAAAGACTCAGAGAATCTCTTGCCTGGACTACTCAGAGTACAGGCCATGCCTCTATCCTAGAAGGGAAGACGACCATCCCTTCCAAAACAGATTACTGCGTGCCAGTAACGCAACTGGGAACACCCTTCAATACATACTTTCCCCAAAGGGAGGAATGGGTTCATGGCACCCCCGGTCCACTGGCAATCATAACCTTCTTTACAGATGGCTCCAAACTAGACAACCGCGTAGACGGAGGGGTTTCCTCCGAGCAGTTCAACATACAATTTTCCTTCAGCCTTCCAACACACTGCAGTGTCTTCCAAGCTGAGGTACTGGCCATAAAAGAAGCAATAGACTGCCTAGAAAGGCTCAAAGTTAGCCCTGGCAATATAAATATTTACATTGAATCGATATCAGTAACAAGCTGTCGCAAATATCTACACGAGATGGCAAGACAGCATGTTATTGATAAGGGTTCCTGGACACCCGGACATTGAAAGCAACTGTAAAGCCGATGAGTTAGCTAGGAAAGGTACTATACTACCACTCCTCGCGGATGCAAGCTCAATATCAAAGACGAAAGCAGGCGAAGGTCAAATAAGAAAAGGCAAAATGCTACCTGCGCCCGCATAGCACACCAGACATGGCCAATTATCAACGCTAAGTGCAGCAAAGAGCTGTGCAGTCTAAGTTGAACAGACTGTTCTGCAGTGATCCGGGCTCTACCTGGTCGCCATTCATGCCAACAGACTCCAAGTGCCATATAATGACTTTTGCAGAAGCTGCAAAGAGGAGGAAGAGGTGGAATCCCCGGAACACTTCTTCTGACTCTGCCCATCACTTGCCAGGAAAAGGTTGGCAATCCTGGGAAACTACTACCTAACTGGCTTATCGGAGCTTCGACATATGAGACCGACCAAGATAGCGAAATTCATTAACGCATCTTGCTGGGCAAATGTCTGACTTTTTAGAATTTTGGAGGCTCGACTGCTGGAGAAAATCCCTAGATCCCATTCGGTATCACAACGGGCCAAATATGGCCTATGTGTGTCAGCCCATTGGGCTGACAGTCAATATAACCTAACCTAACCTATCTACCGACCATTACAATCTCTTTAGTTACGCGGGATATAGGCTTTTACCGTTTTCGAGGGCGGAAGTGGGCGGCGTTCAACTTTATTTTTTCGGATCTTTTAAGGGTGTTACTCGCATTATACCTTTCAAGTTTGGTGACTCTATCTTTCCAACAGTGTGAGATATATGGTCTTATCGATGTTCGTCCACGCAGAGATGAAGCTGTTTGAAAAATTATTTTAAAAATTAGGAAAAACATATATATTTATATATATAATTTACATTTGACTATCCGTTTGATTTAATATCAGCCAGTGTATTGTTAACTATTAATGCATCAATTACTTCTTCTTACAATGACATATTTATAAATTGTTGCTTGTTGAATATGCTGAATTTATCAGAAGATTTATGATCTGCTTAAGTTTTATGATCTGTTTATCCACGCTTATACAAAACACAAAAGCTGATAAGCACTTTTATTTCAAAATTTACGTGTGTTTGTAAGTAGGCGCATGTGCAACGCAGCTGACTGATGCTGATAATAAACTCGGAATTATTTGATTTCAAACTGTTTATTGTCTCCTGGACAATAGCGAATATCCGCTGAATCGGGATCCGTGGGATGAAGTTGCTCTCTTGGGTTAACAATATTGGTTGGAATATTTTCTTTCACCAACTGCTCTAACATACCTTTTATTCTCTACCGCACTTTCACAATAATATATATATATATATATGTAAAATACACTGTAACCTTTGGAGTTACAATCACGTGTTTTATTTTATTCACTGTCGATTTGCTAAGTACACGACTTCTTTCCTTCAATAACCTTGACAGTTTGACCGCAACAAGACCTCGCTTGAACCGTGCGCTTATTTCGTGCTGCGTTTTGAGTGGTTCTATTCTAGTCGGTTATCTGCCTATCTCTCCGTTTGAACGGCCGTCTAATCACCAACGACAAATTTAGAGTGGACCAAATTTGTACAAAAAAATATTACTATTAAATGACTACTACACCCCCACCGCCACAGATAATGAAACGAGACTTACTCGTAGAAATATTATCTGGAACAATATTGTCGCTACGAGCTAATTTTTATATTGTATGTCTTTCAAATGATAAACTCCGAGATTCTTTCCTTTATCGTCTACTAACTCATAATAATATGAACTACGTTTCTTATGGATTTTGGCTGGGATGAACACAGGTGCTAATTTAGAATTAAACTTTTTGATGGCATTACTCTAAGCAAAGTTTCGGGCATACACCGAATCTCCGACTTTAAATTCGTGAGCCTTGTTTACATTTTCTTTTGCTTTTTGTCTCATAAGTGGTAATTTATCTGTATAGTCTACTCTGGTATCATCGCTTACCAAATTTAACTTTCTTAACAGACCATAATCTTTCCCATTTAAAATCATATTCTGACCAAATGACAGGAAATAAGGAGTACTTCTATGTAGCGTAGCTCTTAACGCTCCACTGATGGCATTAAATTTGTGTCCCAGTTCTTTACCAACATAAGCACGAATCGCGGCTATGACTGATCGGTTCAATCTCTCACTAGCATTAGCTTGTGGCGAATATATGGCTGTGCACTTTTGTGTTATTCCAAAGCTAGTAAGGAATGATTGAAAAATACTGGATTTAAATTGTGATCCATTATCTGTCAGGACAACTTCTGGTACTCCAAAAGTGTAAAAGAGTGATCCTTCAAGATAATCACAAATTTTCGGTGCTGTGAATTTCTTCAGCGGACATAGGAAATGAAACTTAGTAAAATGGTCCACAATTATGAGTAGCCCAATATTACCGGTTTTTGTACGGGGATAGGGTCCTAACAGATCGATATATAACTTCTGAAATGGTCTATCAGAGGTGAATGGCTTTCCCATTGGAGGTTTCAGAACTATATTTGGACTTTTAGTAGTGCCTTATCCTCAATGGCGAACTCAGTTGTTTTATAAACATAATTAACAATTACTTTCAAGTCTGGTAACTTGGAAC